>NC_000082.6:53521574-54121574 GCF_000001635.26 Mus musculus
ATAAAGATTGGTTAAAATGATGTAAATATAATATTCATGCTTGAAGTTCTCAAGAAAAGTAAAAAAAAATTAAAATATGTTTAAAAGAAAATTATATTCAGATGAAGTCTTGGAGTCCTTAATAAGGTTTGAGTTACAGATTTGAGCTGAACTGTTATAGTGTGTTTGTGGTATGTTAATCAGATCATTATGTTAGAAGGAGACAACTCATTATAAACAATACCATGGGATTCAGTTGGGTGCTCCACAAGCACCCTGTAAAGTATCTGCTTTTCCAAAAACCACTATCCACAGAAGGCGGTCTCATTTAATGACTGACTCACGAGATGGATTCTTATTTTGGACTGTTCTGTTTCAGCACAACACTTCCTACTTTGTGTTGCTACCTTCACTACATTGAAAATGTTGTCTTTGAGGATGCTATGCATTGAACTGCAGTAACACACATTTCCTTTTACAGTACATCTCCTGGAGACAATTGGTGCCAAAAGCAGTCCAAAGAAAGAAATTCTGAAGCATTCCATTTAGAGCTGAAATCCTTCATAGTCACCCTATATAAAGCAATGCAACTTTTAGAAATTTAAAGTTTATTAAGTTGATATTGTTTACTATCAGTACTAACAAATGAATAGAATAAAGAACAAATGACAGAAAAGTAATTAACCAGCAATTAAAGTTTCTGTGTGAAATCAAGTGAAAGTTCCTTTGTAATATAAAAAGAAAATATCATTTTCTTCAACTAGAGAGCAGACAATTTGAGATCTTAAAACAATGACCTCATCATAAGGATACAAAATCTAGTGCTGGTTGAATAACATATGCCAAGAGGTCACTGAGATCTAAATAATGTATAGGTTAACACACTTGAGAATTTTGAAAGAACACTTTCTTTACTCTCCTGATCTTGAATTAGACCAGTTTTAACTGTAAATACTTCAATTGGTTTGCTATTAGGGAAGAAATGATCACCAGTAACCAACCATCTTGTATTGTCCCACTTCAGATTTCTTGTATCAAAAGTAGATAGAAAAGTGGAAGTCATCATTCTTTCAGATGGTTTGACCATCCTCGTTGAATTGGAATACAGGTTCTTCTACTTCCTGGAAATTTAGGAGTTGTTACAAAGATTGTTAGCAATCTCTTAGTACTACCCAAGGCTTGATGGTAAATTGAGATTTGGAATAGTTATTAACTGAGAAGCAAGTTTGCCTCAGAACCATGATGAACATTGTGTCAGAAATCTAAATCATCCAGCTAGCCTCACAGAGATTCTACAAGCACAATGGAGTCTAGAATAAAGGCCCAAGAACTTCCTAGAGCAGTATGTTACATCTCTGATTTTGTCAACATTTTGGAGTCATCTGTTTTTCCCGCTAATAGAATTATTGCAAATTTCAGCAAATTGGAGATAAATTAAAAATCTAAGAATAACTTTAGAACTCTATTATAACGTTATTATGTAAAGGAAACTGGCCTGATACCACAATGATGAATTATACTTGAACTGGGGTCACTGCTCATATTTTTGTGTCCATTACCAATTCACATAATTCAAACTCTTAGAGTGAGAATTTCCTAAAGTTGTCCACTGCCCTTCATATGCCCACAATAAAATGTGTGTTCCCATATTCATGCAGATATGCTCTCATGTATATACATATATATATACACAAACATATACACATGTGCACCACCACAGAGAAATAAATAAATAGATGCTAATTCTAGGTTATCATATTGTAACTTCTTAGAAGTATACTGATAAATATAAACATGTAATTTCTTGAATTTGGGAGTGATAGATTGAAAGATTGTGTTTTAATTTATTACTCATGGCTGTATGAGTTTGCTTGCCTTTTTGAACTGGATTTTTCTGTAATCAAACACATTTTTTTATCTCTTTGTCTAAAATTCCTACTTCTACATTGAATGTGAAGGTAGCCAAAAGATGTTTGCAAAATTTCTTTCTTCTTTTAAAATCTAACTTTGCTTTTCATTTTAAGGATTTTCTATTTAGAAGAATAATGTGAAAAGAATGGAATTGGTAACGTAAATATTCACAGCTCTGCACTGGTTAGTTTTGGCCAACTTGACACAAGCCTTGGAGTTTGTGGGAAGAGGGAATCTGAACATTTATCAGATTGTCCTTTGGGCATGTCTGTGAGACACTGTCTTAATTGCCAGTTGATGTAAAAGGTCTCTCACTCACTGTAGGCATTGCCATCCTTGGAAATGTAGGCTTGGGTTACTTGAGCAACAAGATAAATAAACCAGACAAACAGAATTTCTTTATGGTCCCTGTTTCAGTTTTTGTGTCCAGTTTACTTAAATGATTCCTGCTTTAGCTCCAGTTGATCATGGGCTGTGACCTGCATATGCAATAAACACTTTCATGAACCCCCCAAATAAATAAATGAATAAATAAATAAAGTAGTTTATATTTAAGTAAAACTGTGTCTAAATAACTGTTGTTGCGAGGCAGTGGTGGCACATGCCTTTAATCTCAGCACTTGGGAGACAGAGGCAGGAGGATTTCTGAGTTCAAGGCCAGCCTGGTCTACAGAGTGAGTTCCAGGACAGCCAGGGCTACACAGAGAAACCCTGTCTCTTAAAAATGAAACTGAAAAAAAAATAAATGTCCTTAAAAATTACAGACTTATTGAAGAGTAGTTAATATTAATTAAATATTTTATTAAATAAAATATTTAAATTACTTCATCAACGTGTTGAATTTCAAAGGAAAGTGTTTAATATACTCACAGCATTTGTGCTGAGGTAAAGTGCTTTTTTGTACTTTATTGAGCAAGTGTCTATATTATATGTAACACAGTGCTGTTCTAATTTGACATTTTCTGAAGTACTTCTATATCAATCTACCCAATATATCATTATACCAATGTTTACTAACAATGACTTGCACAATGCTGAGGCATACTTTTTCTGCTTTTTCATGCTTTGAGCATACATCTCACAGTTGTGAGGCTACAATGCATCTTTTTATCCCTCTCAAATATAAAAAATTGAAAGTAACAGAAACTCTTTTTTAAAATATTCAGTTTTTCAAATCATTATGGCCATAAAATAAATTCAATTATGCCAAACCCCACACAGCAATGATACATTTAAGATGTAAATGTACTTATCTAAAGTTCTTCTGAGAACTTTGCTCAACATTACAAAAAAATTTGGTTTTGAGTGGGAATAGACAAGGAAGCCTATAAAAGAACCAGGAGGAAGACTGATGACATACCTGATTCATCTAATGAATAGTTTCTCATCAGTCAGAGAGGCACAGCATATTTCAGATGAGATATAACTTATATGAAATTATCATTATCATTTCAGAAGAACTGGATACAGGAAGGTCTAACAAAGCAGGAGAAATCTAGAAGGCAATCAGTCAATTATGTTAATGTTAAATTAAAAAAAATAAATACAATAGGTGACATAATAGTAATGGTAAAAGCTCCAGGGCCAAACTGGGGGTTGGGAGTAGGAAAGAAATGAAACATCTTACCACACTGTAAATTTTTAAATAAATAGTCACATGATTTGAATTCAGTAACTTTAAAATACCTTGTATGTAGCAACTGGCAAATGGTTCTTTGTGCTTGTTTCTCAGTGAGGCTTATCACCTCATAGATCTTAACAAACAAAAATATGATTTCCAAATTAAAACATAAATTATGTTCTGGTAAAGTAGTATTATTTCAAAGGAATATAAAATTGTTCAATTATCATTTGATTTGTAGAACACTCATGTCGAAAGTCATGTAGTTTTTTGAGGAGTTAATTAGATTCATGTTTCTAAAGTATGTTCCTTTTGGCTTGTCTTCCATAAGGCATAGGTAGGACTGGCTGCCTAATGCAATTGAAAACTGCCCTCAAGGAAATTTTAATAATTTGTTTAATTTAGAGTGATTTGTCTCATCAATTGTAAGGAGCATGTAACTTTCACTAGTTAGAGATTATTCACCAAATGTATTATCTTAGAAACATATTGAAATTATTCTTGGCAGATATTTTTCTCACTTAAATTTACGTATATACTTTTTGAACATGGTTCTTTGTAAATCTAAAGTCAGTGGTATTTATAGGTGTTACCATTCTAATTTGCAGAATTATGGATATGTGTGTGTGTGTGTGTGTGTGTGTGTGTGTTCAGAGCACATATATATGATACAGAACAATAATATTGTTGATCCCTGAACTCATGTGATCATGGATGCTAGTCAGTGTGATGCCTGATTAATATTTGGATGTGAGTTACTAAGGCAATTTGTTAATATATGGTTCATACATCAAGGATGAGATTTTAAAAATATTTATTTGCATTTCGTTTGCACTTATACGAATAAACTTAAAATAGTTTTTTCATTAGTACTACATGTCAAAATATAGAAAGAGAAGAAAGACCAAAAATAGTTTTGTAAGTTTATCTCAGTTTAGATATACTTGTAGCAATATTTATATTAATCAAGCTTGAGACAGTCACACAGGTGGAAGAGATGAATTCAATTGATCAGGCTTTATTCAAACACTAGCAAAGAAGGAACATGTATTCATTGCTCAGATTCCAAATTTGATGTGAAGTGGTAACAACCTTGATTTCCTTGAGAAACTCTTTAAATATTAATTGAGAGTAAATGTAAGCCAATAATTGAGTGCAGAAAGTGTGCATATATATGTACATGTATATATATATATATATATATATATATATATATATATATATATATTACATATATGTGTGTGTGTGTATATGTATATATATGTATACATATTAATATATACATACACACACACATATATATAGTATAAAAATTAGTCAAATGAAAAATAAGTTGTTTTGCAGTATAAAGTGTTTCATATAACATTTTTTAATGTTCTATGTATTTTAAGCTCTTATTTATTATTTGCTATGAGTCTGCATAGAACTACATATGGATGTGTATGCACTAGTGCTTGTATTCAGAGCACATATTTATTATGTATTCATTTTGGCATGTACTGGGTTGCAGATGAGCTCAAGAACAATGATGGAGTTACTTTTGTTCGTCCACCTATATTTTTATTGGATTCTGTAGCTCAAATTCAGGTTGCAAGGTTTACCTGCCAAGCACTGCTTCCATTTATTATCTCATTAAAGTCATAAAAGTGGGTCCAGATGGCACAGTGGGTAGCTCTTGCTACCATGTTCCAGCCCTGATTTTAACCACAAGAATCTACATAGTGGAAGTACTGCCATGGCAGCTTCAATTTTTCTTTTGAACTTCCATACATATGCGTGTGAATGGTGTGATAATGTGCAGGTGTGTGTATGCATGGACACTACTATATATATACAATAAATAAAAGGTAAATTATATTTTTAAAACACAAAATGCTTGAGCCATTTTAACTCTGTTGGAAAACATCTATGAATTGTGAATAATAAAAGTTATAAACAAAGCTTTTTAAAAGACCACAAAACCTGTACCTTAATGAGAAGGAACACTAAATCATTAAAATGTCATTTTCTCCAAATGATTTAAAATTATGCCAAATCAAAGGCTCACCTTTTTTTCTGGAAATTAAAATGTCAGAATACTTATTTTTATTGACTATCTTTCATTATCTGATTTTGATACTTAATTGAAAGTTGCATACATGAATCAAACTGCCATGCAGAAATACTTTGATGATAGGATGCAGCTACAAATCCATAAAACCCATCTCAATCAGTAAATTTCCAATAAAATTAACAAGGCAAAAATATTTTCCAAAGAGTGATACTCAATAAAATAGATAAATATGGGCAATATTCTTCTTTAGATCACAATTCAGAGTAAATATGTCTGTATGAATTGTGCATATTTAGGAATATATGTATACATGAACAATTTTATACATTATGGACATGAGTGTAAAATTACTATTATAGCACTTAAAGAATGGCACATGGGAGAATAGCTTTATGAGCATGTACAATCAAAAATATCCTAGTGAATAAGGGAGTCAATATTATGGACAAACTGATAAGAATTTTAAAATCAGGAATGACATGTAGATGGATATATGCTCACCTTCATTAAACATGCTGGTCGTTAGTGCCTGGTAGCCTGTGACAGTAGAGCTGTGAGTTAGCTTAGACTGAAGCAGAGAGAGTTATGTCTTGATGGATACTGGTGTTCAGCATCCTTTCTTCTTTTTTGTTTTAAAAATCTTTTTATTTTCTTTTTTATTAGATATTTTATTTACATTTTTAATGTTATCCCCTTTCCTAGTTTCCCCTCTGAAAACCCCCTATCCTTTTCCCCCTCCGACTGCTCACCAACTCACCTACTCTTGCTTCCTGACCCTGACATTCTCCTATCCTGGGGCATAGAACCATCACAGGACCAAGGGCCTCTCCTCTCATTGATGACCGACTAGGCCATCCTCTACTAGGGCCATGAGTCCAACCATGTGTTTTCTTTGGTTGGAGGTTTAGTCCCAGGGAGCTATGGAGATACTGTTTAATTCACATTGTTGTTCCTCCTATGGTGCTACAAACCCTTCACCTCTCTGGGTACTTTCTCTAGCTCCTTCATTGGGGACCCTGTGCTCTGTCCAATGGATGGCTGTGAACATGGACTTCTGTATTTGACAGGCACTGGCAGAGCCTCTCAGGAGACAGCTATATCAGGTGCCTGTCAGCAAGCTCTTATTGTTATCCCTCATAGTGTCTGGCTTTGGTGTTTGTCTATGGGATGAATCCCCAGGTGGGGAAGTCTCTGGGTGGTCATTCCTTCAGTCTCTGCTTCACACTTTCTCTCTGTAACTCCTTCCATGGGTATTTTATTCCCTCCTCTAAGGAGGACCAAAGAATCCACACTTTGGTCTTCCTTCTTCTGTTGCACGTGTTTTGTGAATTGTTCCTTAGGTATTCCAAAGTTAGACTCCAGAAAACCAAATAACCCTATTAAAAATGGGGTACAGAGCTAAACAAAGAATTCTCAACTGAGAAATATTGAAAGGCAGAGAAGCACCTAAAGGAATGTTCAACATCCTTAGTCATCACGGAAATGCAAATCAAAGCAACCCTGAGATTCCACCTCATACTAGGCTGAATGGCTAAAATAAAAAAAAAAAAAAAACTCAGGTAACAGCAGATGCTGACAAGGATGTGGAGAAAGAGGAACACTACTCCATTGCTGGTGAGATTGCAAGCTGGTATAAACACTCTGGAAATCAGTTTGGCGGTCCCTCAGAAAATTGGACATAGTGCTACCGGAGGATACAGCAATACCATTCCTGGACATGTACCCAAAAGATGCTCCAACTTGTAGTAATGACACATGCTCCACTATGTTTGCAGCAGCCTTATTTATAATAGCCAGATGCTAGAAAGAACCCAGATGCCCCTCATCAGAGGAATGGATACAGAAAATGTGGTACATGTAAACAATGGAGTACTACTCAGCTATTAAAAACAATGAATTCATGAAATTCTTAGGTGAATGGATGGAACTAGAAAATATCACCCTGAGTGAGGTAACCCCATCACAAAAGATCACGCATGATTTGCATTCACTGATAAGTGGATATTAGCCTAGAAGTTTGGAATACCCTAGATACAATTAAATATTTTTAAAGATTATAAAATAATTACATAAATTCCCCCTTCCCTATTCTTCTTCAACCACTCCCATGTGCATCCAGACCTTTTCTGTCATATAAATTAATTTTTTCTTTTTCTTTAATGGTTGATAAATATATTTTTTATTCAGTTCAGGACTACAGTCTGCTGATCATTCTAGTGAGTCTTCCCATCTCTATTAAACTAATCAGGAAAGTCCTTTAAATGTTGCTGTGGTGATTTTAATCCCATCAAGTTGACAAGATTACCCATCAAAGCATGAGTTTATAATCTATAAAAATGATGAAAAACATTGAATTCTAAATTGGAGTCACTCTTGGTTTTAGTGAACATTGTAATGAATTGTGAAGAATTACAGGTTTGTTCTAGCCATCTTTTACAACAGGCAAACCATTATCTTAATAGAATTATATGGAGAATTATTAAAGCTAAGAAAACACCATTTCTATTCTACTCTAAACAAGAAACAACATGGATTCTTAATTTGCTCTTAATTGGTCTATTTTTTCTGCATTGCTCCCTCATATAATCAAGCCAAAATATTCTGCCTGTACAGCAGATATTCAATTACTTCCACAATCTCCAAAAAATAATTTAACCACAGGAATTTGAGGATCATTATAACTCATAGCACTGATTGATAAAAACATATGGTGATTAAAGTGTAATGCATAAGTTGAAATGTATGTATTCTTCAATTTCTATCAAGAAATGGTAAAAACTTAAATGAGTAATATTTAAAGGTACAGCTACTAACTTAACCACCAAAGACAAAGAATGGAATTCAAAGTAAACGCAAACAATTGGAAAACAAAGTTCTGAAAAATGAAAAACAATTTCAGAATGTAAGAGTGTGAAATAAGTCAAGAAATAGAGCTGGAAATTGGGTATCATCATGAATGGAGAAATTTCTAACACATATGGAGGAATCTGTAGGTAAATTCTTTAGAAATAAAAGAGCCGCCTTCCGCTCGACTCGAGACTCGAGCCCCGGGCTACCTTGCCAGCAGAGTCTTGCCCAACACCCGCAAGGGCCCACACGGGACTCCCCACGGGACCCTAAGACCTCTAGTGAGTGGATCACAGTGCCTGCCCCAATCCAATCGCGCGGAACTCGAGACTGCGGTACATAGGGAAGCAGGCTACCCGGGCCTGATCTGGGGCACAAGTCCCTTCCGCTCGACTCGAGACTCGAGCCCCGGGCTACCTTGCCAGCAGAGTCTTGCCCAACACCCACAAGGGCCCACACGGGACTCCCCACGGGACCCTAAGACCTCTGGTGAGTGGAACACAGCGCCTACCCCAATCCAATCGGGCGGAACCTGAGACTGCGGTACATAGGGAAGCAGGCTACCCGGGCCTGATCTGGTGCACAAGTCCCTTCCGCTCGACTCCAGACTCGAGCCCCGGGCTACCTTGCCAGCAGAGTCTTGCCCAACACCCGCAAGGGCCCACACGGGACTCCCCACGGGACCCTAAGACCTCTGGTGAGTGGAACACAGTGCCTGCCCCAATCCAATCGGGCGGAACCTGAGACTGTGGTACATAGGGAAGCAGGCTACCCGGGCCTGATCTGGGGCACAAGTCCCTTCCGCTCGACTCAAGCCCCGGGCTACCTTGCCAGCTGAGTCTCCTGACACCCGCAAGGGCCCACACAGGATTCCACACGTGATCCTAAGACCTCTAGTGAGTGGAACACAACTTCTGCCAGGAGTCTGGTTCGAACACCAGATATCTGGGCACCTGCCTTGCAAGAAGAGAGCTTGCCTGCAGAGAATACTCTGCCCACTGAAACTAAGGAGAGTGCTACCCTCCAGGTCTGCTTATAGAGGCTAACAGAGTCACCTGAAGAACAAGCTCTTAACAGTGACAACTAAAACAGCTAGCTTCAGAGATTACCAGATGGCGAAAGGCAAACGTAAGAATCCTACTAACAGAAATCAAGACCACTCACCATCATCAGAACGCAGCACTCCCACCCCACCTAGTCCTGGGCACCCCAACACAACCGAAAATCTAGACCCAGATTTAAAAACATTTCTCATGATGATGATAGAGGACATGAAGAAGGACTTTCATAAGTCACTTAAAGAATTACAGGAGAGCACTGCTAAAGAGTTACAGGCCCTTAAAGAAAAGCAGGAAAACACAGCCAAACAGGTAGAAATCATTAACGAAAAACAGGAAAACACATCCAAACAGGTGATGGAAATGAACAAAACCATACTAGAACTAAAAGGGGAAGTAGACACAATAAAGAAAACCCAAAGCGAGGCAACGCTGGAGATAGAAACCCTAGGTAAGAGATCTGGAACCATAGATGCGAGCATCAGCAACAGAATACAAGAAATGGAAGAGAGAATCGCAGGTGCAGAAGATTCCATAGAGAACATCGACACAACAGTCAAAGAAAATACAAAATGCAAAAGGATCCTAACTCAAAACATCCAGGTAATCCAGGACACAATGAGAAGACCAAACCTACGGATAATAGGAATTGATGAGAATGAAGATTTTCAACTTAAAGGGCCAGCTAATATCTTCAACAAAATAATAGAAGAAAACTTACCAAACATAAAAAAAGAGATGCCCATGATCATACAAGAAGCCTACAGAACTCCAAATAGACTGGACCAGAAAAGAAATTCCTCCCGACACATAATAATCAGAACAACAAATGCACTAAATAAAGATAGAATATTAAAAGCAGTAAGGGAGAAAGGTCAAGTAACATATAAAGGAAGGCCTATCAGAATTACACCAGACTTTTCACCATAGACTATGAAAGCCAGAAGAGCCTGGACAGATGTTATACAGACACTAAGAGAACACAAATGCCAGCCCAGGCTACTATACCCGGCCAAACTCTCAATTACCATAGATGGAGAAACCAAAGTATTCCACGACAAAACCAAATTCACACAATATCTTTCCACGAATCCAGCCCTTCAAAGGATAATAACAGAAAAGAAGCAATACAAGGACGGAAATCACGCCCTAGAACAACCAAGAAAGTAATCATTCAACAAACCAAAAAGAAGACAGCCACAAGACCAGAATGCCAACTCTAACAACAAAAATAAAAGGGAGCAACAATTACTTTTCCTTAATATCTCTTAATATCAATGGACTCAATTCCCCAATAAAAAGACATAGACTAACAGACTGGCTACACAAACAGGACCCAACATTCTGCTGCTTACAGGAAACCCATCTCAGGGAAAAAGACAGACACTACCTCAGAATGAAAGGCTGGAAAACAATTTTCCAAGCAAATGGACTGAAGAAACAAGCTGGAGTAGCCATTTTAATATCGGATAAAATCGACTTCCAACCCAAAGTTATCAAAAAAGACAAGGAGGGACACTTCATACTCATCAAAGGTAAGATCCTCCAAGAGGAACTCTCAATTCTGAATATCTACACACCAAATGCAAGGGCAGCCACATTCATTAGAGACACTTTAGTAAAGCTCAAAGCATACATTGCACCTCACACAATAATAGTGGGAGACTTCAACACACCACTTTCTTCAAAGGACAGATCGTGGAAACAGAAACTAAACAGGGACACAGTGAAACTAACAGAAGTTATGAAACAAATGGACTTAACAGATATCTACAGAACATTTTATCCTAAAACAAAAGGATATACCTTCTTCTCAGCACCTCACGGGACCTTCTCCAAAATTGACCATATAATTGGTCACAAAACAGGCCTCAATAGATACAAAAATATTGAAATTGTCCCATGTATTCTATCAGACCACCATGGCCTAAGACTGATCTTCAATAACAACATAAATAATGGAAAGCCAACATTCACGTGGAAACTGAATAACACTCTTCTCAATGATACCTTGGTCAAGGAAGGAATAAAGAAAGAAATTAAAGACTTTTTAGAGTTTAATGAAAATGAAGCCACAACGTACCCAAACCTATGGGACACAATGAAAGCATTTCTAAGAGGGAAACTCATAGCTCTGAGTGCCTCCAAGAAGAAACGGGAGACAGCACATACTAGCAGCTTGACAACACATCTAAAAGCTCTAGAAAAAAAGGAAGCAAATTCACCCAAGAGGAGTAGACGGCAGGAAATAATCAAACTCAGGGGTGAAATCAACCAAGTGGAAACAAGAAGAACTATTCAAAGAATTAACCAAACGAGGAGTTGGTTCTTTGAGAAAATCAACAAGATAGATAAACCCTTAGCTAGACTCACTAAAGGGCACAGGGACAAAATCCTAATTAACAAAATCAGAAATGAAAAGGGAGACATAACAACAGATCCTGAAGAAATCCAAAGCACCATCAGATCCTTCTACAAAAGGCTATACTCAACAAAACTGGAAAACCTGGACGAAATGGACAAATTTCTGGACAGATACCAGGTACCAAAGTTGAATCAGGATCAAGTTGACCATCTAAACAGTCCCATATCACCTAAAGAAATAGAAGCAGTTATTAATAGTCTCCCAACCAAAAAAAGCCCAGGACCAGATGGGTTAGGTGCAGAGTTCTATCAGACCTTCAAAGAAGATCTAATTCCAATTCTTCACAAACTATTTCACAAAATAGAAGTAGAATGTACTCTACCCAACTCATTTTATGAAGCCACTATTACTCTGATACCTAAACCACAGAAAGATCCAACAAAGATAGAGAACTTCAGACCAATTTCTCTTATGAATATCGATGCAAAAATCCTCAATAAAATTCTCGCTAACCGAATCCAAGAACACATTAAAGCAATCATCCATCCTGACCAAGTAGGTTTTATTCCAGGGATGCAGGGATGGTTTAATATACGAAAATCCATCAATGTAATCCATTATATAAACAAACTCAAAGACAAAAACCACATGATCATCTCGTTAGATGCAGAAAAAGCATTTGACAAGATCCAACACCCATTCATGATAAAAGTTTTGGAAAGATCAGGAATTCAAGGCCCATACCTAAACATGATAAAAGCAATCTACAGCAAACCAGTAGCCAACATCAAAGTAAATGGAGAGAAGCTGGAAGAAATCCCACTAAAATTAGGGACTAGACAAGGCTGCCCACTTTCTCCCTACCTTTTCAACATAGTACTTGAAGTATTAGCCAGAGCAATTCGACAACAAAAGGAGATCAAGGGGATACAAATTGGAAAAGAGGAAGTCAAAATATCACTTTTTGCAGATGATATGATAGTATATATAAGTGACCCTAAAAATTCTACCAGAGAACTCCTAAACCTGATAAACAGCTTCGGTGAAGTAGCTGGATATAAAATAAACTCAAACAAGTCAATGGCCTTTCTCTATACAAAGAATAAACAGGCTGAGAAAGAAATTAGGGAAACAACACCCTTCTCAATAGTCACAAATAATATAAAATATCTTGGCGTGACTCTAACTAAGGAAGTGAAAGATCTGTATGATAAAAACTTCAAATCTCTGAAGAAAGAAATTAAGGAAGATCTCAGAAGATGGAAAGATCTCCCATGCTCATGGATTGGCAGGATCAACATTGTAAAAATGGCTATCTTGCCAAAAGCAATCTACAGATTCAATGCAATCCCCATCAAAATTCCAACTCAATTCTTCAACGAATTGGAAGGAGCAATTTGCAAATTTGTCTGGAATAACAAAAAACCTAGGATAGCAAAAACTCTTCTCAAGGATAAAAGAACTTCTGGCTGAATCACCATGCCAGACCTAAGCTTTACTACAGAGCAATTGTGATAAAAACTGCATGGTACTGGTATAGAGACAGACAAGTAGACCAATGGAATAGAATTGAAGACCCAGAAATGAACCCACACACCTATGGTCTCTTGATCTTCGACAAGGGAGCTAAAACCATCCAGTGGAAGAAAGACAGCATTTTCAACAATTGGTGCTGGCACAACTGGTTGTTATCGTGTAGAAGAATGCAAATCGATCCATACTTATCTCCTTGTACTAAGGTCAAATCTAAGTGGATCAAGGAACTTCACATAAAACCAGAGACACTGAAACTTATAGAGGAGAAAGTGGGGAAAAGCCTTGAAGATATGGGCACAGGGGAAAAATTCCTGAACAGAACAGCAATGGCTTGTGCTGTAAGATCGAGAATTGACAAATGGGACCTAATGAAACTCCAAAGTTTCTGCAAGGCAAAAGACACTGTCAATAAGACAAAAAGACCACCAACGGATTGGGAAAGGATCTTTACCTATCCTAAATCAGATAGGGGACTAATATCCAACATATATAAAGAACTCAAGAAGGTGGACTTCAGAAAATCTAATAACCCCATTAAAAAATGGGGCTCAGAACTGAACAAAGAATTCTCACCTGAGGAATATCGAATGGCAGAGAAGCACTTGAAAAAATGTTCAACATCCTTAATCATCAGGGAAATGCAAATCAAAACAACCCTGAGATTCCACCTCACACCAGTCAGAATGGCTAAGATCAAAAATTCGGGTGACAGCAGATGCTGGCGTGGATGTGGAGAAAGAGGAACACTCCTCCATTGTTGGTGGGAGTGCAGGCTTGTACAACCACTCTGGAAATCAGTCTGGTGGTTCCTCAGAAAACTGGACATAGTACTACCGGAGGATCCAGCAATACCTCTCCTGGGCATATATCCAGAAGATGCCCCAACTGGTAAGAAGGACACATGCTCCACTATGTTCATAGCAGCCTTATTTATAATAGCCAGAAGCTGGAAAGAACCTAGATGCCCCTCAACAGAGGAATGGATACAGAAAATGTGGTACATCTACACAATGGAGTACTACTCAGCTATTAAAAAGAATGAATTTATGAAATTCCTAGCCAAATGGATGGACCTGGAGGGCATCATCCTGAGTGAGGTAACACATTCACAAAGAAACTCACACAATATGTATTCACTGATAAGTGGATATTAGCCCCAAACCTAGGATAACCAAGATATAAGATATAATTTGCTAAACACATGAAACTCAAGAAGAATGAAGACTGAAGTGTGGACACTATGCCCCTCCTTAGATTTGGGAACAAAACACCCATGGAAGGAGTTACAGAGACAAAGTTTGGAGCTGAGATAAAAGGATGGACCATGTAGAGACTGCCATATCCAGGGATCCACCCCATAATCAGCATCCAAACGCTGACACCATTGCATACACTAGCAAGATTTTATTGAAAGGACCCAGATGTAGCTGTCTCTTGTGAGACTATGCCGGGGCCTAGCAAACACAGAAGTGGATGCTCACAGTCAGCTAATGGATGGATCATAGGGCTCCCAATGGAGGAGCTAGAGAAAGTAGCCAAGGAGCTAAAGGGATCTGCAACCCTATAGGTGGAACAACATTATGAACTAACCAGTACCCCGGAGCTCTTGACTCTAGCTGCATATATATCAAAAGATGGCCTAGTCGGCCATCACTGGAAAGAGAGGCTCATTGGACTTGCAAACTTTATATGCCCCAGTACAGGGGAACACCAGGGCCAAAAAGGGGGAGTGGGTGGGCAGGGGAGTGGGGGTGGGTGGATATGGGGGACTTTTGGTATAGCATTGGAAATGTAAATGAGTTAAATACCTAATAAAAAATGGAAAAAAAAAAAAGAAATAAAAGAGCCTCAAATATTATTACAGGAAGAAGCCCTAAAAGAATTAGAGATTGGCAACAGAATTCTGGATTCAGTCTACTTCATTATAGTGCAAAAATCTCTGGGATTTATAGCCCAAGCACTGATATAACTTAGTTACGGATAAATTGGGTTGGGGGATTTAAAGGAAGAGTTAGACTTAAGGTCTAACTCTTAAAAAATGTCAAAAGAAGAAACATGATGAAATAAAAATATAAAGTATGAATCATTCAGAAAAATACTAAGAACAGAGAGTGCATTGGTTTTATTATGTAGTAATAGATATCAAAGTGTATCTACTTCCAAAGTATAATGAATAAAACAAATATGTCATTTATATAAACAACCATTTCAAACTTAGTTATGACTTGAACTCTAGATTTTCTTATTTGCTTGTTTGTTTTACTGCCATATTATGGATGAACTAAAAGAGAGTGATTACTCTCAATGACTTCTGCATATTTCTATTTATATCTCATGCAATTTCCATCTTATGATTGACTTTTGCTCTTAGGGTAATTCATGCTTGAATATTCACAACTTCTTTATTTTTATCTTATGAATTAAAAACCTGGTGGCACTATCAGGTGCCTTCATTTGTTTCATTCAATAGCTTAGCACTGCTTTGCTTTAATTTTCATTTTGTTAGGATAAAATTTGCTTTTTCTTCAATATTTTACATCTAACATTCATATTGGAAATATTCATAAAACTAGAGTATCAATTTGTTTATGGCATGACATGAAAATAATTTTCAGCAGAAGCTAAGCCTCCTTACATTTTAAATACTGTATATTTTACTTTAATTTTGTCATAATTTCTGTTTTATCTTTGATCGTATCCCAAAAGTCTGTCTTTGCTATTGTTAAGTGGGCTGTTCAGATATTTGGAATAGTATTCATTTTATAGTGGTAATTATTCATGTTTTTTAAAAGATCCCTTAATTCTTCACCTTATTAATTCTGTATGAATGTTACTGCCTGAATTAGCATTTTTCATCATCGTTCCTGTGCTCCTTTCTTTTAACAGTATTAATTCATCCGTTTGCAGAAAACTGTGCCTTAATAATTATGCTCCTGTTTATCTTGCTTCTCTTGGTGTAATGTAGTGTTTGATTTCCATATACTGTTTTTACAAAATGATCAGCAAAATGACTTGTCCTGGTATTTGAATCATTTCTCTGTTTATAACCTATGAGAGAATAACAAAAGTTCCCTTTCAAAAATGCCAACAATCTTCCTGTGATCATCTTAGAAAATTCCAGGTCACCTGTCTTTCATTTTTAATAATGATAATATGTATTCTTTGGCCTTGGCATATCCTGTTAGAATATAAATTTAATTTATCAAACCTATTATACTTTGATTTTTTCTATATTTTTAGCAGCAACAGTATTATGTGATGGTCTTTCAATGCTTCCTTTGAAAGGTACTAAATATTGTTCTCCCAATGTTCCCTTATTTTGACATACTCAACTTTTCTAAAGTTCGTTTGATACCTTTCCCTCTATTGAGTTTTCTGGGTTTTTTTTTATGTTTTCTTCCTCTCTGTTGATTGATTCACTAAAATTTAATTGACTAAAGTTTTACCTACTGATTTTTTTCCTCTGATATATTGATGGATTTTTCCCTTCATCATGATCAAATTTCATGGAAACATGTATCAATATGTTTTGGCTTTTCATTCATAAAATAATGTACTGGTTCCTATCATTCTCTGTTCTCTAAACAGCAGAGTTTTACCTCCAGGCCATTCCACTGAACTCCAATATTTTGTTTTTATTTTAATTATAATAATTTTAAATGTTAATTATTTGGTAATTTGATCTTTGCTCTATGGTAGCAATACTTTGTTAGCAGAAAAGAATTATATTTGAAAGGACAAATGATTGACTGGGAAAGGTATTTATGGCACCTGTCAAGGAAGAGAAAACAGGGCAGGATAGGGCAGGAAACTTCCCAGTCAGAAGGACAGACAATAGACAGTAAAATTGATTGCTGTGTGTGTGTGTGTGTGTGTGTATGTGTGTGTGTGTGTGTGTGTGTGTGTGTGTGTGTGTGTGTGTGTGTGTTATGGAGTTAAACTCTTAAAAACATGCTGGAGAGTACAGCAGTGAGTTCTTTCTGGTAACATTCCTAAACGGTATTGGACACTCCATAAGAGGTACTAGCCAGAGATCCCAAATATCTAGGAAATACACTCTTGTCATTTAGTATCTTTTTTTTTTTTTGAATCTCAGAGACAGTGTTTTTTAGGATAAACACACAAATGCACACACACACACATACACATACACACAAACCTACACACACATACAAACACACACACACACACACACACACACACACAACCCTGAACTCAAACTGTAGACTTTACATTATTTAAAGTAATTTAATAATCACCGCAATTGATGAAATTGTACTTCACATAGGATGCTCAATTTTTTTTTTATTTTTTAGTCTTTTTGGTTTCTGTTTGATAAAGTTTATTAGTACAAACTCTGTACTTCTTAGTTTTCCTTTTTTTAATGTAAATTTTTAAGTCACTTTGTCCAATGCTCAAATGTTTAAAGCTCAGAGTTCACAGTTATTTTTTTCAAAGAGATTCTTTAGAATGAATAGTTTCTTTTTAAATTGTTCTGCTTTCTCCATTTTCCCTTCTATACAGAAATAGAAAAGACATGCTGGTTGATAAAAATGTTTTTTTGAATTTTTTTTGAAAATGTATTACTTTATGGTTATTCTTTTAAGTATACATAAAACAAAACAAACAAAAACAGAAACTGAAGGTGGCACTCCTGTATTCTATGAAGAGAAGAATGAAAACAGAAGAAATAGAGAGAGAAAAAAGAAACAGAATCTGGTGAATTTGGAAAGCAGAAATGCAAGGGCCATTGTTTGCTGCATCTAACTAAATATAGACAAAGGATGAAAGGAGTTGACAGTGACTTTGAGACTGCCAGGTGAGAGCCTGTGAGAAAGGTTCATTCTAAACTGAGGAATGTGTACTTCACGAGCAGCTATAATTGGGATGAGACCATCGAAGGCATTTTCTATGGTGGGAATAGACTGTTTGCCTGAGCAGGAAAAGCACTCTCTATGGTTAGTAGTGATCATGTTCCTGAATTACGTTCTTCTGGAAAGGCTGTTTTACTCCAGAGCTGGTTGACTTTTAATCCATAAGCACTGAGCTCTGTACCTTTGAGCCAATGACCACAGTTAAATGGGTTCTGCTGGAATATGGGGTAGTCTAAAAACAAGTTCACATGTTTTTTTTCAGCAAAGATAAATTAGTGAAATAGTAATTTTAGTATGCATATAGAGTATTGTTTTAGCATAATTTTTTTTAAAACTGTATAAAAACAGTTTCATTTTTAAAAAAAGCCATCACATAAACTGAATATGATTATTGTTCATGCTATTTGAGAATTCACACCTCTTGTAGGGTACTCATGAAAATTATTACTTATAATTATACACTATTTAGGAAAATGTTCAGTTTAACCTCAGTATTATCGCTTTTTGTATACTTTTAAAAATAACATTACCTTTTCAGTGTTATGCTTAAAATAATAACATAATTATTTCAAATATATGAATATTGAGGTTAAAAGATGTGATCTACAATAATCAGATTAAGTCAAGACCCTGAGTGATTATTTAACCAGGTGTTGGTATATACTGCTAACCCTGAAAACCTGAGTTTAATTTTTTTTTTTTGTCCCACGTCATATAGAGAACTGTTTCCATCAATTTTTTCTCTGTCCTCCATATGCAACACTGTAGCATGTAGAGAGTCCTGTGCTTACACACACACACACACACACACACACACACACACACACACACAGAGAGAAACAAATATGGAAGCAAACACACACAATCACATATACACATAACAAACTAAATAAACACAACAAACATTTTAAAAATCCTGATGTCAGAAGAACATGGTGGTTTATGCTTTTATGCCAGCATGGGAGATAGAGGCAAGCAGATCTCTGTGTATTCAAGAATAGCCTGGTCTACAAACTGAGTTCAGGTCAGCTAGAGCCTGTTACACAGAGAAACCCTATCATAAAAAACAAAACAAAACAAACAAACAAACAAAAATATACAGTTTATTCTCATAACTTATATTCTTATGACTCCTTTTACACTATTTCTTGAAATAGATAAAAATTTAAATTCTGCCTTCTTGTTTGAAAAGATTTCTCTATGTGACAAATATGTCTGTATATTGAAAACTGTAAATAATCTACATATATAAATGCAAATTTGACATAAAAGTTATAAATATGTGTGTGTACAAATACAAAAGCATAAAAATGGATGCTATTATTTTATATTTTCCTTTTTTCTATATTTTCTTTTAGAGAGGGAGGGTTGTAAGCATCTCAAACATCCGCTATCAGGTTTATTAAGTAAGATAAGCTGGTCTTGAGTTCCTGATCTGTTCTTTCTGCTATGAACCTGAGCCACCAGTCTTTGCAGTCCTGTGATTCTGACCATTTAACGTGGCTCTGGCGCATCTCACAAAACCTGTGTCTAAGGAAATCTCAACTTGGTCTAGTCAAATCGTGAGTTTTCAAAGCAGTGCATCGTTACCTCACAGAAACCTGAGACACAAATCAAATATTAGCCAGAGAGAAAAAGAATATCTGATAGATTTTCTTTCCTCCAGATTTTCCCAACCTTTTTACTTTCTAATGAAGATCTTTTTCATAAAGGGCTTCTCAAAACCAACGATAAAGGCTTCTGAAGGGTAGTAAGTCCGCTAAGAATCTCACAGCAAAGCGGTTTTCACATTAGGACCTCCATTTCTTCCCTGCAAAGTTTTAGAGAATGTGGCCTCTGGTAAGTTACATTTACCTCTGTGTCTGGCATATCGGAGCTCATGTGGTGCACATAGAATAGTCATAGTTATTTTAAGGTCTTTCCTAATACATTCTTCATACCTAGAATCTTCACTATAATTTTCTGTCTGTCAAGCAATGAAATAAAGCAAGTGGGTGTGTTTATCAGTGACATTATTGAGATTTATACGGCTAAAGTAGTGCTCTAGTTAATATGATGACACAGAAGGACAGCCAGCTGAAATCAAATTGAAGTAATGCACTGTGCCTATTATATTTTCCAAGTGCTTCCTTGGCCTGGTAGAAGAATTAAATATTATTAAGGGAATCTGTATCAGATAAGATGAGACCAGAAACCAGACCATGTATTGTCAGCATCCCGTGTTCATCCGGTGGTTTGTACATTTATTTATCTGCAACCCAGGTTAAGATCAACCAGCCTGAAAACAAACACTCAAAAGAAATCTACCAAAAATACAGAATAAGACATTGGTTTTGGTGGTGAGGGGACAGAGATTTGTTTTATAAAGATAAATTTGTTTGAAGTACTTATTTATAGTTCTCTCATAACGACTAAAGACTTATTTCCATGTGGCTGTCCTGGCTTTATTGATGGAAAGAGAACTGCAGAGACCTAAGTATTATTAGAGCTGATAATATCCACACAGAATATTCAGTTCCATCACGCACAGATTTTTGTTATCAAAGATTCAAACTATATTATCTTATAATAAAATATTTAGTAAAGTTGAAGCTAGTAAGCTAATTCTTGAATGTAATAAAATAGTGGTCCCATCATATGTAAAAGATGTCCTAATACTTTTAGGAGAAATGAATCTTCAATCATGTTGACCCAACTGAAAACAAAATAACATAGTGCTATAACGTTAACAATTTGAGAAATCATTTAAATAGAATTCACATATCTTTACTTTGCAGAACAAAATGTCTGTTGAACTTCTTTATGTTTCAAAACAGCATTCACTGTGTATTCGGAAGTAAACGGAATGGAATAAAAGCAAGAGTAGCAGGATGATTTAAATTACCTCAATCCACCAGACTATTTTCCCTCCTTTTAGATCATACCTAATGTCTTTTATCTATGTTTTATTAAAAGAACCCAGAAATTGTTGTAAATGAAAGCTTGATTGTCCCTTCCAACCAAACTTTTAACCCTTAAATTCCCACTTCAAATTTCATTTTAAATTGTGGTAGTTTTGTGCTCTAACAAGAGATTGACTCCTTCAACTGTATACTAGGATGCCTTTCTTCTTTCTAATGTGGCCTTATCATATTCATTATGAAAGATTTCATCATTTTAAAAAATTCTTATTTTTATTTTAAAATTCCCTTAAAACACTTACCTTCACTTATAAAATTGTCATTCTGTTTTATTTTGCTGTGTAGTTCTCCAAAAGTTTCATCTACTAATTTGGTTAAATCAAGACTATCCTCCATACCTCCTTTCATATAGCAATGGCATTTGTGAGGGCCTGTGGAGTCCTGAGGGGAGGTTTAGAGAGCAGAAAAACTGCAAGAAGCAAAATCTGTGTAGTTTTTCCAGTCCCTGATTTGTTCAGTGCTGTGGTCCCTTGTCTGAAGTACTGTGAACAGCCCCAAGAACAGGGTTCTGTAACTAAGAGCTAAGATGTTCTGCTTTGACATGCTCTGAGCTAAAATTCGTTTTTATTCCATGAAGTAGTTTGATCAAGTGTTACAGTCACAATAACACAAAATAATTTATATCTGCTCTACCATCTTTAAATTTTCTACAGTGAAACCTTTGTTATGAATTCTGAATTGAAAGCCCTATACATCAAAAATAGTTTCTTTTATATTTAACTCAGTGAACAATTTCAAAACTTACCAAGTATGATGGTTTGTGCCAGGAGTGGCACTACTAGTAGGTGTGGCCTTGTTGGGCTATGTGTGTAACTGTGTGCATGGACTTTAATACCCTAGTTGTAGCTGTATGGAAGTGAGTATTCTGCTAGCATCCTACAGATGAAGATGTAGAACTCTCAGCTCCTTCTGCACCATGCCTGCCTGGATGCTGTCATATTACCAACCTGATGATAATGGACTAAACTTCAGAACTTGTCAGCCAGAACTAATTAAATGTTGTCCTTATAAGAACTGCCTTGGTCATGGTTCACAGGAGTAAAATGCTAAATAAGACACCAAATTTGGTAGAAGTATTTTATACAGTGGGTTACTGATTTTAAAAAAAAAAGAGTATCATTTTATTCTGAAACATATTATCTTTCTTTTTTAAAAATTCTCTTTACATGTAAGGTCATTCACTGATTTTGTAATAAGAAAAAATTAGTATATGATTCTGGCTTTCGTCTTTGGGTATTTTGTGTACTTTACTTTTTGTATATGTCGAAACTTTTGAGTGATATCATAGAGCAGCATCTTTAGACAAGACACTTTTCTGCAGCTACTTTTCTGTATTGCACACTAGAACATGGACATCTAACAATATATAATAGACAATAATAACAGACAATATATAATATAATAACATATTATAATAATAGATAATAAACATTACCATTTAAAATGTATTGATATACAGGAATAAATAAGTAAGTAAAGATATAATTAAATTAAAAAAACTTTTATTATGACAAAAAAAATCAAAACATCCTTTACCACTTTTCAAATTAATTTAGAGCTGTCCAAATCAATGGGTCTGGAAGTCAAGTTCTTTAAAGCCTCTCAAGTATTTTACATTGTCTACTTTCTATCACCCTCCCTCCTTTTATTTAATAACATTAACAGTTTTCATTCTGCCTTTTCCACGGCCAACTAGCTGTGTGCTTCTGACCTTGTACATAACATTAATTTTGTCTAGAACTAATGCTCTTTTAATATATTGCTAGTTTCGCCTGTTAACTTGTCATTCACATGCATAAATTTTAGCCCATAAGGAGTTCTGCATTGTCTATTCTATAGAAGTTGATCCTTTCATTTTTATTTTTTTACAAAACTTTATTTTCTAAATAACAATTACCACTGTGCAATTAAATAATCATGTGATTAATTCTTATTTTCTTCCCTAGAAATTGTGTAATATGAGGGGCAAGGCTTTGTTAAATGACCCATTAAACCACGCCAATTGTCTCAGAAAAGTGTTAAACACAAACCGTCTGCTTATCAAACATATGAAGCTCTAATGAAGCATTGGGCATAACACAACTGCAGAAATAACGACAAATGTTTGTATGAGCAACATTTCTTTACAGCAAGCAACATACATTTATGAATGTCATGTTTTCTTGGGCATTTGACCATGTTTTTTTATGAAGCTATGCTTCTCTTTATCAGAGATTAGATCTTTCCTCTACTTATGTTTTCTCTGAAATTAGTGTGTTTATTCTCACTTTAATTTGATTGATGCTACCTCATTTTTGTCAGTTCGTTCGTGTTTCATCCATTCTTTCTATGTTTCAAAGATGAGTAATTTAGACCATTTCCTTTTCACTTGCTGATGTTTATAATTATTGATATGGTTGAATGAATATTTTCTGTATCTATTACTTGTCTTAGGCATGGCACTTGTATTAGTTCTTCCTTTAGTTTCTATTCATGGATTATGTGTTTTTTTATTTCATCAATCTTTATATTACTCATTTTTGTTAAAATCATATGATTATAAATTTTCTCAATTTTTATTTTGTTAGGATGTACACTAGTGTTTATGATAAATCTAAATCTGTTCTGAATATATTACCTCAGAGGTAGTGTACTCATATTATCGGGAGAAAACCTTAATTATTTTTCCATGTCCTCTCCTGGATAGTTGTTGCCATTTGCTTGGCAGAAGCATGAATGTGAACAAATATTTCAAAAGATATTTTCCTAATATTTATTGGTTTTAGACTTTTTTGCCTTATTTTATTTACTTTTTTCCCTTTTTTTAATTGGGTATTTATTTCATTTACATTTCCAATGCTATCCCAAAAGTCCCCCACACGCTCCCCCATCCACTACCCCACCCACCCACTCCCACTTCTTAGCCCTGTCGTTCCCCTGTACTGAGGCAGATAAAGTTTGCACAACTAATAGGACTCTCTTTCCAGTGATGGCCGACTAGGCCATTTTCTGATTCATATGCAGCTAGAGACACGAGCTCCAGGGGGGTACTGGTTAGTTCATATTGTTGTTCCACCTATAGGATTGCAGATCCCTTTAACTCCTTAGGTACTTTCTCTAGCTCCTCCATTGGGGGCCCTGTGGTCCATCCAATAGCTGACTGTGAGCATCCACTTCTGTGTTTGCTAGGCCCCGGCATAGTCTCACAAGACAGAGCTCTATCTGGGTCCTTTCAGCAAAATCTTGCTAGTGTATGCAATGGTGTCAGCATTTGGAAGCTGATTATGGGATGGATCCCCGGATATGGCAATCTCTAGATGGTCCATCCTTTTGTCACAGCTCCATGGATATCTTATTTATTTACATTTCAAATGTTATACACTTTACCAGTTTCCCCTCTGTAAATCCCCTATCCCATGCCCCCTCCTTCTGCTTCTGTGATGGTGCTCTCCCACCCACCTACCCACTCCTGCTTCACCTGCCATGGCATTCCCCTACACTGGGGCATCCACAATAGTGTTTGGTGTGTGCATATGGGATGGATCGCCAGGTGGGGCAGTCTCTGGATGATCATTCCTTCAGTCTCTGCTTCACACTTTGTCTCCATACTACTACCTGTGAGTATTTTGTTCCTCCTTCTAATAAGAACTGAATCACCCACACTTTGGTCTTCTTTCTTCTTGAGCTTCATGTGGTCTCTGAATTGTATCTTGGGTATCCCGAGCTTCTGGGCTGATATCCACTTTGCAGTGAGTGAATATTATGTGTGTTTTTTTGTGACTGTGTTAACTTACTCAGGATGATATCCACCAGATCCATCCATTTGTCTAAGAATTTCATGAATTAATCATTTTTAATAGCTAAGTAGTACTACTCCATTGTGTAAAAATACCACATTTTCTGCATCCATTCCTCTGTTGCAGGACATCTGGGTTCTTTCCAGCTTCTGGCTATTATAATAAGAATGCGATGAGCATAGTGAAGCACGTGTCCTTGTTATATGTTGGTGCCTCTTTTGGGTATTTGCCCAGGAGTGGTATAGCTGGGTCCTCAGATAGTACTATGTGTAATTTTCTGAGGAACTGCCAGACTGATTTCCTCAGTGGTTGTACCAGTTTGAAATTCCACCAGCAACAGAGGAGTGTTCCTCCTTCTCCACATCCTTGCTGGCATTGGCTGTCACCTGAGTTTTTCATCTTAGCTATTCTGAGTGATGTGAGGTGGAATATCAGAGTTGTTTTGATTTGTATTTCCCTAATGACTAAGGATGTTTAATGTATAAGTGTTTTTCCTGTATATATGTATATGTACCATGTGTATGCCTATTATCCTCAGAGGCCAAAATAGAATATTTCATCCCCTGAAAATGAAGTTAACTGGTTGTGAGCCACCATAATTATGTTGAGAATCACATGCAGATCCTCAAAAACAAAAAACAAAAAGTATAGCAACAAGTCCATTGAGAAATATACCCTGCCCTTCCTATCTTCCTGCCACCCTTTCTTCCTTCTATTAAAAATCTATTTTAAGAATCTAATTTTCTATGAAAAATTGTTTGGGCAGTGAGATATAGAACATCTTGACTTTAATTATCTAAGAACTATCATAAGCAAGGGAAAATAAATGTAATAAATATTCTACATTTGGAAAAATATGTTTACAGGATTTTTCTGAACTATCTTTAGGAATGTGTTCATTCCCTTTACATATTTTCTTCAAAGACAAAACAATTGGGTACCAAATTTAATTATAACTTTTATTGACAATGTATTTCTCACTTCAGAGGGTTACTGCTGAATACATCTACCCTTTCTTGTTCTTTCTGAACCCTGGCTGGCTAGTTCAACTCAGATTTTCTGGTTCAAGCTCTTCTCCAAGCTGAATGACTCCATGTGCCTTCTCTTAGTTTCTCACTGAATTGCTCTGCTTGGTCTCAAAGTAACTCAGGTAATTCATTCTAATTTTTTGTCATTTTCTTATGCTCTAGCTTCAACTGCCTCTGCTTACCTAAACTGGACTCTGGAACTAACCAAACTCAATTAATTGCACTGCAGTCACTGTGAATACCATATGCCAGACCACATTAATCTCAACTCAAATGAAATGAGTGAACCAACTCTCTCCATAGGGTGCTCTTAAATAGCTTTTCTCCTGTGGTTTGGGAACTCTGTGATTCCAAACTCTGAATCCTTCTGTCATTTCTATATTTTTATGATTTTTCACTTTGTCTTCCCTCAATTGTACATCATTGTTTAGGATAAAGGTATGCACTGAAGAAAGGAAGAGGGATTAAAATGTGTGTTAAAGTCATGCATTCCAGCTGGATCACACAGACCTGGAAGGTCTTTGGTTGTGGTCAGAGTTACTAGATTAAAACTTTCTATAACACTCATAATCAAATGCTTAAAGAAGTTTTAATGTAGAGGGTATTAACTGAGCATGAGATGAGAATCAAATATTAAATGAAATAATTAAAATCAACATAAAATACTCAATACTATGTTGTTTTATTTTGTTTTCTGTGTTTCTTAACATATGACCAGCTAGGGGTTCTATAATTTTAGGCTTGGTAAGAACTTGTTGAAGTTATTGCATGTACAGAGCACTACTTTTATCTTCCTGAAATCTCCCATAAATCAGATCAACAAAATATATCCACACGTAGACAAAGTTATTTTACCTCAGGAAAAAAAAAGTTATTTGATTAATAGCCATGTTGGCTAAATTCACATTTTTAGGCAAAATGATACATTTTCTTCTATGTTTATATTATAAAAAGTATGTATGATCCACATTTCTTTTTAAATTTTTCACTTTTTCAAGTTAACATTTTTTTTATTCCATACAATTTATAAGGCAAAAGAAATTTCAATATAACTTACTATGTTAATCATCTGAACTCACTAAAACAAAGAGAATGTGCCTTTAGGGAAAGCACATGGATGTGTTTCTTATTGTTAAGCTAAACAACTTCCATTTCTTAGATTTTTATTCTTTTCTAAGGACAAGAGTGAAGCAAACAAGGGTGGTGTTTTCAAAAACGGGCAATAAAACACAACCTTAATTATCACATTAAATATCACTGATATTAATTTTCAAACATGCATCTGTGCACATACAGAAGCCCGTAGATTGTGTTATCTATAATTTTATAGAAAAGAGGGGACTTTGGTTTAATATTTTGCCAAGTATATCTAAATCTGTCCTTTACAAACAAATTGCATTTGAATATAATAACATAATGTTCTTTGTCATTTTTATAAATTCAGGATTGCTTAATGTCCTAAGATCCAGTAGAAGACTGCTACAATAGCTTAAAATGGGTTGAGGCAAATCCAATTTGAATCTCTCATTTCCACAGCTGATTCATTTCCTTCTGTGCTAGTATTTTGTATGTCAATGCTTTGTCTTTCTAGAAGACAAAGTGTTCCAATTGCTCACTGATAAATAAGAGCACTGCTGATTTTAATGACAGACAAATTGCTCAGACTTCATACAAGAATCAGAAATGAATATGGTGATAGGATTTGGGAAGCAACAGTCTCAGTCTGATCCAGCTTTCCTCTTTTATGTGCAATGGTGATATTCACAGGACCCCTCAGAGAAAAAAAATCTGTTATACAAAATTTTAATGAAGTATTTAGAATGTAAAATTTTAAATTAGCATTATATTGGCACTGTAACCATAAAATATTAAATAATATAACAGTCTTCCTTAAAATCTGAAACTATTTATGGATTTATGAATAGTTAAAACATATTTTTCATGACTATAATTTTATACATAGGAAAAAAGAGAAGGAAAATCTTAACACATCATTACTTTAAGCTGAAGAGCCCATCCAAAATTTACTCCTCTCAGTAGTACCCTTTGAGGTACTGAAAACTGCATTTACAATTAAAAAAATAGTTATAAAAAAGAATAAAAACAATGGGTTTCTATCAGCAGAAACGCATGTTCTGCTTTCCCCATTGTTACTCTCTGAAAGGGACTGATGGGTAAAATTGCTTGTGAGATGGATTGCTTTGTTTCTTTTTCATTCACTTAACCAGCAGGAAGTAGATAATGTGCTGTTTCACATTAGGGTATTTTAGCTGTAAAAATATTTTATAACCAGGAATAAACAAATGACTTCAAGTTACATTAACAATCCAATTCACAAAGAAAATGGCTGAGCACCAGAATAGACTCAGAGCAAATTTGAAGATACACAGTTTTGAAAGACCTAGTCCAAAGTATTTATGATTGTGATCTGGCAAAATATCTCAGTAGAAAAGATATGCGGCACTGTGCCTGATGACCTGAGTTGGACCCCAGGAAACCAACAGTGAAAGGAGAAAACCAGTATCCATAACTTGGAGATTTCCTCTTAAAGCTTCTAGGAGTTTTGAAATCAGAATCTTGAAAGGAAATTTTAATTTCCTTTAAACTCTAATAAGATTTGAGCTATCAAGTAGACATTTCTATACCATGCATATTTGTATATGTCAATTTTCTATTCCATTAATAACCACTGTATACTTCAAATAATGATGACTTAAGAGAGTTGATATTTAGATTTGTTTGTGATCATACTTCCTAGATTACTGAGAACAGTGTAAGAATCATTTTATTTCTATAAAATTGATACCATGAAAGTGAGAGAATCTTTGTTTGCTATTCATCTGATAAGAATTATGCAATGAAATTGAAAAAATGAATGAAAGAAAGATTTACAGAAGAATTTTAATCCAACATCATAGCTGGTCTGCCAAGGGATTACATCAGAAGACCTAAGTCTCTGTGATCCCTCTAGATTGCATAAAAAACACACACCTTTGATCCATCTATCTGGAATACAGTCTAGGGTCTAGGTCTTATTACACCTTTAAGATAAAGTTAGATTAGTTAAGGAGGCAGCCATGTTTGAAAGAGAAGTATAATTGAGGGACAAACAAAGTGACAAATCAGAGAAAGACTTACCAGAATGAGACAGGAAACATCTTAGTCTCATGGTAACTGCATAGGAAAGAGAAGGTTCTCCAGAGCATCACAAGAATCACAGTCAATCTGTTGGGACTCAATGCAGTGAGTTCAGTGCACTGGAATTGAGTTCTTCCTGAGCACATAAAGTTCAGTAGAGGTCAACAGAGGCCGTTGAAGCCAGAGAATAAGAAAGAGCCAGATGATTAGAACAGGGTTATTTTGAGGCTAAGCAGAACAATTCAGTGAAACACTGGGAGAAGCCAGACTGAATCAATCAGCTTGGAGAGGAGAGTTGAACAAACCAGCCATAGCTCAGGAAGAACAATGAAGGGTAAACACATCGAGCAGTAAGTCTTAGAGGTAAAAGTTGCACCTGGTAAGTAAAACCAACATTTAGAAAGATTGAGAAAATAAGCAATACAATTGTATAGTGTGATGCTAACCAGGAACCATAATTTCTCAAAAGAAAACACTACAACTGGATAATAAAGACAATAAAAATTCCTCAACATTCTTATCCATCAAGAAATTGAGGCAAAAACATTTTAATCTTTATAACTATTTTTACTATTTTAAAACATGTCTTAACCAAATCAGAATTAGCAATACAAATGATGACCTGGATATGATGAGAGAGGAAATTTTTACACTGCTGGAGGGATTGTAATTTTGTAAATATGCTTGAATTATAGCTCTAAATCTTTTGTTTTGTGTATTAAATATGGAGCAAAATTTAAGTGAAAAAAATTAGAAAAAGACCTCTTTATGGGAGAAACATATAAATGAACCAGTGTGAGTATATTTAGGGAAACAAAAGCAGAAAGATAAAAAATTAAAGGAGGAAAACCATAAACGGAGTAGTTTATGAAAATCAGGAAGGAAGGAGAGTGGTAAGCCAAACAAAGGTAAGTAAAAATATATGAAAATCTACTGTATCAGAACAAATGACATTATATAATTTGAGGGATAGTAGAAATAAGTGATATGAAGAGGAGGGAGCTGTGCTATGAGTTAGGGATTAAGTAATGATGAGATAGTGTTTGGGGATGAGGAAGAAGTAGTTGATGCATTATCCAAAACAAAAGATCTATGAAAATCTCCTATGAAAATTACTAGTCAGGCCAGGCGTGGTGGTGCACGCCTTTAATCCCAGCACTCAGGAGGCAGAGGCAGGCAGATTTCTGAGTTCGAGGCCAGCCTGGTCTACAAAGTGAGTTCCAGGACAGCCAGGGCTATACAGAGAGACCCTGTCTTGAAAAACAGAAACAAAAACAAACAAACAAGCAAACAAAAAACAAAACAATCACTAGTCAGTATGCTTATATAAATTTAAAAATGAGTTTGAACTAAATTATACTACATGGGTGAGCAATGCCACTCCCAGAAATGTCATGCTATAACCCTAGTGAAATACTTATGTCAATGAAAGTAATAGACTCCAGTACACAATCGGTTATTACCATTTTAGTAAATAATCATGTGTTATTTGCCTTCTAAATGTTTATTTTTATGTACATAGGTATTTACTACTCTCAATCATGGTCTGAAAAGTCCCTTTTGTAGTTAACATCAGTCAGTGGAGAGGTGCATAAATCGTTAGATAACGAAAGTTAAGAGATTATGTGATGAGCTCTAAATTGGCAATCATAACCTAATAACAAGGCTCTGTGAGTATTTTCACAGAGAACTGGGAAGTATGTAAGATCTGAAGTTGAGAAAGAGTGTTGTGGAGTGATGTCTACTGAATGTGACATGGCTAACACAAACTCCAGCTGCTCTGTTTGCCTGCAGAAGATCTACAATGGATCAAGCCAGACAAAATGTTGTCATAGATGAAAGAAACACTCTCCAGGTTACAGCCCTTGTTGGTCCTTGATTTGCAATTGGTAGTTACTGGTTGCAGAGATGTGATCTACTCTTAAGAATTGGTTGCTTTAGCAAGGGCTCTACCATGTTAAGAATATAGTTGTTTTAGTTTTGTTTTTCATTTCAGTCATAGACTGAAGGTTAGAACGATGCCTAGAGAATCATCATGATAGCATCCTAATCTATGTGGAGTGTTATGACAGTATACCATAGAGTATAATGCTTAACTGTGGGGAAGATGAAAAATCCAAGAAAAAGTCATAGGCTGGTTCCTTGATTCACAGGAAGTATTCCTTTGTTATGTCATCATGAGGGTAAATAGGCGAGACAGCTTTGAGGGACTTATTTCATGAGGACATTACTTTCATTCAAGAAGTCATTAACTTCTATATATAACCATCTCATAAGTCCTACTTCCCCTATCACTGTTAGTGGTAGAATTTCTGCAAATGTATTGTGTAGATGCATGGCAATACAATCATGTCTTTTATCATCTCCACTCTAGATAAGAATCACATACCATAATTCCTTCATGTGACTAATAACATTTGTAGAAGTGAAAAATAATTGCCAAAAATATTATGTAAACTGTTATCTAGTGACCGCATTTTTTACTGACAATTAGCAAATAAAATAATATTACTTTTTTCCAATATAGTTAGTTCAATACATTTATTGAAATAAGAATATTCTTAGACTAGCCTTCTTTATTTCAAAAACTGAGGTCAGCTTTCCAAACAGTATGGGGTTATTCAGTAGTAAGAAATTGAATGAATGACAGGAAATCAGGAGGATGTAGGAAAAAACTCTTCACAGAAAATGTGTATTTTCAAAATATAAATAAACCAAATAAACTCGGAGTTTCTTGTGGTTCTTTATGATGATTAATGGAGAAATGTCCGTTTAAATTTCTTGAGAAACAGAATATTATTAATTATTTCATTATTTGTGCAGAACCTTGGATCACTGCTGGATTCATTAACCAGGTTTGCTGGGTCAGTAGTGAATTCAACCAATCCTAGTCTGTCTTTCTGTTTCTGAGATGATAGCAGTGTCCATTAAATGCTCTATTTGGAACTTGAATTATATTTGAAACCCAAATCATGTCTAGATCCCATGATATCAAGTTATTACAGTAAATACATAAGCTTAGATATCCCTGCGGCACAACAGCAATCATAAATCTTGTGCCTTCCCATATGACGGTTAACTGCATTTGCTTCCTATCCAAGGCTATAGACTGAACAGAAACCTTGCAAGATCAATCACTTGTTATCAGCCTCCTCTTGCCGACTGTATTTTATTTACCGGTTAGAGCATGCCCAGATTCACTGAGGTTATAAGTATATTTGACTTAATCGTCCACAGTCTGTTGTTAGTTTCTCTGAAACATTCACTTTTCACCAGTTATGTAGTGAAACTTAATACAAAGAAACAGACAAACAGCTACTTCAGGTTATAGAACTTTATGAACTGAAGTTATATATTTAACCCACTAGACATGCTATAGTATGTTATATTTGGTACTTATATGAGTTGAGGCAGAGCAAGCCTATTTTTTTTCCAATTTAACTTGTCTAAATCAAGACTCTACTGGTAGAGCATTCATTTTAGTTCACAATACTAAAGAAAACAATACTTGCTTTGACATATATTACATTACTACATTCAGTTATGGAAGATGTAACTATCTCATATAAAAATAATCTAAAAATTTGCATTTTAATCCAAACCCTTTTCTTTAATGGCATCAACCATACATGACCTTCACAGATTCTCAATATAATCATAGCCACCATTGTGAATTCATCAATAGGGCCTGAGAAAGATTGCTCAGCAGGTAAATAATATTTACTGCCTAAACCTAAGGACTTTACTTCAATCGTTTGGGCCCACAAGAAGGAAAGAGAAAACAAACTCTCATGGACTCTACTCTACCCTCAATATTGTATGCTATGCACAAAGTGTGAGTTTTAGTGAAAACACATAGACAGACACATGGACAGAAACTCAGGACAACCACACATAATGAGAGAGAGAGAGAGAGAGAGAGAGAGAGAGAGAGAGAGAGAGAGAGAGAGAGAGAGAGAGAGAGAGAGAAAGAGAGACAGAGAAAGAGACAGGAAGAACAAATTAATTAAATGTGTAAATAAATAAAATGCAATTTAAAAAAGAAGAGGATCTGGAAACAGTTTTGTGTGTGTGTGTGTTTGTTTGTGTGTGTGTGTGATACTGCTTAAAAAGAACCATTTATTATACATGTACTTAAACTAATTTCCAATGCACAAATATAGCTTTGGATTCAAGGGAAAGTTTAGACCAGAAAATGTTTCCCACCTGATGATCTTTAAGTTGACAAATCTGCATACCTATCTCTCCAAGTAATCAAGTACAGAGATGTGTACTGGTCAAGTCTTCCTCTTTTGGAATCTTCCACACTGAGATATGTTTTCTTGTTAAGGAACCAGTAGGAAGCCCCAATAATACAACAAACTTTTGGCAGTTCTTAATTTTACCAACAGTTATGTTTGCTACTACTGGACATTTTTTAATTAATCACCTAAAATCATTTAGTCTACTAGTATTCTTGATTTCTTCTTGTGTCTCTTCTTTTCTTATTAACTACTTAAACATGGATGCAGGGTAAGATATAACCTTGTGATGTAGCCCCATATGGTATGGATCTCAAATTTTTCCTACCTCAGACTTTTAAGTTTGGGGATTATACCTGACTTGTACCTAAAGTCATTAGCACCTTCTTCTGAGATGAGGATCATTGGCATAGATATTAGGAGTTTGACAGTATATTATAGTAAGTATATTTTACATTGTCAACACATTTTATCAACTGGATAATCCATTATGAGAAATATGTTCATATGAGTCATTAATAAATATTTGTATATTAGCATTCAATAAAGAACTATTACAGACTCAGACAAAATAAACATGGGCTTCTATTCTGCAGGTATAAAACTCAACTGTATTGCTATATTTTCTACCTTGATATTTTCTAACTTTAATACCTAATTTAAAAAAAAAAGAAATATTCTCTATGTATTTGATGATACAAAAGCATAAAAATTAAGAATTTTCTTCCACATTTAATGGTGATTTTGGTAGTTTAGAGTGCAACCTTTCTTTCAAATAAACTCTGTTTTGATTGATTATAAGTAATAGAGTTGGTTTTTATTTTACTGATTTTTTCCAATGTGATCAGTTGAGGTTATTAATTATAGAGATCTTAAATCAACCAAAGTCTTCATCAATGTATGAACCAGTACTTTCTTTTCCTCTCATCTAACTATGTTACCTGATAATAATAATTTTGAATTTAACAGGCTTTTTACTATTCTGTAATCAGTTACACAGCCAATAAACTAACTGTTTGAGAGTTAGGTCTACCAGCATTTCTAAGTTTAAAAGGGTACTGTGAGTTTTATAAAGTGAATGCAAAACAGGCAAAATCCTTATGCGGGGAGAGTAGAAAACCGTCCAGGGATAATGCCTCTCATCTAGGTTGGCCCTTTAGTCCCTTCTCCTTACAAAGCACAGGTTTCTCTGGCTTAGAAAAGTAACACTACTTACAAGGGTACTGTGGGGCTATGAAAGACAGCCTATTTTGGTTGAATGAGGCTTGGTCAGGTGAACCAAGTAGAAAACTCTACAAGGGCCAGAATAGTGAGCCATGTTCCCAAAGACAGGTGTCTGATACCACAGAGCCCTCAATTCCATAATTCTGTGATTATAAGTCACGCAGACAATGTCCCAATCTTCTGGCATTCTGGCTAGACTCCACACTCATAGTTACCTGACTATAGCCGGGCATGCTCCTCCCCACAGCTGCAACTACAAGATAGCCCAGCCCACTATAAAAGAGGCTGCTCGGCCTCTCCTCTCTCTTTCTCTTTAAGCTCTCGCCTTTCTTACTCTCATCTCTAGCCCTCCTTCTCTCCCTTTCCCCTCTCTCCACATTGCCATGCCAGGCTCACTTTCTTTTTCTACCTTCTCTCTTTAACTCTGCCTTTCTACAATAAAGCTCTAAAACTATAGACTGTCTCTGCTCATCAAGGCCTGCCATGCTTGAACAATACAATGGTATAGGCTTTCCCCTAAGGAGCCCTATCTAACTTCCCTGGAAGGCCTTCCTGAGCTCTAGCCATGGACTGGACCAAGGACTCTCACCTGCGTGGGAACCACCCAGTGCCCCCTCTCTCCTTGCCCAATACTCCCTTTGACCCTGGTGGCTGACAGAGCTGCCCCTGGGGCCCACATTTTGTTTTCAGGTCTTCCTCTTTGTCCAGCAGTTTCTGGGATGCTCGAGACTGAGAACTTGTTAAGACTGCCCCTGGTCCACCCCTGGAAAGCTGGGATTCTGTGGATTACCACAGTCAGACACCCACCGGGGCTGAGTGGAAAGCATGCAGCAGTCTTCTGCATCTGCCTGCCCAGAGCAAGGGAACTCTGGTGGGACTCAGGTTTTCTCCCACTCCCTTTATTCCCCCAGGCCCACTGCCCTGCAGGGTACCATTACTATGATACATTTCTTCTTACAGTACTTACTTACGGTGGCAAGCTTTTATGATTTATTCCAACACTCAATTCTAGAACTCTCTGAGCACATTGCACAATGACTCAGGTCATGCCTAACATGGGGCTACAAAGACATGATGCTAGAATCCATACAATAATGCTTAAAGATTTCATTTTGCCAAGACCATTGATAATTATGCATAATTGGCTGTAAATTAAATGTTTTCATGACATCCTTCACATGTCTGATAATTTGTTAATGTGGTTGGGAATACAGGAAAATATTTGAAATGTATTTATTCTTTTATCATTAAGTCTTACACAAATTGTAGAGATAAACCACCAGGCTTTGCACACTGTGTGCAATTTTGGAATGTTTATAGAAAAGACCTTCACACATGGAATTCTTTGCACCCTTCCATCATGTAGATATGTTTAATGACTCAGAAGCCATCTATGTTCAGTCATGTAGAGTATTGGAGAGGCTAAGCTGTTGTAAAACATTTGGAATGTGTGAATAGTTTAATTTCCACTTTATCTCCCATTCTTGGAAATTTGAAGGCTGAAGGTAAAATTCCAAGTTTTTATTGTTCATGAAGTTGTACGGTTTTTTTTTTTTTTTTGAACCTCTGTGCCAAGAACCAAGAATGAATAACAAATATATATTTTTTGTTATATTGACATACTGATATAAGGGTTGCATTTTGGTTAAAGGCAAATGATTTGCTTACATGAAGTAATTATATACATGTATCATAGTATTTCAACTAATGTAATGACTATCAAATGTAATTTATCAGCAACAGGTGCTATATGAGTAAATTATAAATAAAAGATTTTAATTTCATATAAAATCAATGGTAAGTCATGGGCTTAAAGTTGAAAGCTGGAAAACTGAAAAAGATAATTTTGTGATCAAAAATATTTCCAGTTATAACAGAATACCCAGTTCTGACTTGTGAAACAAAAAGCATAGCCGTGCTCTTAAAATGCAACAAGCAAAATCTGCTGAAAAGAGTTTCTAGGGACCAGGCCTAGTTCCAAGCTGGCAGCAGCACATGGCACTGTCATTCACGTGGCAAACATACAAGAGTAAATGGGTCATAGCATTGTCCTTCACAGATTCAGAGACCAGTTGAGGCCAGGCAACATGTGGCAAGAGAATCCATGCTAGGAAACTTCAAGAGACAACCATGTAAAGCAGTAGAAGTGAAGCTTGGTGTATAGTGGAGATCCCAAGATTTGGGTGATCCCAGAGCTGTGAGGTAATTGGGAAAGGAGAGCTGCACAAAGGGTAGCCTTGAAGGTGGACTTCTACAGGAGGCACAGAACAATCTAAGTACAAGATGGTAGATACAGATCTAGGGGCTTTTCCTACTGTGCTTTGATCTAGATTTGGTGCAATATATCATAATTATGACTCCATTTCTCCATATCAGAATGGTAATATATATTCCTTGCCATTGTGTTGAAAGTATATACATTCTTTTTTTTTTTTTCTGCAGGGGGCTATAATTAAGAGATTGCTTTGAGTCTCAGAAGATAACTTGAACTTTGTACACTAACAGTTTTGAGGCTAAAAGATGGTGGGGACTTATGAATCTATAATAAATATACTTTGCATCATGATATAGAAAATTCCATGAGGCTAGAGGATGAATTGGATTAGTGGAAATAAGAATATATCCATGGGTTCATATGCTTGGCTCCCTTGTTCCAGCAGATGGGAGTATTTGGATATCTTTATGAGGTACAGCCTTGCTGGAAGAAATATGCCACTGGGGGTGGGGAGTGGGCATGAATTTTCAGAGCGATGAAACATTCCCAGTTGACTCTCTTAGGTTTAAGATATGACCTAAAGAGCTCATCTTCAGTTTTCATCACCTTGTCTGGACACCAGATGCCATTCAATCTGTACCATCATGCAACAATAAGATCAATCCCAGCATTCATTCTCAGTTGGCTTCCTCATAGTGTTGTGTCACAACAATAGAAAAGTATTTAAGACAGGTGGAAGGCTCTAGATTTTAATCCTTTTGAAACCCACTGTTTTATTTTTTAAAGCATCAGTTTTTGTTAATTTATAACCATTTTGAAACAAAAATCTGTGACCTTTAAACTAAAAACACGAAGAAGACGCACGGGAAAAGGAGCAAACACACCTTTCTGCATTGCTTGCATTGTTCTGGCTTTGTTTTAAAGGGAATATTCCTGAATGATATGCCAATATTTACTTTACAAATGACATTTTGTATTAATACATTAAAACTTAGTTTTATTTCTCAGACTTGTTTTATAATTACTTAGTTCCTCTTACCATATCCAGCATCAAAATACTCGGTGCTTCCAATGGGTTTGTTATATTATATTTCATTTCCAGGCTGCACATCTATCTAAAAACTGGAAGCAAACAGTGTTTCTTTCCTTTCTGTACAGGAGTAGAAGAAGCAGAACAATGTTTATGAACAGTACAGGTCCCATGCTGACTTCTTAGTAAGCTATCAGTAACGATTTAGGGACATCTCACCCTGTATTTTTACCTAGTTATTTTTTGTCTCTCTCTATGAATTTTACAACCAAATATTTCCTTCTGGGAAACTGTACAGAAAATAAATCAAAAGTCATTTCCAGAAGAATGCCTCCCATTTTATTATTGAATCAGAGATTTCTTGAAATTGGTAGCTCTGTTTCTAGACAATTGGTTTGCTACCTCATTTTCACTATTATAAGTCCTCCTGATGTTTGAAAGCAAAACTATTACTCCTATTACTCTGACATTTGAACAAGTAATAATACTCTTTTCTAGATGTAATCACAGTAAATATGATGGATCAACCAGAAGATCAAATATGAAATCACAATAATGATTTCATATAAAAACTTTTGGCCTCAATTTAGGAGTAAATTTTCTCATCCATATATTAAAGTGTAATAAATATGACCTTTGAGCTTTATGGCATATGCCACGATCATTACTGAGCAATAGGAAATATGATTTGTATCAAATCTATATCATCAAGATGAAATATGAAGTTACATTGATTCTTTTCTCTATGTCCATCAGCTTCATTCTTTGAAGAAAAAAAAAACAGGTTATCTGTTTAACAAAAATTGTTTCTGTCTAAAGGAAATACAGGGACAAAGTGTAGAGCAGACACTGAAGAAAAGTCCATCCAGAGACTGCCCCACCTGCAGATCCATCTCAGATGCAGCCATCAAACCCAGTCACTGTTACTGATGCCAAGAACTGCTTGCTGCCAGGAGCCTGATATAGCTGTCTCCTGAGATGCTCTGCCAGAGCCTTACAAATACAGAGGAGGATGCTTGAAGCCAACCATCTGACTGAACATGGGGACCCCAATGGAAAAGTTAAAGGAAGGACTGAAGGAGCTAAAGAGGTTTGTAACACCATAGGAAGTACAATATCAACCAACCAGACCATTCAGAGCTCCCAGGCACTAAATCAACAATCAAGGAATACACATGGAGGGACCCATGACTATAGCTGCATATGTAGTAGAAGATGGCCTTGTTGGGCATCAATAGAAGGAGGCCCTTGGTCCTGGGAAGATGCCCCAGTGTAGGGAAATGCTAGGGCAGTGAAGCAGGGGTGGGTAGATGGATCTGGGAGCACCCTCATAGAAGCAGGGGGAACAGAGGGTGGGAGAGGGGGTATTCAGAGGGGAAACTGGCAAAGGAGATAACATTTGAAACGTAAAAAAATAAAATAACCAATAGAAATTTTTAAAAAGAGTTTAGAATATATTTATATATAAAACAACGGTGAATGATATTTTCTAAGTTTAATTCCAAGCTCATCTCATCTTCCAAATCTTACATTAAATTTTCTAATTTACTTCTTCCAGTTGGTATCATTATACTAACAAAAGAGGAATTAGTATCTCTAAATAGGAATGCTGCCTCAGAAAAGCATAGAAATAAGCATTCAGTTCCTTGTTTTGCATTGTTTTGATTTTTTAAACATATTTTTATTGTTTTTCCTCTTCTATTTTTTAATTTATTGTTTTGTTTTTACATTGTCATGATTTATAAACTTGCAATAGCTTTTATTATTAGAGTATAAATGTAGCACTTCATTTAATTATGCCACATATGCTGTGCTTCCCTAGCCTTCTGCACATCAGTCTGCCATATGGACGTTCCTATGAATCCCTATAGGAAACTTCCTGTGTGTGTTGAAGGACCAGGAGGCTAAAGCTCTACTATGTTTTTCTATCAGAAATTTCTGGGGATACAGAGTATATCCAACTGCTCTTCAGCAGAGAGTCTACTGAAGGAAGGAAAGTATGTAGCCAGTTAATAAGTAACTTAAATTCATTTCTTAATTTAAATTTGATAATAGCTTTACAAAACCAAATGAGTGTTCTTGTTAGTCTTGTTAGGGATATCCTACCTATGATATTATCTAACTTAGAGAGAATATATATATGGAGAGAGAGAGAAGAGAGAGAGGGGGGAAGAGAGAGAGAAGAGATACAGAGATACAGATAGGTAGGTAGATAGATAGGTAGATAGATAGATAGATAGATAGATAGATAGATAGATAGATAGATAGATAGATACACAGATAGAGACATAGACAGACATGAGTAAATACACACACATATGTCTCAAGTTGCCCAACATACATTGAGCAACTCCTGCTGTTTTTGCAATTGGGTGATGCTTCTGGAAGCAGAACAGTAAAACACAAATGTAAAGGCTGGACACAGTGGCAATCAGCTGGAATATTATTGTGGGTTCTTTATGTGAGTGATTGACTATAGAATTATATTATTTTTTTCTCAAAAATCAGGGGTATTGATTTAATCCACAATATATGACTTTTGGACATTCAAAATGAATTATCAAAAACAACCTATCTTGAAATTCTGTGTAAACAAATTGTTCAGTTTTTCAATTTAAGATGTCGTTCTTATCAGATGTGCTGCTTGATTATGCCTAACGAGAATAAGCAGTTTTCAGTTAGCACAGAGATGTGTATGAGAGTCACAAATTTGTACATTTTAAGATCACTTTAATTATTGTATGTTTTCATATTTATTAAGAATCTCTATGCATACCATTTTTCTTCTTTGCATCCCCCATCTCTAATATAGTGGCAAATGTTAAAATTAATTTTCTTCTTATAGTGATTGGTATGAATTTAATACACAGTTACTAAAAATGTTATAGCATTTTCATAAGTATCTTAATACAGATATAGAAAATGTATTTTTTGTCTATTATTGAGAGTTTTTAATTTTATATATAGATATCCTTGTATTTAGATAATATGAAATATGTCTACAATGAATTAATTCATTTTGTAGCTTTATTAAATATATGAAAGAAATACATTTCACAGTTAATGCTTATATTCTGCAAGATTTATTATATATTTCATTTATTTACATTTCAAATGTTATCCCCTATCCCGCTTTCCACTCTGGAAATCCACATCCCATCCCCCATCCTCTTGCTTCTATGAGGGTGCTCCCACCCACCCTCTCACTCCCACCCTACCGCCTTAGCATTCCCCTGCACTGGGGCGTTGAGCCTTTACAGGACTAAGACCCTCTCCTCCCATTGATGCCAGACAAAGCCATTCTCTGCTACAAATGCAGCTGGATCCATTGGTACCTCCATGTGTTTTATACAGGCAGTAACTTGTTGAATATCCATTGAATCAGGATACTAAAAGAGCATGTTGAAAATTCCTGGTCATCCACTGGAAAACCTCATACATATTATTTCCTGTTTCCTTTTCATAAAGCCATGTCCAATGAGATGAACTAACCTGATTTCTTTCTCCATGAATTTGCAAAATTATTTTGAGTTCTATTTATATTGCATCTACCAAAAAGTACTTCCTATATAATAGTGTGTAAATTTTCATAATGAGATTTAAATGGTTTATTCTCTCAAAATAAAAACACTTTGATTTTACATAATAAATATTGCTGCAAATGCAAATATTATCAATTTTTAAAAAATCATTTATCTTGAATTTATAAAAAATCGACACCAATGATAATCGAAATTGGAATGTATTACCCTGAAATTTGGATGGGTTTTAGCTCTTAGTTTCAAGTATTTTCTTGTAAGGATTTAATATTTTATGTTTGGTAAACACAAATACAAATACAGATGTGTTTCTATGTCTGTTCATTTCTTCTATTCTCTACAGTTAATCAGTATGGAAATACTAAGTAAGACAAATAATTTTTTTAAAAAAATCACTATATCATTAGAAATTACCTCATGCAAGGACACACATACAAACATACATGCATACCGCACATTCACACACACACACACACACACACACACACACACTATATTTAATGTCCAATCTAGAAATTTTAGATTCGGATTTTATTTTGTCTTTATTTATGTCTGCTGATGAAACTTTTCTGTTGGGGACATGCAAAAAGAACTGCAAAACAACCTTAGAACTCATGGAATATGGCTCACCAGTTATAGAGGCATGACCCAAGAACCATGTGGCTTGCAGACTTCATGCTGTTATAAAGCATGCTCTGCTTGTCACCCTCATATTGTCCTCATTGAAACTATTTGAGAAAAGGTAAACATTGTCTTATTGCTTAATATATTTCTTGTATTTTTTAATTTAAAGTTTATTCACACACTTAATCACTGCAATTCAGTTTCTTAATTTGCAAGAAGAAATATCATTAACATGCACTGCACAGTCTTCTTTAAAAAAATTAGATACAGTCTCAAGACTCTAGTTGCAGTCTAATAAAGCTATCAAAAGTAATACAAATTCATAGGTCTGAATTTATTAAATTATGATAAAATTACTTTTCAACTTTTTTATTTTAGTGAAGAAAATCACCTAATATATTGTAAATAGTTTCTACTACCCCTCCAAGTTCTTCCTAATCTCCCCATTCTATACATAATCACTCCCTTTCTGCCTCTCACTAGATAACAACAGCCATTTAATGGATAATAATTAAACATAATAAGATAAAACAGAAATGAAAGAGTCAGAATAGAAGGAAAAGAGGGCCAAATTAAAAAGCATATGAAAAATAGACACAGAGACACAAGTGTGCCCCTACCCTCAGGAATCTCATAAAGACACAAAACTAGAAGCCATAATAATAATAATGTGCATACATAGTATATACCTATATGTATACACACACATATGGTTAATCCAAATATATATACAAACTTACACAATGTATATAATGCCTGTGGAAATTGGTCTTTCAGAAATGCTCTTTATTTGTAAACAGAGAACCTTGATTAAAATCATAGGTACCTATATAATAAAAGTCTATAGTTGAAGAAAAGTGACCCTGACTCTTCTAAGGAATCATCAAATGCCAAAGGCTTCTCACCTAGCGATGGGAGCTTATGGTGAGCTTCTCCTGCTACTCCAGGGTTGTTTCTGGCTTGAATTTGTGCAAGTCTTGTGCCTGTTGTCCCAATGACTGTGCAGTCATATTTTTGATTTCACTATTGTATCCAGAAAACTCTGTTTCTTTTGTTTGCTTAAAAAACCATAGTTTGTGCACTCACGTTTTGGTTCTATTGATCTACAATGATTGGTTTGGTGTCAGTACTGTGCTGGCCTTACTATTTTAAATTTGAGGTATCACTTAAAATAGAGTACAATAAGGGCTTAAGCCACGTTTGCTCAGGGTCTCCTTAGCTAATCATAAGACTGTCTTTTTCTACACACACACACACACACACACACACACACACAGACATACTTAGGACATGATCCTCTAAGTCTCTCTCTCTCAAATATAGCTAACATAAGCCTTGAACTCACAACAGTCCTCTCTATGTACTATGTGTAAACAGCTATGAAGGATACTTTTCTACAATTCAAGTACTTCCTTGCTTAGGGATCAGTACCCAGAATAATTCTCCATTGAAAATAATGTAAAAGGAAAATGTTATTCATAGTTGCCCTCTATGAATAAGGGCCGTTTAAGAATATTGAACTTTCAAATAAATGTTTCTGTCCTAGATTTACCCATAGAGTAAGGGAGTAAAATCCACTATAGCTTGAGTGGATTGTGAGAAAGTTCAGAGAGATGCAGCCATTCCCGGGGCACTGGGTCAGACAATAATCACTATTAAGCACTGTCAAATGTTATTAAGTACTGTTAAATGCTATTGGGATTGTTAGTTTCCCATTGAGCTTTCATGAAACCTTTAATGAACATAATTTTTATGCTTTCCTTGATTAAGTGTCAAGAGTGGGCTCTTTGATAAGCCCTTCTCTTATGCCTGGCAGCCTGGAGCAGAAACTTTCAGCTAAGCAGCCCCTGTATAGGCAACCAGTTGAGCTCTCTTAACAGTAGTATTGCTATTGTGAATTCTTTTCAATCATTTTGAGGACACTCTAGCAGCTCCAGGAACCCTTACAATCACAACCAAAAAAAGAAGTCTGGTCACGACTTCTCTGGCTACTCATTCCCAACATGGAAGGCAGTGTCACTTTAACATAAGTATGTAGATGACCCCGTGTCTATTTCACTCTTCAAAGCCTTTCTTGCCATTACTCGTCCTCAAACTGAAGGAATGGCTTAAACCAACTACAACACTTCATTTGCAGAAGAGCTTTCTTATTACTGGTTTCTGTGAGGCTTCTGATTGAAGTGTAAGTTATAATCACCACATCTGCACACTATACCCATTACATGCCACACCTCCCTTTGACTACAGAATTAAACCACAGTGTTTTCAGATCCGCTGAGTCACATCTTTCTTATCTGAGGGTCCGGTGCAGCACGTGAATCATTTAGAAGTTTATCTGAGATGCTCTGTCCATATTTGCTTTTGGCTTTATTTTTCAGAAGAGAAAGCTGAGCAAAAAATATAAAGAACACCCCCAAGAAGCAAAAGAACTATAGCATCGATGAGGAGAGATACCACTGTCCTGATGTCCACATAACAGCTGGGATGGCAGCAATGGTTTTCTTATAATGATAACTAAAGACACCCAAAGTGTTCCAGGGTCAAAGCAGTAGGAAAAGGGTAGAAGAGTCAAATATCTGGAACATAAATAAAGTTGAGTAGTGAGGGTAGAACTTCAAGATATGGGAATGTAGAAAACAGCCATCATCAGCCAAAGATGAGAAAGTGCATGCGTTGTGAACAGGAAATGTTCATCCATCATTTAAGTCTCCAATCCAAGGAACCTGACATTCTAGTTCTGACTGCTCTATCTTAGTTCTGGGAAGCAAGGTTACAACATTCAGCATTTACTCAGAAATTGCCTGCGTTGGACTCTTACTGTTATTTGAAGCCAAGAATCCCAACAGAAGCCAAGATCTAGAGTCACTGGTGGCTACTCTCAATAAAATAGATCTTCAGTCTTATTATCTACAGCCATAAATTTGTGGTATCTATGATTATGTAAAGTCACAGCATTTAGGATCTGAACCTGAATCCTCTGGGTCTTCCAGTCCCACAGATGGGCATTCAGTACAAGATTCTTATAACTATTATCTCAGAAGTTCTGCTCTTTCCAAATACATTGTGTATATCCTGTATAACAAAAGATCTCTATTAGCTGGTTGGTAGAAAGAAGATATTTTATCAAATAGGTCAAGGTTTAATTATTTACTAGCTACCATTCATGTGAACCAAATTCTTATTTTCTGTTTCTTTTGTTTATAGAATGACTTGAAAATTTACCATGAAGAGCTTGGCATAGAGAAACACAGCTTTAATCCCAGTAATCAGGAGGCAGGGGAAACCAGTCTCTCAATTTGTGATCAGCCTGATCAACATAGTGAGTTTTCAGAATAGACAGAAAAACCTAGGGAGACTGTCTAGAGCCTTGAGAGTAGAACTACAAAAGGCTTTGGAACTCATGGAATGAGGCTCATCAGTTATAGAGGCATGACCCAAGAACCATGTGGCTTGCAGACTTCATGCTGTTATAAAGCATGCTCTGCTTGTCACCCTCACATTGTTCTTAATCTAAGAATTATATGCCAGGCATGGTGGTGCACGCCTTTAATCCCAGCACTTGGGAGGCAAAAAGCAGGCAGATTTCTGAGTTCAAGGCCAGCCTGGTCTACAAAGTGAGTTCCAGGACAGCCAGGGCTACACAGAGAAACCCTGTCTTGAAAAATCAAAAAAAAAAAAAAAAAGGCCTCTCAATAATAATGCCAAATCTCTTTCAGGCATTGGGGTTAGAGTAGAATAATGATTCACTACCCTAGGAAAGAACTTAGAAATGCAGATTGTCAACTATGACCACAGCCCTTACAAAACATTTGGAAAAGTATAATTGTTAGTGAGGCTAGGTCAATATGTTTTTTTCTACTGACTCTGATGTAGAAAATCTTTGGGAACAATTTGAAGTTCACAAAAGCACTCTCTTAAGAGTTACGATAGGGTTCTTTTATGGTCAGGGAACAAGAACCAGGGCAGCACTGGATGACATGATGCTCACTGGGGCTGGAATGGGGTTGATTAATTTCTGGCACCCATTTTTGCTTTCAGCTTCCTTATATGACTTATAAAATTTGCTGATGAGTAGATGCATCCTGAGGATCTAAAATATGATTGCTTTTTATATAAAAAGTTTAAATTTGTGATTCTTTTAAGATTCTTATAAAATTACTTTTAGATATAAATAATAAAAATAATCAATCCTTTTTTTCTAACAACAAATTGTTCCCTGCCAGTAAAAGAAACTGGCTGAGAAAACCCCCTTGCTATCGCATACTTTGTTAATCTATAACAAGTTACTTAGTTCTCAATGTACATGGGTTCTTGAGACTACTTTTTTCTTTACCTGTATTACTTAATATTACATACTTTAAAGGTATTGGGGAAAATACTGTATTTTTACAGTCATTCACAAGAAGAAAGATAGAATGCAATTACATTGTAGTTTAATGCTACTTGAAAGGTTTTGTTCTTTTGTTTTGTTTTATGTTTTTTTTCAAGACAGGGTTTCTCTGTAGCCCTGGCTGTCCTGGAATTCACTTTGTAGACCAGGCTGGCCTCGAACTCATAAATCTGCCTGCCTCTGCCTCTGCCTCCCAAATGCTGGGATTAAAGGCATGCACCACCACGCCCAGAAGTTTTGTTCTTATATATAAGCTATGGGAGGAAAAAAAAACTGTTGGAACTTTTTTTCCATCTATTACATCTATACATATTATATGTGTGTTTGTGTCTGTGTGTGTGTGTGTAGCTTGTTTGGATGTTACTGGAGCTTGCTCTGTCCACCAATGTGTGTGTATCTGTATATCAGTATATCTATATATGTGAGTATGTGTGTGTGTGAGTATGTGTGTGTGTGAGTATGTGTGTATGTATTTGTATGAAGATATATTTACATATTTAAGTACACATATGTATGTCTGTATATATGTACATGTGTAAATGTGTAAATGCATATATACACACACACATATATGTATATATGTATACATATATGTGTGTGTGTGTGTGTGTGAGAAATGCTTGGAACCTGCTGGTTGGAGCTTTGCTCCACCCATTCAATGTATGTGTGTGTATAAAACATTTTTATATAAAATGTTATATATATAATATATATCATTTTATGTATAAAATTATATATATATATATAATACATATACACACATTTTGCTTTATCCACTTGGTGTGTATGTGTATATGAATTTTCTCTTATTCTTTGCTTTATTGCTTGCCACTAAGTATTGAAAATTCCAAGTTTTTCACTGGCCACAGAGAATGCCAGACTCAGTGAATCAAGCTTTTTACCCTCAGAGAAAAGTCTGCTGAGTAAGTTCTTTAATTGCTGGCTGGCATAGACAGCAGCCTCCCCCATCAGTTATCAGACTCTCATAATGCTGAAGTTGTCAGCTGCTTTCAGCCCTGACCCCCACCAATGCCACACCTTCACCAATGCCTCATTCCTCTGTTCTTGAAGTAAGCAAAAAGGAACAAACAAAATTTATGATAAGCAGGGACAAAAACAGCACAGTGAGTGAGGATATTTGCCTCTGGGTTGTAACAATCTGAGTCTGTTCACTGGAACGCAGGAAAGGGTGGAAGGGATGAAATGACTCCATAGATTATTTTTGGCTTCTACCCTGAGGTGGCATTCATGTCACCACAAATAAACATCATATATACACAATCACTCACATACACCCAGTCCCACAAAGTCACATACATACACACACAGAGAGACACACAGACAATCTGTAAAAATAAACAAGAGTTTAGTTTTACCATAAAGATCTGGTTATATTAGTTATAGAAGTCAAAACTTCAAACTTTTTATGGAAAGAGAATTGTCAAAGAAGAATTTTGAATATCTGTAGATGCTGACTATAATATGCAATATAATAACACATTTTAGTCTAATCTTAAACTAAACAAACAGTCCCATAGCAGTTGATGCTGCCATGGTCAAGCTTGGTACTAGTCAGAAATAGGACTATGAAGAACCAAACTAAAACAGCAAACATCTCTGTTCATAGATTCATTCACTGAAGGACTTTTCAACTAACAGATTTTGGCCATAATAAATTAATGTCCTTATGAAAAAATTTTGTGTTTGTATAAGATCTTATATATAAGATGAATAGCTTGGTCAGATTTCTATAAAGCAGGTAATCTAACTATTATGTTAATTATAAAATTCTATTTCACTCTACTGAAAAAGAAATAAAACATTTTTATTCATGTTTACAAAATATTTGGCAAAATTTTGTAGTTTACCATAAAAGCTTGCATCAAACTGGAGATTTATGGTGAAATTGGGTTCTACTGAATAAAGCCCTGATTTATCAAATGTGATGATAGGCTTGTAGGGCAGTCATTTCTACTCACTTCTTTTACTCCTGTTTTGTGAAATCTGATATTCCTCTAGTAATTCATATGTAAATCTGTTAAAGTTTGCCAGGAGCCTGCCCAGCTTGGAATTAGTTTAAGTGGAACACAGCATTTAACATAGGGCAGAACACTGATAATCTCTAACCTTTAAACTCTCTAACTATGCTGAAAGCTAAAACTACTAGCTTCTAAAATATCTAAAATATATTCTTGCTTATTGTGAGATTAATAAACACTGGCTTTGGTTGTTAAGTCCTGTACTAGGGAATTAAAAGGTTCTTTTGTTCTTTTCTCACCAGGAATTCCTTAGCCCTAGGTTCTAAGCCTGGGAGTTTATTTAACTCTTTGTCAGAGACAGAAAATTGCTTGTAGAAATAAAAACGACAATTGGAAAGAAATTCTAATCACAATATTTTATTTTTAAGAGAAAAGAAAAAAAACGGGAACCTATTAAACTATCTAAATCTCTCTGTTTAAAGTTCTTTAAATTCTGAGTTGTTTATTCTAAGATCTTAGATCTTATATATTTTCTCAGAATATATGATCACATGATATCTAATTCAAATGTTCACCATGAATTTAAACATATATTCAAATCATAAATTGAATAAATTCAAAAGAACGATGTTTACATGTGATTTTGTTTAGAACAATTTTCTTTTCTTTTTTACTAGATATTTTCTTCATTTACATCTCAAATGCTATCCCCAAATCCCCCTATACCCTCCCCCTCCCTGTTACCCAACCCACCCACTCCTGCTTCCTGACCCTGGCATTCCCTTGTATTGGGACATATGATCTTTGCAAGACCAAGAGCCTCTCCTTTCGTACATATGCAGCATACATATGCAGCTAGAGACAAGAGCTCTGGGGTAGAGCAATTTTCTAACTTGACATTTACTTTCTGTCACTAGCTCAACAGGGTCACTGGAAGTCTTAAACTTTAATTTTTGTGACTAAGTTAACATTCAAGTTTTCTGTAGGTAAACCCAGTCAATATTTTATAATCTGTCCTTACATCTAAAATACATCATTAGTTCCCTTTTATGACATTTGGTCAATTGTCTTACAAGAATTGTATTATAAGTATTAAATCTGTTTCAATACCTGCTTTCTATATCAACACAAACTAACTCATGACAAGACTGGCATAATTCTAATTGTAGTATTCATATCACAAACAGCCTTAATTACAATCTTATGGGGAGGCATCCTCATGGAGACAGAGTTGGGACAGGTAAGGGTTATGGGATGTGGAGCAGTAGAATGGACCTGGAGAGTAATAGAATCTGGAGTGAAGGCGTGAGAAAAGAAAGAAAGAAAGAAAGAAAGAAAGAAAGAAAGAAAGAAAGAAAGAAAGAAAGAAAGGAAGGAAGGAAGGAAGAGAGAAAGAGCGAGAGAGAGAGAGAGAAACAACAAAAGAAACAACAAACGAAAGAAAGAAAGAAAGAAAGAAAGAAAGAAAGAAAGAAAGAAAGAAAGAAATTTAAAAAGAAAAAAATGGCCTAATAATAACTGTTGGGAGCCGCCCCCACATTCGCCGTTACAAGATGGCGCTGACATCCTGTGTTCTAAGTGGTAAACAAATAATCTGCGCATGTGCCAAGGGTATCTTATGACTACTTGTGCTCTGCCTTCCCCGTGACGTCAACTCGGCCGATGGGCTGCAGCCAATCAAGGAGTGACACGTCCGAGGCGAAGGAGAATGCTCCTTAAGAGGGACGGGGTTTTCGTTTTCTCTCTCTCTTGCTTTTCTCTCTCTCTTGCTTCTTGCTCTCTTTTCCTGAAGATGTAAGAATAAAGCTTTGCCGCAGAAGATTCTGGTCTGTGGTGTTCTTCCTGGCCGGTCGTGAGAACGCGTCTAATAACAATTGGTGCCGAATTCCGGGACGAGAAAATCCGGGACGAGAAAAAACTCCGGACTGGCGCAGGAGGGATACCTCATTCCAGAACCAGAACTGCGAATCAAGGTTATAAGGTTCCCGTAACACAGACTGTTGAGAAGGATTCAACTGCCGAATTCAGAACTCATCAGCTGGGGAACGACGGTGATAAAGGTTCCCGTAAAGCAGACTGTTGAGAAGGATTCAACTGCCGAATTCAGAACTCATCAGCTGGGGAACGGAAGTGAGAAATGGCTTTACCAGGTATGTTTGGCCTTGAACTTTTTCTAGTGTTAGGAGCCCTTTTGTTCCTTTTCACATGTTATATAGTGCTTAAGGCAGGGCTAAAAATTCTAGAGGAAGTTCAGGACAGTCTATCAGAAGTAAAGCGGAGAGAGAGAGTAGGAACAAGGAGAAACGGTAAGTATACAGGCCTTTCCAAGGGTCTTGAACCCGAGGAAAAGTTAAGGTTAGGTAGGAATACCTGGAGAGAGATTAGAAGAAAAAGAGGAAAAAGGGAGAAGAAAAAAGATCGATTAGCGGAGGTCTCTAGGAGATACTCGTCACTAGATGAGCTCAGGAAGCCAGCTCTTAGTAGTTCTGAAGCAGATGAAGAATCCTCCTCTGAGGAAACAGACTGGGAGGAAGAAGCAGCCCATTACCAGCCAGCTAATCGGTCAAGAAAAAAGCCAAAAGCGGCTGGCGAAGGCCAGTTTGCTAATTGGCCTCAGGGCAATCGGCTACCAGGTGCACTCCCGCCCTATGCGGAGTCCCCGCCCTGCGTAGTGCGTCAGCCCGTAGTGCGTCAGCAATGCGCAGAGAGGCAGTGCGCAGACTCATTCATTCCCCGAGAGGAACAAAGGAAAATACAACAGGCATTTCCAGTCTTTGAAGGAGCCGAGGGTGGGCGTGTCCACGCTCCGGTAGAATATGTGCAGATTAAATATGGAATCAATGCTAATTTTACCTTGGTGCAGTTAGACAGGCTTGCCAGCATGGCACTAACTCCTGCCGACTGGCAAATGATTGCAAAAGCCGCTCTCCCTAGTATGGCCAAATATGTGGAATGGCGAGCTCTGTGGCAGGAGGCGGCACAGGCGCAGGACCGAGCAAACGCTGCTGCTTTAACTCCAGAGCAGAGAGATTGGACTTTTGACTTGTTAACGGGTCAGAGAGCTTATTCTGCTAAACCTGATAAGAGGTATCAATGGAAGGTCTTACCACAGGGGATGTCCAATAGTCCTACAATGTGCCAGCTTTATATACAAAAAGCTCTTTTGCCAGTGAGGGAACAATTCCCCTCTTTAATTTTGCTCCTTTACATGGATGACATCCTCCTGTGCCATAAAGACCTTACCATGCTACAAAAGGCATATCCTTTTCTACTTAAAACTTTAAGTCAGTGGGGTTTACAGATAGCCACAGAAAAGGTCCAAATTTCTGATACAGGACAATTCTTGGGCTCTGTGGTGTCCCCAGATAAGATTGTGCCCCAAAAGGTAGAGATAAGAAGAGATCACCTCCATACCTTAAATGATTTTCAAAAGCTGTTGGGAGATATTAATTGGCTCAGACCCTTTTTAAAGATTCCTTCTGCTGAATTAAGGCCTTTGTTTAGTATTTTAGAAGGAGATCCTCATATCTCCTCCCCTAGGACTCTTACTCTAGCTGCTAACCAGGCCTTACAAAAAGTGGAAAAAGCCTTACAGAATGCACAATTACAACGTATTGAGGATTCGCAGCCTTTCAGTTTGTGTGTCTTTAAGACAGCACAATTGCCAACTGCAGTTTTGTGGCAGAATGGGCCATTGTTGTGGATCCATCCAAACGTATCCCCAGCTAAAATAATAGATTGGTATCCTGATGCAATTGCACAGCTTGCCCTTAAAGGCCTAAAAGCAGCAATCACCCACTTTGGGCAAAGTCCATATCTTTTAATTGTACCTTATACCGCTGCACAGGTTCAAACCTTGGCAGCCACATCTAATGATTGGGCAGTTTTAGTTACCTCCTTTTCAGGAAAAATAGATAACCATTATCCAAAACATCCAATCTTACAGTTTGCCCAAAATCAATCTGTTGTGTTTCCACAAATAACAGTAAGAAACCCACTTAAAAATGGGATTGTGGTATATACTGATGGATCAAAAACTGGCATAGGTGCCTATGTGGCTAATGGTAAAGTGGTATCCAAACAATATAATGAAAATTCACCTCAAGTGGTAGAATGTTTAGTGGTCTTAGAAGTTTTAAAAACCTTTTTAGAACCCCTTAATATTGTGTCAGATTCCTGTTATGTGGTAAATGCAGTAAATCTTTTAGAAGTGGCTGGAGTGATTAAGCCTTCCAGTAGAGTTGCCAATATTTTTCAGCAGATACAATTAGTTTTGTTATCTAGAAGATCTCCTGTTTATATTACTCATGTTAGAGCCCATTCAGGCCTACCTGGCCCCATGGCTCTGGGAAATGATTTGGCAGATAAGGCCACTAAAGTGGTGGCTGCTGCCCTATCATCCCCGGTAGAGGCTGCAAGAAATTTTCATAACAATTTTCATGTGACGGCTGAAACATTACGCAGTCGTTTCTCCTTGACAAGAAAAGAAGCCCGTGACATTGTTACTCAATGTCAAAGCTGCTGTGAGTTCTTGCCAGTTCCTCATGTGGGAATTAACCCACGCGGTATTCGACCTCTACAGGTCTGGCAAATGGATGTTACACATGTTTCTTCCTTTGGAAAACTTCAATATCTCCATGTGTCCATTGACACATGTTCTGGCATCATGTTTGCCTCTCCGTTAACCGGAGAAAAGGCCTCACATGTGATTCAACATTGTCTTGAGGCATGGAGTGCTTGGGGGAAACCCAGACTCCTTAAGACTGATAATGGACCAGCTTATACGTCTCAAAAATTCCAACAGTTCTGCCGTCAGATGGACGTAACCCACCTGACTGGACTTCCATACAACCCTCAAGGACAGGGTATTGTTGAGCGTGCGCATCGCACCCTCAAAGCCTATCTTATAAAACAGAAGAGGGGAACTTTTGAGGAGACTGTACCCCGAGCACCAAGAGTGTCGGTGTCTTTGGCACTCTTTACACTTAATTTTTTAAATATTGATGCTCATGGCCATACTGCGGCTGAACGTCATTGTTCAGAGCCAGATAGGCCCAATGAGATGGTTAAATGGAAAAATGTCCTTGATAATAAATGGTATGGCCCGGATCCTATCTTGATAAGATCCAGGGGAGCTATCTGTGTTTTCCCACAGAATGAAGACAACCCATTTTGGGTACCAGAAAGACTCACCCGAAAAATCCAGACTGACCAAGGGAATACTAATGTCCCTCGTCTTGGTGATGTCCAGGGCGTCAATAATAAAGAGAGAGCAGCGTTGGGGGATAATGTCGACATTTCCACTCCCAATGACGGTGATGTATAATGCTCAAGTATTCTCCTGCTTTTTTACCACTAACTAGGAACTGGGTTTGGCCTTAATTCAGACAGCCTTGGCTCTGTCTGGACTTGTCCAGATACAACTAGATGTATTATGACAAATAACTCAGCAGGGATGTGAACAAAAGTTTCCGGGATTGTGTGTTATTTCCATTCAGTATGTTAAATTTACTAGGGCAGCTAATTTGTCAAAAAGTCTTTTTCAGTATATGTTACAGAATTGGATGGCTGAATTTGAACAGACCCTTCGAGGCTTGCCATCATTCAGGTCAACTCCACGCGCTTGGACCTGTCCCTGACCAAAGGATTACCCAATTGGATCTCCTCAGCATTTTCTTTCTTTAAAAAATGGGTGGGATTAATATTATTTGGAGATACACTTTGCTGTGGATTAGTGTTGCTTCTTTGATTGGTCTGTAAGCTTAAGGCCTAAACTAGGAGAGACAAGGTGGTTATTGCCCAGGCGCTTGCAGGACTAGAACATGGAGCTTCCCCTGATATATCTATGCTTAGGCAATAGGTCGCTGGCCACTCAGCTCTTATATCTCACGAGGCTAGTCTCATTGCACGAGATAGAGTGAGTGTGCTTCAGCAGCCCGAGAGAGTTGCAAGGCTAAGCACTGCAATGGAAAGGCTCTGCGGCATATATGAGCCTATTCTAGGGAGACATGTCATCTTTCATGAAGGTTCAGTGTCCTAGTTCCCTTCCCCCAGGCAAAACGACACGGGAGCAGGTCAGGGTTGCTCTGGGTAAAAGCCTGTAAGCCTAAGAGCTAATCCTGTACATGGCTCCTTTACCTACACACTGGGGATTTGACCTCTATCTCCACTCTCATTAATATGGGTGGCCTATTTGCTCTTATTAAAAGAAAAAGGGGGAGATGTTGGGAGCCGCCCCCACATTCGCCGTTACAAGATGGCGCTGACATCCTGTGTTCTAAGTGGTAAACAAATAATCTGCGCATGTGCCAAGGGTATCTTATGACTACTTGTGCTCTGCCTTCCCCGTGACGTCAACTCGGCCGATGGGCTGCAGCCAATCAAGGAGTGACACGTCCGAGGCGAAGGAGAATGCTCCTTAAGAGGGACGGGGTTTTCGTTTTCTCTCTCTCTTGCTTCGCTCTCTTGCTTCGCTCTCTTGCTTCGCTCTCTTGCTTCTCTCTCTTGCTTCTTGCACTCTTTTCCTGAAGATGTAAGAATAAAGCTTTGCCGCAGAAGATTCTGGTCTGTGGTGTTCTTCCTGGCCGGTCGTGAGAACGCGTCTAATAACAAATAACTAGTATAATTTTAGGAATTCTTGTAGTATCATTATTAAAAATTAAGAAATCATCTGTTTGCATAGCACCACTTCAAGGCAGAGCATCTTCATTTATCTGTAGAAAATCTGCCCAGTATGTTGGGGCAAAGACAGAAAAGACATATCAATAGCAGAAATCAAATCCTGAAAATATCATCCCTTCAATTTTGCCTGGAAGCGCTCATCCTTTGTGGTTCATAGTCCATGGTGAAATCATCAAAGAAAGAGCACTTGCTAGATTTTAGCCTCTACTTCACGACTCCTGGCAAAAGTTCAGATAGTATAATGACAAAGGGAAGGAATGTTTCTTGTCCAAATCCTTTGAGAATTTGCTGGTTTAGATATTTATCCTTTTAAAAGATAGCTTAAAAATGGATTTAATATAGTGAAATAGACTTGAGGTCCAGACCTTTTGGGAGAACCAATTTCTCATGCCCAGGATCTTAGGATCAGGGGTAAGTAGGACACAACATCTGTTCCAACACCACTGGGAGTAACTGGGACCAGCAGGATTCAGGGACATAGGAAGCCCACCTGACCAGTGGCTTGGGTCCCTTCCTTTGTGCCAGTCTACCTTGGGCACAAACTCTAGAGGCAGTTCCACAGCACCCAGAAGAGGCTCAAATCCCAGGTGCTCTAACACAAATAGGATCAAAGGATCCCAGGATCTCAGGAGTTTAGTCACACCAGGATCTCAGAGTCCCAGAAGCAGCTTGACTCCCAGGGACTCTGACACATCCAGAATCTCAGAATCCCAGGATCCCAGAATCAGAGGATCACAGAGACAGCTGGACTATGAAGAGTGCTGATACAACCAAAATTATAGGAAGGACAGGTTCCAGTCAGACAGTGAGACCAGGTAGCACTAGAAGTATTCAGATGACAAAAGACAAGCATAAGAACAGAAGAAAGAGAAACTAAGGTTATTTGGCATCACCCGAATCCAATTTACCCACCATAACAAGTCCTGGATACACCAACATACTGGAAATGCAAGACTCAGATCTAAAGTTGCTTCTCATGACAATGATAGAGGACTTTAAGAAGGACTTTAAATAATTCCCTTAAAGAAATACAGGAGAATACAGGTAAACATGTAGAAGCCCTTAAAGAGGAAACACAAAAATCCGTTAAAGAAATACAGGAAAACAAAACCAAATAGGTGAAGAAAATGAACAAAATCATCCAATAAATAAAAATGGAAATAGAAGCAATAAAGAAATCACAAAGGGAGTCAACCCTGGAGTTAGAAAATCTAGAAAGAGATCAGGAGTCATAGATGCAAACATCACCTACAAAATACAAGAAATAGAAGAGAGAATCTTATGGGCAGAAGATACCACAGAAAACATTGACACAACAGTCAGAGAAAATGCAAAATTCAAAAACTCCTAACCCAAAACATCCAGGAAATCCAACACAATGAGAATATGAAACGTAAGGATAATAGGTATAGGAGAGAGCAAAGATTCCCAACCTAAAGGGCTACTAAATATCTTCAACAAAATTATAGAAGAAAACTTCCCTAACCTAAGGAAAGAGATGTCCATGAACATACAAGAAGCCAGCAGAATTCTAAATAGACTGAACCAGAAAACAAATTTCTCCTGTCACATAATATTCAAAGCACCAAAATGCAGTAAACAAAGAAAGAATGTTAAAAACAATAAGTGAAAAAGGTCAAGTAACATATAAAGTCAGACGTATCAGAATTACACCAGACTTCTTACCAGAGACTATGAAAGCTAGAAGATCCTGAGCAGATGTCATACAGTCCCTAAGAGAACATAAATGCCAGCCCAGACTACAATACCCAGCAAAATTCTCAATTACCATACTTGGAGAAACTAAGATATTCCATGACAAAACCAAATATACACAATATCTTCCCACAAATCCAGCCCAACAAAGAATAATAGATGGAAAACACCAACACAAGGAGGGAAACTAAACCCTAGAAATAGTAAGAAAATAATCTTTCAACAAACCTAAAAGAAAATAGTCACATAAACATAATTCTACCTCTAACAACAAAAGTAACAGGAAGTAACAAACACTTTTTCTTTATATCCCTTAACATCAATGGACTCAATTCCCCAATAAAATGACATAGACTAACAGACTGGATATATAAAGAGGACCTAACATTTTGCTGCATACAGGAAACACTCCACAGTGACAAAGTGTGACACTACCTCAGAGTAAAAGGCTGGAAAACAAAAAATCCAAGCAAATGGCCCCAAGAAATAAGCTGGAGCAGCCATTCTAATATCAAATAAAATCAACTTTCAACCAAAAGTTATCAAAAAGGATCCTTAAGGACAGTTCATACTGGTCAAATGAAAAAAAAAAAAAATCTAACACGAAGTCTCAATTCTGAACATGTACGCTCCAAATGCAAGGGCCCCCACATTCATAAAAGAAACTTTACTAGAGCTCAAAGCACACATTATATCCCCCCCCACACACACACACACAAATAATAGTGGGAGACTTCAACTCCCTACTCTTAGCAATGGACAGATCATGAAAACATAAACTAAACTGAGACACATTGAAACTAACAGAATTTATAAACCAAATGGATCTAACAGATATTTATAGAACATTCCACCCTAAAGCAAAAGAATGTACTTTCTTCTCAGCACCTCATGGTACCTTCTCCAAAACTGATCATATAATTGGTTACAAAACAGGCCCTAACAGATACAAGAAGAATGACATAATCCCGTGCACCCTACCAGATCACCATGGACTAAGGCTGGTCTTAAATTCCAACAAAAACACACATATACATGGAAGCTGAACAAAGCCTTTACTCAATGATAACTTGGTCAAGGAAGAAATAAAGAAAGAAATTAAAGACTTTTTAGAATTTAAGGCAAATGAAGACAGATCATACCAAAACCTTTGGGGTGCAATGAAAGCAGTGGTAAGAAGAAAACTCATAGCTCTATGTGCCTCCAAAAAGAAATTGGAGGGAGCATACACTAGGATCTTGACAGCACAGTTGAAAGCTCTAGAACAAAAAGAAGCAAATTTTCCCAAAAGGAGTAGATGGCAGTCTTACACGCGTTCTCGCGACCGGCCAGGAAGAACGCAACAAATCGGAATCTTCTGCGGCAAAAGCTTTATTGCTTACATCTTCAGGAGCCAGAGAGCAAGAGAGCAAGAGCTCTATTGCTTACATCTTTAGGAGCCAGAGCGCAAGAGAGCAAGAGAGAGAATGGGGAAACCCCGTCCCTTTTAAGGAGAATTATTCTCCGCCTAGGACGTGTCACTCCCTGATTGGCTGCAGCCCATCGGCCGAGTTGTCATCACGGGGAAGGCAGAGCACATGGGGTGGAGAACTACCCTTGGCACATGCACAGATTATTTGTTTACCACTTAGAACACAGGATGTCAGCGCCATCTTGCAATGGCGAATGTGAGGGCGGCTCCCTACAGATCCCCCTTTTCTTTTAATAAGAGCAATAGGCCACCCATATTAATGAGAGTGCAGATAGAGGTCAAATCCCCAGTGTGCAGGTAAAGGAGCCGTACACATAACCTCCTCCCAGGCTCATCACCCAGAGGGGTCCTGGTCTGGTCCCGTGTCGTTTTTCCTGGGGAGAAGTACACTTGGACACTCAACCTTTTTGAAAGATGACATGTCTCCCTAGAATAGGCTCATATATGCCACAGAGCCCTTCTACTGCAGTGCTTAGCCGTGCAACTCTCTCAGGCTGCTGAAGCACGCTCACTCTATCCCGTGCAATGAGACTAGCCTCCTGGGGTGCAAGAGCTGAGTGGCCAGCGACCTATTGCTTAAGCATAGATATATCAGGGGAAGCACCATGTTCTAGAGCTGCAAGTGCCTGGGCAATAACCACCTTGTCTCTCCTAGTTTGGGCCTTAAGCTTACAGACCAACCAAAGAAGCAACACTAATCCACAGCAAAGTGTATCTCCAAATAATCCCACCCATACCTATTCTTTAAAGAAGGAAAATGCTGAGGAGATCCAATTGGGTAATCCTTTGGTCAGGGACAGGTCCAAGCGCGTGGAGTTGACCTGAAGTCTCAATTCCCGAAGGGTCTGTTCAAATTCAGCCGTCCAATTCTGTAACATATACTGAGAAAGACTTTTTGACAAATTAGCTGCCCTAGTAAATTTCTCATACTAAATGGAAGTAACGGACAATCCCGGAAACTTTTGTTCACATCCCAGCTGAGCTATTTGCCATAATACATCTAGTTGTTCCTGGACAAGATCTATGCGTTGATTAACCAGCATGAGACCTCCCTGTATCTTGACATTAGCTGAGGCCTGTTTATCTACGACTGTGGTCACCGAGGCTGACAATGTGTTAATGGTGTCAGTCGTCTGGACCTGTCCAGACAGAGCCAAGACTGTCTGAATCCAGGCCAAACCCAGTTCCTTGTTACTGGTAAAAAGCAGGGGAATACTTGAGCATTATACATCACCGGCATTGGGAGTGGAAATGTCGACATTATCTCCCAACGCTGCTCTCTCTTTGTTATTGTCGCCCTGGACATCACCAAGACGAGGGACATCAGTATTCCCTTGGTTAGTCTGGATTTTTCGGGTGAGTCTTTCTGGTATCCAAAATGGGTTGTCTTCATTCTGTGGAAAAACACAAACAGCTCCCCTGGATCTTATCAAAATAGGATCCGGGCCATACCATTTATTATCAAGGACATTTTTCCATTTAACCATCTCATTGGGCCTATCTGGCTCTGAAAAATGGCGTTCAGCCGCAGTATGGCCATGAGCATCAAGATTTAAAAAATTGAGTGTAAAGAGTGTCATAGACACAGACACTCTTGGTACTCGGGGTAGAGCCTCCTCGACTCCCCTCTTCTGTTTTAATAGATAGGATTTGAGGGTGCGATACGCACGCTCAACAATACCCTGTCCTTGAGGGTTGTATGGAAGTCCAGTCAGGTGGGTCACGTCCATCTGACGGCAGAACTGCTGGAATTTTTGAGATGTATAAGCTGGTCCATTATCAGTCTTAAGGAGTTTGGGTTTCCCTCAAGCACTCCATGCCTCAAGGCAATGTTGAATCACATGTGAGGCCTTTTCTCCGGTTAAAGGAGAGGCAAACATGATGCCAGAGCAGGTGTCAATAGAGACATGTAAATATTGATTTCTCCCAAAGGAGGAAATATGCATGACATCCATTTGCCAGACCTGTAATGGCCTGACGCCACGAGGGTTTACCCCTACATGAGTAGATAAAATTTGACAACAATCTAAAGGCATTATTAAGTAATCAGAATCATTTCTAGTAGAACCAATCCCTCTGGCAGCTTGAGGAATACTAGAGGAAGGAAAACAGCCATGTAGGCTTGGCAAAATTATTAGTTGAGCTATTCTGTTCCCTTGTGATATAGAAAAGACAACTTGAGGACAAGAACAGAGAACCTGAAGTTCCCCTTTATAATCCTGATCTACAACTCCAGGGTGGACAATAAGACCTTGTAGGCTGCAAGAGCCTGCCTCTGTCTCCCAAGTGCTGGGATTAACAGCATGCGCCACCACCACTCAGCTCCTTCAAAGACCAGAAATGCCTGTTGCATTTTCCTTTGTTTCTCTCTGGGAATGAAGGAGTCTGCACATTGCCTCTCTGTCCATTGCCTCTCTGCGCAGGGCTGACGCCTTACGCAGGGCGGGGGCTCCGCATAGGGCGGAAGTGCACTATGACCTTGAAGCCGACTGCCTGGAGGCTGAACAGCATGGTGGCCTTCGCCAGCCGCTTTTGGCTTTTTCCTTAACTGATTAGCTAGCATTTTATCTGGCTGGTACTTTTTTCTCTCATAATGAGCTGCTTCCTCCTCCAAGTCTGTTTCTTCAGAGGAGAATTCTTCATCTGATTCAGAGCTACTAAGAGCTAGCTCCTTGAGCTCATCTAGTGATGAGTATAGGCTCCTTCTCCTAGAGACCTCCGCTAATTGATCTTTTTTCTTTTCTTTTTTCTTTTCCTTCCTTCTAATCTCTCCCCAGGTATTCTTACCTGACCTAAACTTTTCCTCGGGTTTAAGACCTGTGGAAAAACCTGTATACTTATTTTGTGCGCCATATTTCCTCTTTACTCCTACTCTCTCTCCCCGCTTTACTTCTGATAGATTGCCCTGAATTTCATCCAGAATTTTCAGCCCTGCCTTAACCGCTTGATAACATGTGAAAAGGAACAAAAAGGCTCCTAACACTAGAGAAAGTTCAAGGCCAAACATACCTTGTAAAGCTATTTCCCACTTTACTTCTGATAGACTGTCTTGAATTTCGTTAGAAAGTTCAAGGCCAGACTTACCTTGTAAAGCTATACTTACGGGTACCCTGTTCCCCAGCTGAAGAGTTCTGAATTCACACAGTTGAATCCTTCTCAACAGTCTGTTTTACGGGAACACTTCATTACCACCATTCTCCAGCTGAAGAGTTCTGAATCCAGGCTGGATCCTTCTCAACAGTCTGTTTTACGGGAACACTTCATTATCATGACCCGCAGTTCTGGTTCCGGAATGAGGGATCTTCCTTGCGCCGGTGATGGTAAATTCCGTCCCGGGTTTTCTCGTCTCGGGTTTCAGCACCAACTCTTACACACGTTCTGGCGACCGGCCAGGAAGAACGCAACAAACCAGAATCTTCTGCGGCAAAAGCTTTATTGCTTACATCTTCAGGAGCCAGAGAGCAAGAGAGCAAGAGCTCTATTGCTTACATCTTTAGGAGCCAGAGCGCAAGAGAGCAAGAGAGAGAATGGGGAAACCCCGTCCCTTTTAAGGAGAATTATTCTCCGCCTAGGACGTGTCACTCCCTGATTGGCTGCAGCCCATCGGCCGAGTTGTCATCACGGGGAAGGCAGAGCACATGGGGTGGAGAACTACCCTTGGCACATGCACAGATTATTTGTTTACCACTTAGAACACAGGATGTCAGCGCCATCTTGCAATGGCGAATGTGAGGGCGGCTCCCTACATGGCAGGAAATAATCAAACTCTGGGATGAAATCTACCCAATAGGAGCAAAAAGAACTATACAAAGAATTAACAAAACCAGGAGCAGGTTCTGTGAAAAAATCAACAAGATAATTAAACCCTTAGCCAGACTAACCAGAGGGCACAGAGACAGTATCTAAATTAATAAAATCAGAAATGAAAAGGGAGACATAACAACGGAAACCATGGATATCTAAAACATCATCAGATTCTACTAAAAAAAGTTTATACTCAACTAAAATGGAAAATATGGATGAAATGGACAATTTTCTAGACACATACCAGGGGCCAAAGATAAAACAGGATCAGATTAACAATCTAAAAAGTCCCATAGGCCCTAAAGAAATAGAAGCAGTAATTAATAGTCTCCCAACTCCCCCCCCCCCCAACACAAAAGAACCTAGGACCAGATGGGTTTGTGGAGAATTATACGAGAACTTTAAAAAAGACCTAATACCAATAATCTTCAAACTTTTCCATATAGTAACAGAAGGAACACTACCCAATTTGTTCTATGAAACCACAATTATGCTTATGCCTAAACCACACAAAGACCCAACAAAGAAACTGAACTTCAGACCAACCTCCGGTACGAATATTGACGTAAAAATATTCAATAAAAATCTTGCCAACAAAATACAAGTACACATCAAAGGATCATTCACCACTGTCATGGAGGCTTTATCAGAGGGATGGAGGGATGGTTCAATATATGAAAATCCATCAACATAAACCACTACATAAAGAAACTAAAAGAAATAAGATCACATGAGCTTTTCATTTGATGCTGAAAAACATTTGACAAAATTCAACATCCCTTCATGTTAAAAGTCTTGGAAACATTAGGAATTCAAGGCTCATACCTAAACATAATAAAAGCAATACACAGCAAAACAGTAGGCAGTAACAACCTAAATGGTGAGACACTTGAAGGAATCCCAATAAAATTCGTGACTAGACAAGGCTGCCCAGTCTCTCCCTATCTATTTAATATAGTACTTGAAGTTCTAGCTAGAGCAATTAGGCAACAAAAGGAGGTCAAAGGGATACAAATTGGAAAGGAAGAAGTCAAAATATCACTATTTGCAGTATTTAAGTGAACCTAAAAATTCCACTAAAGAATTCCCTAAAGCTGATAAACAACTTCAATGAAGTAGCTGAAAAATTAACTCAAACAAATCAGTAGCCTTCCTTTACTCAAAGAATGAACAGGCTGAGAAAGAAATCAAGGAAAAAATACCCTTCATAATAGTCACAAACAATATTACATACTTTGGTGTGACTCTAACCAAGGAAGTAAAAGTTCTGCATGACAAGAACTTCAAATCTCTGAAGAAAGAAATTGAAGATGATCTCAGAAGATGGAAAGACCTCCCATGCTTATGGATTTGCAAAATTAATATAGTAAAATGGCCATACTGCTGGAAGCAATCTAAAGATTCAATGCAATCCCCAACAAAATTCCAAATCAATTCGTCATATAGTTAGAAAGAACAATTTGTAAATTTTTTGTAATAATAAAAAACCCAGGATAGCAAAAATTATTCTCAATAATAAAAGAACTTCTGGGGGAATCACTATATCTGACCTCAACCTATATTATAGAGCAATAGTGATAAAAATTGTATGGTATTGGTAAAGAGACAGGTAAGAAAATCAATAGAATAGAATAGAAGACCCAGAAAAGAACCCACACACATATTGTCACTTGATATTTGACAAAGTAGCTCAAACCATGCAGTGGAAAAATGACAGCATTTTTACAAATGGTGCTGGTTAAACTGGTAGTCAGCATGTAGAAAAACGCAAATTGACCCATTCTTATCTCCTGTACAAAACTCAATTCCAAGATCAAGGAACTCTGCATAAAACCAGATACACTGAAACTTATAGAGGAGAAAGTGTGGAAGAGCCTCAAACACATGGGCACAGGGAAAAATTCCTGAAAAGAACACCAATGACTTGTGCTGTAAGATCAAAAATTGAAAAATGGGACCACATACAATTGCAAAGCTTCTGTAAGGCAAAAGATACTGTCAATAAATCAAAAAGACACCCAACAATTGGGAAAGGATCTTTACCAACCCTACATTTGATAGAGGGCTAATATCCAATACATACAAAGAAGTCAAGAATTCAGACTCCAGAAAATCAAATAACCCTAGTAAAAATGGGGTACAGAGTTAAACTAAGAATTTTCAACTGAAGATTATCAAATGGCTGAGAAACACCTAAAGAAATGTTCAACATCCTTAGTCAGCAGGGAAATGCAAATCAAAACAACCCTGAGATTCTACCTAACTCCAGTCAGAATGGTTAAAATAAGAAACTTAATTGACAATAGATGTTGGTAAAGATGTGGAGAAAAGGAACACTCCTCCATTGTTGGTGGGATTGCAAGCTGGTACAACCACTCTGGAAATCAGTTTTGCTGTTCCTCAGAAAATTGCACATAGTACTACCTGAGGACCCAGTAATACCACTCCTGAGCATATACCCAGAAGATGCTCCAACATGTAATAAAGACACATGTTCTACTATGTTCACAGCACCCTTATTTATAATAGACAGAAGCTGGAAAGAACCCAGATTTCCCTCAACAGAGGAATGGATACAGAAAATGTGGTACATTTACACAACAGAGTACTACTCAGCTATTAAAAACAATGAATTCATGAAATTCTTAGTCAAATGGATGGAACTAGAAAATATCATCCTGTGTGAGATAACCCAGTCACAAAAGAACACACATGGTGTGCACTCGTGGATAAGTGGATATTAGCCCAGAATACCCAAGATACAATTTACAGACCACATGAAACTCAAGAAGATGGAAGACCAAAGTGTAGATACTCTGTCCTTCCTATAAGGGGGAACAAAACTCCCATGGAAGAAGTTACAGAGACAAAGTGTGGATCAGAGACTGAAGGTATGATCATCGAGAGACTGCCCCACCTGGGGATTCATCCCATACATAGTCACTAAACCCAGACACTATTAAGGATGTCATTAAGTGCTTGCTGACAGTATTTTTTTACAACTGTCTCTTGAGAGGCTCTTACAGTGTGTGGCAAACACAGAAGTGGATGCTCACAGCCAACCATTAGACAGAGCACAGAGTCCCCAATCCAGGAGCTAGAGAATGGACCAAAGGAGCTGAAGGGTTTGCAGCCGTATAGGAGAAACAACAATATGAACCAACCAGTACCTCTATAGCTCCCAGGGATTAAACCACCAACCAAAGAGTACACATGATGGAACTCATGGCTTCAAATGCATATGTAGCAGAAGATTGCCTTTTCGGTCATCAATGTGAGGAGAGGCCCTTGGTCCTCTGAATGCTCTATGCCCCAGTGTAGAGGAATGCCAGGGCCAGAAATTGTTAGTGGGTGTGTTGGTGAGCAGGGGAAGGTGGGGAGAGGATAGGGGTTTTCGGAAGCAAAACCAGGAAAGGGGATAACATTTGAAATGCAAATACAGTAATATCTAATAAAAATATTTTTAAAAAGGAAGAACAAATTTCCCTTGTGTACAAGGTTCAGAATAAAGTGATGTAGTTCCTTGTATAAATGTATGTTTTTAATCCATAAAATCATATGATTAAAGTACTTTTGTAGATATAACTATATGCAATTTAACTGTATACTGTAAAATAGAAAATGATAAAGCTAAAAAATTAGTAGAATTCATGTATTTGTTTTAACCATTAATTTAATAAGTGCTATGGATTATACATTATACAGTAAAATATTATTTAAGGAATAGTTCTAATATTTTCTTGATATAATATAAATCATGCAATGGTATTTCTTTATTTTAACATTAACATTTTAGGGCCATATGTACTATTAATTGGTACTTGGCACTCAGAGCTATGAGTTTCCCTCTTAGAAATGCTTTCATTGTGTCCCATAAGTTTGGGTTTGCTGTGGCTTCATTTTAATTAAACTCCAAAACGTCTTTAATTTCTTTCTTTATTCCTTTCTTGACCAAGGTATCTTTGAGAAGTGTGTTGTTCAGTTTCCACTTGAATGTTGGCTTTCTATTATTATATGTTGTTATTGAAGATCAGCCTTAGTCCATGGTGATCTAATAGGATGCATGGGACAATCTCAATATTTTTGTATCTGTTGAGGCCTGTTTTGTGACCAATTATACGGTCAATTTTAGAGAAGGTACCATGAGGTGCTGAGAAGTTGTATCCTTTTGTTTTAGGATAAAATGTTCTGTAGATATCTGTTAAATCCATTTGTTTCATAACTTCTGTTAGTTTCACTGTGTCCCTGTTTAGTTTCTGTTTCCACGATCTGTCAATTGATGAAAGTGGTATGTTGAAGACTCCCACTATTATTGTGTGAGGTGCAATGTGTGCTCTGAGCTTTATTAAAGTTTCTTTTATGAATGTGGCTGCCCTTGCATTTGGAGCATAGATATTCAGAATTGAGAGTTCCTCTTGGAGGATTTTACCTTTGATGAGTATGCAGTGCCCCTCTTTGTCTTTTTTGATGACCTTGGGTTGGAAGTCGATTTTATTAGATATTAGAATGGCTGCTCCAGCTTGTTTCTTCAGACCATTTTCTTGGAAAAGTGTTTTCCAGCCTTTCACTCTGAGGTAGTGTCTGTCTTTTTCCCTGAGATGGGTTTCCTGTAAGCAGCAAAATGTTGGATCCTGTTTGTGTAGCCACTCTTTTCGTCTATGTCTTTTTATTGGGAAATTGAGTTCAGTGATTTTAAGAGATATTAAGGAAAAGTAATCGTTGCTTCCTATTAGTTTTGTTATTAGAGTTGACATTCTGTTCTTGTGATTGTCTCCTTTTCGGTTTGTTCAAGGATTACTTCCCCCCCCCCTTTTTTTTTTCTAGGGCCTGGATTCCTTCCATGTATTTTTTTTTCTCTTATTATCCTTTGAAGGGCTGCATTTGTGGAAAAATAATGTGTGAATTTGGTTTTGTCATGGAATACTTTGGTTTCTCCATCTATGGTAATTGAGAGTTTGGCTGGATATAGTAGCCTGGGCTGGTATTTATGTTCTCTTAGTGTCTGTATAACATCTGTCCAGGATCTTGTGGCTTTCATAGTCTCTGGTGAAATGTCTGGTGTAATTCTTTTTTTTTTTTTTTTTTTTTTGTGCTAGGATGTTAGATGTCTTTTTTTTTTCCATTTTTATTAGGTATTTAGCTCATTTACATTTCCAATGCTATACCAAAAGTCCCCCATACCCACCCACCCCGACTCCCCTACCCACCCACTCCTCCTTTCTGGCCCTGGCGTTCCCCTGTACTGGGGCATATAAAGTTTGCGTGTCCAATGGGCCTCTCTTTCCAGTGATGGCCGACTAGGCCATCTTTTGATACATATGCAGCTAGAGTCAAGAGCTCTGGGGTACTGGTTAGTTCATAATGTTTTTCCACCTATAGGGTTGCAGATCCCTTTAGCTCCTTGGGTTCTTTCTCTAGCTCCTCCATTGGGAGCCCTGTGATCCATCCATTAGCTGACTGTGAGCATCCACTTCTGTGTTTGCTAGGCCCCGGCATAGTCTCACAAGAGACAGCTACATCTGGGTCCTTTCAATAAAATCTTGCTAGTGTATGCAATGGTGTCATCATTTGGATGCTGATTATGGGGTGGATCCCTGGATATGGCAGTCTCTACATGGTCCATCCTTTCATCTCAGCTCCAAACTTTGTCTCTGTAACTCCTTCCATGGGTGTTTTGTTCCCAATTCTAAGGAGGGGCATCGTGTCCACACTTCAGTCTTCATTCTTCTTGAGTTTCATGTGTTTAGCAAATTGTATCTTATATCTTGGGAATCCTAGGTTTGGGGCTAATATCCACTTATCAGTGAGTACATATTGTGTGAGTTCCTTTGTGAATGTGTTACCTCACTCAGGATGATGCCCTCCAGGTCCTTCCATTTGGCTAGGAATTTCATAAATTCATTCTTTTTAATAGCTTAGTAGTACTCCATTGTGTAGATGTACCACATTTTCTGTATCCATTCCTCTGTTGAGGGGCATCTGGGTTCTTTCCAGCTTCTGGCTATTATAAATAAGGCTGCTATGAACATAGTGGAGCATGTGTCCTTCTTACCAGTTGGGGCATCTTCTGGATATATGCCCAGGAGAGGTATTGCTGGATCCTCCAGTAGTATTATGTCCAATTTTCTGAGGAACCGCCAGACTGATTTCCAGAGTGGTGTAATTCTGATAGGCCTGCCTTTATATGTTACTTGACCTTTTTCCCTTACTGCTTTTAATATTCTATCTTTATTTAGTGCATTTGTTGTTCTGATTGTTATGTGTTGGAAGGAATTTCTTTTCTGGTCCAGTCTATTTGGAGTTCTGTAGGCTTCTTATATGTTCATGGGCATCTCTTTCTCTAAGTTTGGGAAGTTTTCTTCTATAATTTTGTTGAAGATATTTGCTGGCCCTTTAATTTGAAAATCTTCATCCTCATCTACTCCTATTATCTGTAGGTTTGGTCTTCTCATTGTGTCCTGGATTTCCTGGAAGTTTTCAGTTAGGATTTTTTTTGCATTTTGAATTTTGATTGTTGTGCTGATGTTCTCTATGGAATCTTCTGCTCCTGAGATTCTCTCTTCCATCTCTTGTATACTGTTCCTGAGGCTTGCATCTATGGTTCCAGATTTCTTTCCTAGGGTTTCTATCTCTAGCTTTGCCTCATTTTCGGTTTTCTTGATTATGTCTTCTTCCCTTTTTAGGTCTAATATGGTTTTGTTCATTTCCATCACCTGTTTGGATGTGTTTTCCTGTTTTTCTTTAAGGACTTCTACCTGTTTGGTTGTATTTTCATGTTTTTCTTTAAGGACTTGTAACTCTTTAGCAGTGTTCTCCTGTATTTCTTTAAGTGAATTATTAAAGTCCTTCTTGATGTCCTCTACCATCATCATGAGCTATGCTTTTAAACTCGGGTCTACCTTTTCGGGTGTGTTGGGGTGCCCAGGACTGGGTGAGGTGGGAGTGTTGCATTCTGATGATGGTGAGTGTTCTTGGCTTCTGTTAGTAAGATTCTTACGTTTGCCTCTTTCTATCTGGTAATCTCTGGAGTCAGTTGTTATAATTGCCTCTGGTTAGAGCTTATTCCTCTTGTGATTCTGTTAGTCTCTATCAGCAGACCTGGAAGACTAGCTCTCTCCTCTGAATTTCAGTGGTCAGAGCACTCTCTGCAGGCAAGCTCTCCTCTTGCAGGGTAGGTGCCCAGATATCTGGTGTTTGAACCTGTCTCCTGACAGAAGTTGTGTTCCATTCACCAGAGGTCCTAAGATCCCATGGAGAGTGCTCTGGTGACCTTCGGGGTGTTCGCAGACTCCGCACCCAAATTGACCTGGTGCTGGGGCCGACCAGAATGGACTTGTGACCCTGGTTAGTCCTCTCCCTGCTTCTGTGAGGGTGTTCTCCCACCCACCCATCCACTCCAACCTCTGCACCTTGGCATTCCCCTACACTGGGGCATTAAGCCTTCAGAGAAACAAGGGTCTCTTCTCCCACTGATGCCCCACAAGGCCATCCTGTGCTACATATGCACTGAAACCATGAGTCCCTCCATGTGTACTCTTTGGTTGGTGGTTCAGTCCCTGGGAGCTCAGAGGGGTCTGGTTAGTTGATACTGTTGTTCTTCCTATAGAGCTGAAGGGGTTTGGAACCCCAAAGTATGTTCTAATACCATATAAACTACCCAATAGAGATGGAGCTTCCAGGTAAATACTAGCATCAATTATTTTTTAGGGTTGAAACTCCTTTATTCAGTACTTTCAGACAATTCAGGATATTAGTATTGTATACATTTGGAATTGCACAGTGTTGATTATTTTGAGTACACTTCTAGTGTCTTAACCACTAAACAAATTGGGACCTGAAACCAACTGAAATTTGAAATGGATAATTTTCTCTAGGTCAATATTGCACACCTCTAATTAAAGAGAACATCAATTTGTAATTGACCATCCATCAAGAAAGTGTTAACTTTCTTGAAATTTTATTCATTTTATTAATATAAAGACTTTTATACCCAAGTATTAATATTCTAAAGATTGCCTAAGGAATTTTTATACATAGATTATGAAATGCAAACCTGTAACATTTCTTGGGAGTAAGCAATTTCAAGGACAAAATGGTGTGAAGTAATGAGCTGGTAAGCAATAATAATAGATTAATAAAAATTAACAACTGCAAGTTATTAAAAGAAACATTGACTTTTGCAGATAAACAGAAGGTTGTCTTTCCTTAAAATTTTTGGGACTTTGATCCATTTATATCCCTGTAATGACAGCTTTTCAAAACTTGTACTTAGTCACAGTAAAAATAGCAATCAATTATTAAGTCAAGCCACTGGCATTGCTAATCTAAGCTGTGCATGAAACAAAAGTTCCCAGCTGTCCGGGGCTTCAAATGACAACATTGAGATATTTTTATTGAAAGTGACTTTTCAACAAACAGAAAATGTAATGGAACATGTATTTTCATGAGTGAAAGAATATTGAATTGGAGTTAGCTAGCATGTGACAGAGGGCTGTATTAAAGTATCAGTGCTACATCACCCAAGTGTTACATTGGCAATGTTATCTTATTCTATCAAAGGCTTAAAGATATTGACAGTATGGACTACAGCAATAGCTATCTCATGGATAGAGTATTCTAAAATAATGGATGCATTTACTTAAGTGTTTCCCAATTGTATTTACACAGAAATTGCTTGTCTACATTTGAAATGGTGGAAGCTACTATAAGCATTCTTCTTACTTCTTTGTTCTTATTACAGCTTATGTATAAATTGATTGGAAGCAAACTGTATAAACTTTCTTGCAGAGAATAGAGTTTCAGTAGAACACAACTTCTTTATCAGAGTTATTATCAGTAATGTACATATGTATACTATTTTGTATAGCTCATTCTTTATCATTATTGCTATTTGATTTTGTTCATAGTAGGGTATAAACAGGAGAATAAATCCAGTATAAGTTATTCAGATACACGTTATTAATCCATGTTCAAAATGCTGTTAGAAATAGAGAAAATTGATTAAGATTATGAGGCATTTCAAGAGGATTCTCATGTTCCAAAGGATGGGAGATAATGCCTATAGAGCTCAGAGGACAACATTACACATCCTAAAGTCTGACTGTACAATGAACACTAGTATCCATCATCTGTACAGCCTTTAGTACTACTCAATTATCTATAACTTTAGCTTATGCTGGCATCTACACTCTGCTATTCTTGTTAGAAGACCACAGGTACTTAGGTCAGTTACCACTATTTGTCCAGTATACTTTTATTAGTTCCACCTTTGATTTGAGTTTCAAAGTCAGAATACCCTGAAGTTACACACTATATTATTCAATGAAGATGACATTCTTGACATAACAAAATAAATGATATAGAATGCATATCAACCATGGACATCATTGGATATTCCATACAAGATGTTAGGGAAAGGGATGACTTTCTTGATTTAAAATGAAGGACATGTTTGTGGTGCTGAAGTTTCTCTATTTTTATTATAGACTTAAGCTTCTATGATCAGTAACATGAAATACAGTTATGTGTAAATTTTGCAATGAAAATGGTGAGATTTGACACAATAGGAAAATAATGTAAAAGATATTAATTTGCAGTATCTGGACTTATTATATGTTTCAAATAATTATGAAACTCTGACATCAAAATAAAAGGCAGTAAATATGTAAACAATTACTTAAGTAAATCTTTGAATTTTCTACCTCTGTCCAATGCTGACTAAAAAAGTCATCACTGGAGAAGTTCATGATAATTAATTATAGCATGTTTTAGAGCCACATTTTCCTCAATCTGAGGAAGAACCATGAGTACAATCAATAAAAAGAAAATTAAGAAATATTTATAGTGTGTAATAAAACAATTAAAGTTCACATTTAAAAGTACAGTACCAATTAATTCTCATTCTTTTTAATAGCTGAGTAGTACTCCATTGTGTAGATGTACCACATTTTCTGTATCCATTCCTCTGTTGAGGGGCATCTGGGTTCTTTCCAGTTTCTGGCTATTATAAATAAGGCTGCTATGAACATAGTGGAGCATGTGTCCTTCTTACCAGTTGGGGCATCTTCTGGATATATGCCCAGGAGAGGTATTGCTGGATCCTCCGGTAGTACTATGTCCAATTTTCTGAGGAACCGCCAGATGGATTTCCAGTACAAGCCTGCAATCCCACCAACAACGGAGGAGTGTTCCTCTTTCTCCACATCCTCGCCAGCATCTGCTGTCACCTGAATTTTTGATCTTAGCCATTCTGACTGGTGTGAGGTGGAATCTCAGGGTTGTTTTGATTTGCATTTCCCTGATGATTAAGGATGTTGAACATTTTTTCAGGTGCTTCTCTGCCATTCGGTATTCCTCAGGTGAGAATTCTTTGTTCAGTTCTGAGCCCCATTTCTTAATGGGGTTATTCAATTTTCTGAAGTCCACCTTCTTGAGTTCTTTATATATGTTGGATATTAGTCCCCTATCTGATTTAGGATAGGTAAAGATCCTTTCCCAATCTGTTGGTGGTCTTTTTGTCTTACTGACGGTGTCTTTTGCCTTGCAGAAACTATGGAGTTTCATTAGGTCCCATTTGTCAATTCTCGATCTTACAGCACAAGCCATTGCTGTTCTGTTCAGGAATTTTTCCCCTGTGCCCATATCTTCAAGGCTTTTCCCCACTTTCTCCTCTATAAGTTTGAGTGTCTCTGGTTTTATGTGAAGTTCTTTGATCCATTTAGATTTGACCTTAGTACAAGGAGATAAGTATGGATCGATTCGCATTTTTCTACATGATAACAACCAGTTGTGCCAGCACCAATTGTTGAAAATGCTGTCTTTCTTCCACTGGATGGTTTTAGCTCCCTTGTCGAAGATCAAGTGACCATAGGTGTGTGGGTTCATTTCTGGATCTTCAATTGTATTCCATTGGTCTACTTGTCTGTCTCTATACCAGTACCATGCAGTTTTTACCACAATTGCTCTGTAGTAAAGCTTTAGGTCAGGCATGGTGATTCCACCAGAGGTTCTTTTATCCTTGAGAAGAGTTTTTGCTATCCTAGGTTTTTTTGTTATTCCAGATGGATTTGCAAATTGCTCCTTCTAATTCGTTGAAGAATTGTGTTGGAATTTTGATGGGGATTGCATTGAATCTGTAGATTGCTTTTGGCAAGATAGCCATTTTTACAATGTTGATCTTGCCAATCCATGAGCATGGGAGATCTTTCCATCTTCTGAGATCTTCTTTAATTTCTTTCTTCAGAGACTTGAAGTTTTTATCATACAGATCTTTCACTTCCTTAGTTAGAGTCACGCCGAGATATTTTATATTATTTGTGACTATTGAGAAGGGTGTTGTTTCCCTAATTTCTTTCTCAGCCTGTTTATTCTTTGTGTAGAGAAAGGCCATTGACTTGTTTGAGTTAATTTTATATCCAGCTACTTCACCGAAGCTATTTATCAGGTTTAGGAGTTCTCTGGTGGAATTTTTAGGGTCACTTATATATACTATCATATCATCTGCAAAAAGTGATATTTTGACTTCCTCTTTTCCAATTTGTATCCCCTTGATCTCCTTTTGTTCTCGAATTGCTCTGGCTAATACTTCAAGTACTATGTTGAAAAGGTAGGGAGAAAGTGGGCAGCCTTGTCTAGTCCCTGATTTTAGTGGGATTGCTTCCAGCTTTTCTCCATTTACTTTGATGTTGGCTACTGGTTTGCTGTAGTTTGCTTTTATCATGTTTAGGTATGGGCCTTGAATTCCTGATCTTTCCAGAACTTTTATCATGAATGGGTGTTGGATCTTGTCAAATGCTTTTTCTGCATCTAACGAGATGATCATGTGGTTTTTGTCTTTGAGTTTGTTTATATAATGGATTACATTGAATTATAATTTTTGCTATATTATATTTATTATAGTTTTTCAATGCTTACTAGTATGCCTTTGTTCACCCACAGTTACAGGATTATGCAAATCTTTTTTAATATTAATGATCTAACATTCATGAGAATCATGAATGCTTTCTTTTTTATTTATTTTTTTATTAGGTATTTTCCTCATTTATATTTTCAATGCTATACAAACCATCCCCCATACCACCCCCCCCACTCCCCTACCCACCCACTCCCACTTCTTGGCCCTGCCATTCCCCTGTACTGAGGCATATAAAGTCTGCACAATCAATGGGCCTCTCTTTCCACTGTTGGCCAACTAGGCCATCTTCTGATATATATACAGCTAGAGACATGAGCTCCACGGGTTACTGGTTAGTTCATATTGTTGTTCCACCTATAGGGTTGCAGACCCCTTCAGCTCCTTGGGTAATTACTCTAGCTCCTCCATTGGGGGCCCTGTGATCCATTCAATAGCTGACCGTGAGCATCCACGTCTGTGTTTGCTAGGCCCCTGGCATAGTCTCATAAGAAACAGCTATATCTGGGTCCTTTCAGCAAAATCTTACTTGTGTATGCAATGGTGTCAGCGTTTGGGGGCTGATTATGGGATGGATCCCCGGATGTGGCAGTCTCTAGATGGTCCATCCTTTAGTCTCAGCTCCAAACTTTGTCTCTGTAATTCCTTCCATGGGTGTTTTGTTTCCAATTCTAAGAATGGGCAAAGTATCCACACTATGTTCATAGCAGCCTTATTTATAATAGCCAGAAACTGTAAAGAACCCAGATGCCCCTCAACAGAGCAATGGATACAGAAAGTAATGACAATAATGGCAAAGGATATGATTAATATTCAAACATTCAGGGTGACAGAAATGTAAAGTGTTCAAAGATTTCTCTAGTTTTAAAAATATAGGCCAATAATATTAATTAATCCAAAATAATTCATTATGGTTTCTTTAGTTTATTTCAACATCAATACATGTAACCAGAGACTACGAATCCACTCACCATGCATGCATACATATTCTTGACAGCCTTATGTTCAAATCACACCTACATTGAGTAACAAATAACAAATGAACAAAAGACCTCATAATAAACAGTCTGTTCAAGGTCCATCACTAACAAATCTGCTCCTGTTTAAGGTATCACGTGTCCCAGTTATTCCTGGCATTCACTGTCACATTTGCTCATTGTATACAAATACTGTTTTGTATGCGGCACTTGGCTCCTTCATTGCTAGCACAGTTCTTAATGTATTGTATCATAGAGCCCCAAATATCTGTCACTCCTCATGGCAGACATAGTTTTGTATCAATGGCAGGAGTCTCCTTTACACTTACTTATGGGTCTGTTAGTTTTTGCATTTTAAAGATAAATATATAAAATCAGACAGTGAACACCTATTGAGTAGTCCAAGGAAATTGATAAGACGAAGCAGGTAGAAACTAAAAGGATCTATGTTCCTTCAGGGAACCCCCCACAGCAATACATGCGGGAAATCTACTATTTGAATTACAAGTATAATTATTATCATAATGTCTTTGTTTAGTTAATAGGTATTCAAAAAATAAGAAATAGCATCTCGTTTTCCTTTCGATCACCTCTGCTTATGACAAAGTAATGTTAGTGATTATCTGTTGTGGCTGCCATTAAGGAGCTAAAAACTGAGAGAGTGACTTCAAAAGCGACAGGCATCACAATATTCTGCTTGTAAAAGGACATTAAAGTAAAATAAGCTTGGAAGGTGAATTTTTGTATATTACTGAAAACAAAAATATAATGAGATGATTTGAGTTTTACAATAAATAATTCAGATTCCTCTTGGTATATACTGCATTAATCATCTTATTTGAGAAAGAATGTTGACATTTTGGTAGCACATATTTGAAATTCTTGGAACTACAAAGGCTTGTGATTTTTTTATTTTTTGTTTATTTTCTACTATTATCATCTGTTTGCCATAAACTATCTTGTGGATGAAGTCTATGATTTAAGAAAATACAAGTCATACTGATATTTTGTTTTGTTTTGTTTTGTTTTGTTTTGTTTTGTTTTGTTTTGTTTTGTTTTGTTTTGAGGTACCATTTCTCTGTATAGCCCTGGCTGTCCTGGAACTCACTCTGTAGACCAAGCTGGCCTTGATCTCAGAAATCTGCCTGCCTCTGCTTCCTGAGTGCTGGGATTAAAGGCATGCGCAACCTGCCTTTATGCCTGACCTGACATAAGTTTTACAGAGTATTTTTAGTATTTGCTTTTAAATTCAATTCATCTCCTACGATAAGGCATTATTATACTCCACAAGTGACATCAGTTTAATGCCAAAAAGTTTCTTCTGAAGAAGAGTTTTCAGACTTAAGACTTTTCAGTTGTAACATTATTAATTGGATTGATTTAAAAAGAAAAATGAGAATAGAAGCATTTCACGTTTCTCCTGTTATAAACATTTTGACAGACAAATGATATACTTTTTAAAATAGTTGCAAATTCTTATGCTATGTTTCATTTTCATCATTTTTCTCCCAAATTTTTTTTTCCGATTCAGCATTTTTTCCCCCAAGGCACATATTACATTTCGTTATCCTGTTTCTTTAGGTTATATTTAGCTGTGATAGCTACCCATATTTCTCTTATTTTTACTGCCCTTGAGAGTTTTGAGAAGGACTAGATAGGCATTTGTTGATTGCAACTTAATTGAGATCTGTGTGCAGACTACCTCATTATTATACTAGAATTGTGTGTTTTTCAGGAAGGATGTGAAGGATGAAAAAGGACAAAAAAAAAAAAAGAAAGGAGGGGGGAGGGGAGACTAAAACTTAGTACAGCAAAGAAAATTCGATACAGGAATGAGGAAGTAGAGTGAAGATAAGAGACACTGAGGAGATTTGGAAAAAGCTACGAGGAACCATATTTGCCTTCGTCTAAAGATATATATATATATATATATATATATATATATATATATATATATTATGTAATTTTTAATATAACCTAACTTTTTAAGTTTTATATATATATATATAACTTTTTAAAGTTTTATATATAAATATTTAAAATATAACCTAACTTTTTAAGTTTTATATATATATAACTTTTAAAAGTTATATATATATATATATATACATACATATATATACATATATATATAAAACTTTAGATGGAGGCAAATAACCTTTTCTGTATTATATATATAATACAGTAAGGTTATATATATATACTTTAAATAAAATTGAACCACTTGGGTTAGAATGTTTCCTAGAACCACAAATTATCTAACAAAATCCCAGTGCCAGGAAGGAAAAATCTCTTTTCAAGTTGTTGATAAGGATGTCCAAGAGACTTTTCAAACAATATATGCCATAGGTTGAAGGTGAGTCCCTGTAGCTGAAAACATAACACATACAGACACAGTTCTTAGAGGCATTGAGCTGTAAAGGAGACCAAAGTCTCCTACCTGAGGAATAGCTTCCATAACACTGGAAATTACAATGTAAACTCCCATTAAAGGAAATCATTCTATAGTTTATTCTACCTAGGCATGATACCTATAAACCATAAAAAAAAAATTTCAGCATAGACAAACATGACTGGTGGTTCATAGCGGTTCTCAAATCTTTGTGGGAGCTGTGAGATTTTGGACTTAAAGCCTGCTAAATAGGAGTGCAGTTGTGCATGGTATTGTAAATATACCCAATCATTTGTGACAATGTCATGAATCTCAGATAAAAATCTATTGTGGCAGTTTCCTAAGCTTCTATAAATTCTAACAGAATTCAAAATACTACTCTTATATACATGAGTAAGTAAAGCCCTCACCCCTCATTAAGGAAGTAGAGACAATTACAGGAAGGCACAACTAGTCTAAACAGAGAGCAACTGATCATGTTAGTTGTATTATAATCGCTTACAGGTTATGATAGTCATGGTCCAAAAATAGCTATCATCTGAAAGAAAAGCCAGTGTTACAATAGCTGTGTAGTCCGTGAGATTGGGTGTCTCAGCAGTCCCAGTCTGGTGTTGGAGTGCTGAAGGATTCCTAGAGAGCTGCTGATCATCGGTCTACTTAATGCTGACAAAGTATTTTCTAATACCTTGAAGAAGTGACCCTAAATCAGAGTCCTGCCAGTGAGAGTAAAGGCAAACAGACAGTGAGAGCTACCTTTTCCATGTTTCTTTATGGGTACTGTCTCAAGAACGTATGGCCCAAGTGTTATTTCATCTCAAATGATCCAATAGAGAAAAAGCACTCATTGGTATACCCAGTTGCTTATGTTTAATTCATTACAGATGTACTCAAGTGGAAAACCAAGAATAGCTACCACAAATGCTCAAGGCAAACTGATACATATTAGCACAATTTGTAAACCTAATGCTCAGGAAACATTAATTATAGACACCAGAAGACCTCTAAATGTGACAGATTATGTCTTCTAGATAGAACAGGGAATCAGAACCTATGAACGCTAGGTTAAAACTAGCGTTAAAACTGTGTAAATAGACCTGAGCAATACCAGCACCATTGGTATGCCAGTATGGATCGGTCCAACCCTCGATGAATGACTATAAACAATCAGAAACTGTGGATAAAGGAACCGTTTTTTTTTTTTTTTTCCTCAGACACAAACCCCTTAAATAATCATCTCATTCCAGATGGCCAGCCTTAAATAAAACTCTTCTCTTATTACTGAGTTTTAACAGTAAGAAAATCCACAGCTAGTTTTTTCACTTTCGATTCTTCCAGAAGTATTTTTCATAAAGAAGTATTCTTAAATGTTAATAAAATACAACTTACTACTATCATTCAGTGATCTTTATTTCCTCATTTATCTAAAAACTAATTACCAGTCTCAGCATCACATAGATTTTCCTACTAAGTTATTTCCTAGAAACTCTACAGTTCTTTATTTTGCACCCAGGCTTATTATTATTATTATTATGTGAACAAATTTGTATCATCTGTGAAAGTTCGGGGAGAAAAGCACATGCAATTACCCAACTTTCCCTGAGATTTGCTGAAGTGTTAAAAAAATTAAGGCCTCTTGTTCTTAAATTATTATTGTTATATATTTATATATACTAAATATACATACATATGCTAATAAGTGTATAAAGACAACCAGCTAAGTCAGTATAGTGTTGCTTAATAGTTATAGGTTTTAGAGTATCAAATATGATTTTAAGTTATATTGTCAAAATATTTATTAACAGTATTCCAATGATGATCACATTTAATGCTAAATGAACACTTTTAAATATTAAAACTCACACATTGTTAATACATACAATACTTTTATTTTGCTTTCGGTGTCAATTTTTCTTTACTTATAGTACATTCTGAACACAATTTCCTTTCTCTTGTTTTCTCCCAGACTCTCCATACCTTTTTAAGAATCTATTTCTACAGTATTTCTTTAGAAATTAATCATGCCAAAACCATTAAATATTAAAGAAAAAAAGAAAAAAAAAGAACAGAAACAGTGGGAGGAAAGTATAAGAAACACACATGTATACACACACACACACACACATATGCACACAAACAAATACACCTGTTTGTGCATCCTCCTCCCATAGAAACACAAACTAGAGCCGGGCGTGGTGGCGCACACCTTTGATCCCAGCACTCAGAAGGCAGGCAGATTTCTGAGTTCGAGGCCAGCCTGGACTACAAAGTGAGCTCTCGGACAGCCAGGGCTATACAGACAAACCCTGTCTCAGGAAAACCAAAAAAAACAAAAAAAACAAAAAAAAAAAAACAAAAACCAAAAAAAAAAAAAAAACAAAAAACAACAAAAAAAAAAAAAAAAAAAAAAAAAAACAAGAATCACAAACTAGGAAAACAAAAAGTTACCAAAGACAAGTAGCATAAGAACTGCTCAAAGCATTCATGGAGTGGTTCTCAACCCTCCTAATGCTGTGACTCTTTAACTCTCTAACCATAACATTATTTTAACTGCTGCTTCATAACTGTAATTTTGCTATTGTTTATGGGTCATACTATTAAGATTTTTGGAGATAGAAATTTACCAAAGGTGTTATTACCCATCTTAAGATAAATATCATGGAGTTGGTTTTATGTTGGCTATTTACTGTGCCATTGGAGAAAACAAAATTTTCAACTGGAAATGGTTAGCTGACCTGTCCAGCAGGTCCAGTTATTCGAGGGTCTCGAGGGGACCTTCTCCTAAGATCCAAATGGGGGGTAGAGAGAGACAAGGGTCTTGTGTGAATAACATTGCATCAGGACTCCAATGTATTAGCCAGGCCCGAGGTTTAAATGCACAAGCAAAAGGGGAAGTGCCTTTCAGCAGGAGGAATGGGGCAGAGGAAATGCATTCAGCAGGAGGGATGGGGCAGTGAAAATTTTTCTTTTGGCAACTACATGGGGAAGCAGGAACTTGGCTTATCAGGGTACATCTTGAGGTCAGGACATCCTGCGCTGACTTAGGGCTGGAACAATCTGTGGCTGTTCTCGGAGCTGTGTGTTGGTGGCCCGCTTTTGATCCCCTTTTTTCGTGGGGGTGGGGGGAAGAGGCCCAATTCAGAGATCAGGACAATTGTGTTGTCTTAATAGCTCCCATCAGTTAGCTTCAGAGATGGTTGCTAGTTTGGGGATGGGGTATTATGTCTACTTCCTCTATCAGTGCTAGGACCCTGTCTGGCTTGAACATGAGCCCTGTAGATGCTGCCTCAGTCTCTTGTGGGTTCATATGTATGCGTCTCCCTTTTTGTTTGTGTTTTTTCATTTGTTTGTTCTGTTTTGTTTTATGTCTAGAAGACAATGTTTCCTTGCTGTTTCCCATTCTACTGGCTTTAAGTCTTTCTGTCTCCTCTTTTCCATGAGAGTTTTCTCTCTTAGTCATGAACGGAAGGATTGGATGAAGATATCTTCTTTAGAATCTAAAAAGACCAAGGTCTTTTACTCTCTATACATTTTCCAATTGTGGGTTTCTGTATTATTTTCTATCTACAGTAGAACTCTTCTATGACCATGGTGATTGCACAAGACACTGATCTATGGAAACAGAGGAATATCATAAGGACTCATTTTATTATTATCTTTCTTTAGCAGAACAAAGCTTTTTTTTTTTTTTTTTTTTTTTTTTTTTTTTTTTTTTTTTTTTCCCCTACGCCTATGGCCTACTTAGTTAGCTTCAGCTTTTTGGCCATATGATTATTGTTAGAGATTCATTATGAATAAGTGTTTTGGCTTTTATGCATTTTTACACTAAATGTATGAAATTTTACTGAAACTAAAATATAACATTAAAATTAAAAATTGAAATATTACCCAGGCACATATGATACCTAAAAGTACCATGAAAATGTAGGGATATTTCAGAAGAAAATACATTTGCTTTCCTCCAAAGTATATAAGTAATAACTATACAACTTGCCTATTGCAGACTACCAAGTTGTCTTGAACCTGTTTCTCCTTTTTAGTGTAGGTGAAGATGACTTTCCTTGCTGACCAGATGAAGAGAGATGTTGTTACTAGTTACACAGAGTGATACACATGGAGACCCAGTATAAATTCTTCTATACCAACCATATGCTGCCATTATAATATATGATCATTTTCTCCATTAAGTAGCTGAAAAAGAATATTAACATTTTCTGTAGGATTGTAGTACCTCAAAGAATCCTAAAGCTTAGCACATTAATTTTTTTTCAGAATTTATTTTTTAAAAAAGATAGAATTGCTTAAATCGTGTTTGCTTCATAGTTCACAACTGCAGTTTATCAGGGCTATGTTTTGGGGCTTTATGTTTCCATTAATTCTACTTGGTGCACGGTGACCTCTTTGTTACTTTAAATCAAGCTGTTCCTTACTTTGAACAATTATTACCTATTTTTGGACTTATTCTTATGTTCCATTAATTACGTTATTTTGTTCAGAAGTAACAATTAGTGGGAAAATATTGCTTTTACAAAATCTATTCTTTATGGGCTTCAGGGTCAGGATGACCTGCATTTAACTCAACAATTTAGTAACTGAGACACCTTTGTCAAGTCACTTAACCTTTTTCAACATCCATTTGCACAGCTATAAGCCCCCTACTTGTAGACTTGAAGAGAAGAAAACTATAGTTAAATTTTGATTAAAAACATGTCTAATACCTTACATATTTTAATCAGCTTCCAAGATGACTGTGTGATATTTTTTAGGTTTTTGTACGGTATGATCACTTTCTTGCTTGATAGTATGTTCCTACATATTCTGTCATACTATAGCCTGTCTCATCTATTTGTTTTTTATTTCATTTTACTAAGGTCATCTAAATGCCTCCTTTATAAAGAGATCTCATCCAACTTGCTGGATTAGAACCTTCATTTATAGTTTCTCCTGTTATCATTTCAATTTCCTATTTCTTAAAACTTAACCTCCAGTAACTTTATTACCCAAATTGTTTTTTTTTAAATGAAGCTTTATGAGAAAATTAATTTTACTATCCTTCCCTTTTCCCTTTCCATGTTAATTTGTTCTTTTCTTTTCTCACAACCAGCATCCTCATGAGATAAAGCAATTTAAAAACAAGGTCAATACACCTGTGAATTAGTAACTGCAATATTTTGTTTATTTTAAAACATCTTAAATGTATGGACATGGCAAAATGATATGACAGATCTTTTAGTATCTCATCACTATTTGGGTATATGCTGCTAAAGTCTTTCTTTAGATGTTAGCCTACAGAGTTAAACAATACAATACACAAATATATGCATATCCAAGTACATTCTATCTATTCTTTAAATAACTCCTTCATTCATGTATTCATGAAGTTCATCTATCTACCCACAAATATCTTCATCATGAGGCTCTCTGAATTAGGAAAACATATTGTCAAATCATTATTAGATGACACTGAATTTTATCTAAGATTTTTTTTTCAAATCTTGTATCACAATGATACAATAACATTCTCTTCTATATGCTTCAATTAAGACTCTTTGTGAGTTCACAGATTTTATGTCTGCAGGCAGTAAAAAATATATCCAAAATTAAAAAGAAGGACAAAGTAATTGACAACAACTATTCAAGATCTCAGGTTGGAAATAGTTTGAGAAGAATGGAGACTATTCTAATTGTTTGGTATAAACTACTCTCCTTATGTATCCTGCCCTCCCCCTTTCCCCATTATCCTTCTTTTAGGCTTGAATAAATGAATTTTTAATTACCACCCACCAGCTCACCAAGTTCACAGGATTCTGTTTGAAAATCCAAAGGAAAAATTTAGATGGAGAGAGAAAATTGTAGTTAAGGGAATTTCCCTGAGCCATTCCTGTTGAATCACATTGACTTCTAGGCTGATATCTTCATGTGTAAGAGTCTATGATTTGCTGAAGAATGAGACCTGGGACTCAAACAGTATATAAATGAAAAGAGTGTTTTATTCTGTAGAAGTCCAGCATGCTGGGGTCTCTTTCCCATTACCAAGATATAGAAACAACCAAGTGAGCTCACAAGCCTGATTTAAAGCACATTAGGGGATTCTGGGGTAGGTGACCTTTATTTTACTCCATCTCTAGGGACTTTCCATTACTTTCACATGGGGGCTAGAAACTGTTCCTGAGGATGTCTGGAAACTGTTGCTGACCCATTGGCCTTGCTTCAGGTCAGGTGTCTGGTCAGCTTCTGATGGCAGGATAGTTTCTGACTATCTACCTGTGAGCACCCGACTCGCCAGCAAGAACGATGCCACAATAGGATCCTTCTGCACATGTCTATTGGGAGAGCTCAATCACAGAGGCGAAAAGACCCTGAGCCAAGAAATGGTGCTGCTTATATAGGCCTAGGAGTGACATGTCCATACCTGATTGGGTATGCTACCAGTACCTCATTAATATGCGGGGCCAGGCAGTGACTCGGCAAAAAACTCTTATGCACATGCGCACATTGGTTGTTTACCCATAATCATGGGTGGTGGCCAGTGGTAGCCAGCAGCGTTTGCCGCATCCCACAGCTACCGGAAGCCTAGGATTTTTTTCTAGTAACTAATTTGCCTGGACTTGCCCAATTTTTAGGCCTAGTCTCATGGATGGCCAATTTGAATCCAGGCATGGAGTCAGCCTGTCTCATTGAATGATCCTACACTGACTATCTTCTGACTTCAGCAAACATATTCAGATTGTAGATGCTATTGATGTTCCAATTCTCTTAATGATAATTTGTGGTCCTTGTTTATACTCAATCTGTTGCTCACAACTTCAGATGGCAAAACCTGGAATTTGATCTGACATCAAGATAATGAATGCCAATTGTATCCCAACTTCCCTGATGCAAATCTATCCTCCAACTTGGCTTCCTCTGTTTGGCAGATTCTTCTGAGTTTCAGCCTTTTCTATCTAATACATAGCTGAGGATGAACATCACGCAGTTTGCTTTACTTTGTCTTATCCTCAGCCATAGTAGCTCTTTGAAGGCCTCTTTCCTGCCAATGATGTCTGTATGCATTTGTGATGATATAGAGAACATGATATATATTCAGTCAGAGTTGTTGCAAGGGCCATAGTTGATGTAGAAGGTTTGGATCCAGTGAGGTTGGTTAGTCGAGCACTTGAGAAGTTATTCCCTTTCAACTATAGGCTATCTAACAAAGGAGAAGGGCTTCTTTGTTTCAGTTGCAGAATGATTGCTGACTTTTTTTATAGGGATTCAACATTTCTGGAATTCACTGGCTGAATATATTTGTCAGTACTTTGCAGAAGGTTGCCTAGACCCTCCATTTCTACACACTTCTGGCAATATTCTAGTAAATTTTTTGAATGAACTATTATTTTATAATAGATAAAATTTAAACTATCACTGGTTTCATGTGTTTGATTTTGTTTATATACCAAATAAACATTGTTTATTTCTATATAATTTTCTTAACCATTTTTCATCATATTTTTCCTAGAGCTTTCTCATTAAAATGGTGTTTTATTTTTCATTCAGGATACTTGCAACCAAGATACTTATGGTACATTAGAAATTTATGTAAGGAGAGATCCCTTGCCTGCATATGTCATTGCTATAATTTCCCACCCATTTTTGTGCCCCTATTTTCTCTGGTTCAAAGAAATAAAATGTCTCGTAGATGATATATATTTGGGCTTTCAGACATTACAAATCATAATACTCATCTACTGCATTTTAATATTTTATTTTGATTTAGGATGGTTCTTAACTGAAGCCTCATTGTGTGAAAACACTGTTGGGAAAGCAATAGGACTAAGCAGCAGATCCTACAAAATTTGTGTAATTTAATTTTGCTGTTTTAGGAGCGATGCTATTTTACCACAACACATGGATTTCTGATGTGATGATGCAGAGATAAAAATAAAACATCATCACCACAGCCTTCATCCTGATAACGTCTCTGTCACCTGATCTTAGAGATCTTAAGGTGATTTCCATCATTTTTTTACATGATGATGAAATATTTATATCTATATGAGAAGTATGTGCTAGAACTCAAAGATTTGCTTCAGCATGATCCGGAGAATAAATCCCATGCAATGATATATGTTTGCTGTCTTCTCATTGCTAGGATAAGTAGGTTTTTGTACAATTTATTTTCACTTAAGGTACTCAAAGATTTCAGGACAATGATTTTGAGCTCAACTCTTTCCCATTCAGTGATTATGGTAGTTATTTGAAATGTTTTGAATGAAAATTGGGGGTTAGGAAGAAGCATGAATGATTGTAGAAAAGCATACAAAAACATATATATGATCACTAAATGGCATGTTATATGTAATGTTTCCAACATTAGAAATACAAGATTTAAGTAACAAGAAGTCATATATTTAAAAACTGAAAATAATTGACTAGTTTATATTATATGCAATCAAATAGTGATATATTATATAATAATAGATTCTCCTGTGGGTTTCTGTTCATAAAATTATAAAATACTTAAAAAGTGGATTTGTGTCTATAGATAACAAATAATCACTTTATCATAAGTTGTGGAATGTTATCATTTAAGAATTAAGTCACTAAAGTTTAAATTATAGTGAGGTAAGGCAATGGAAAAGATAACATAGCAATGTGTAATATTTAAAATACATTTGCATACAAATCAGGGAGTTTGTCACCTAAGTATGTGTAACTTGTGCACAGTTTCCACTGTCCAATCTCCCGGGAGAATCCTGAGTTAAATTCACTATATGGATGTGTGCATTCCATTCTGAGTACCTATATTGTTTGAAATACTCTGTTTACATTTTAAAGATGGTAAATATATTGTTAAGTCTCAGATCGCTGCATAGGGACTGTTCCAGAAAATTTGTTAAACCATTATTATTCTACATTATACAACGGAGACTTAATTTCAATTTTATCTATTTCTCAACCTTCATCAGCCTCCTCTCTATTGTCCTCCATTAACAGGTTCATCAATAGTTGAGATAATAGAGATGCTGTTGTTTCATGTGTGCAGCTTTGGAATACAGCATCATTCACTATTGTTGGTTACTTTAGGGTTTTCATTATTAAGTTTGTGTACATTTTTAAGAAGTATAGCAAAACCTCACTTTCTGGCCAAGGGAAGGCCATGTATTATTTCACAGTTAGAAATCAGAGGTACCTCTTTCTCCACATCCTCGCTAGCATCTGCTGTCACCTGAATTTTTTATCTTAGCCATTCTGACTTGAGTGAAGTGGAATCTCAGGGTTGTTTTGATTTGCATTTCCCTGATGATTAAGGATGTTGAACATTTTTTCAGGTGCTTCTCAGCCATTCGGTATTCCTCAGGTGAGAATTCTTTGTTCAGCTCTGAGCCCCATTTTTTAATGGAGTTATTTGATTTTCTGGAGTCCACCTTCTTGAGTTCTTTATATATATTGGATATTAGTCCCCTATCCGATTTGGAATAGGTAAAGATCCTTTCCCAATCTGTTGGTGGCCTTTTTGTCTTATTGACGGTGTCTTTTGCTTTGCAGAAGCTTTGCAATTTTATGAGGTCACATTTATCGATTCTCGATCTTACAGCACAAGCCATTGCTGTTCTGTTCAGGAATTTTTCCCCTGTACCCATATCTTCGAGGCTTTTCCCTACTTTTTCCTCTATAAGTTTCAGTGTCTCTGGTTTTATGTGGAGTTCCTTAATCCACTTAGATTTGACCTTAGTACAAGGAGATAGAAATGGATCAATTCACATTCTTCTACATGATAAGCGCCAGTTGTGCCAGCACCATTTGTTGAAAATGCTGTCTTTTTTTCCACTGGATGGTTTTAGCTCCCTTGTTAAAGATCAAGTGACCATAGGTGTGTTGGTTCATCTCTGGGTCTTCAATTCTGTTCCATTGGTCTACTTGTCTGTCACTATACCAATACCATGCATGCAGTTTTTATCACAATTGAATAGCCCACAGCTGGCAAGAAAGATACAATGGATTCCCCAGAGCCAGGGCCTATGAAGCCACACAGTATGCTTTGCTCCAGGGAATTCTATCCTTGGTTAATGAGCTACTCTGCACCCAGAAAACTTCAAGTCAGTTTTTAGAAAGGACCCATGGCCCCATTTAGTGGCAAAAGGCAGAACACTAGTCACAAATCATTCAAAAATTGCATCCTAGCTCACATAATGCCATGCAGATATGACTAGTACAATTTGGGTAAAAGAGTAAAATAGAGACAAACAGTGTAGGACTCAAAGGAAAGAAAATGAAATCTCTTCTAAATGGTATTTGAATGATAAGGTGTACTTATCAAACTGTCAGGCAGTAGGACTATATATAGACAACAGTTGTAACTCTCTTTATCCTGCAGAGGTAAAAGTAGCCTCAATCTCCAACTTAACTGCATTGATAAGTACTTGGAAGATTAATAAAGTAGATTTCTAGGTGTGTACGTCAACGAGTTCTCAGGAATAATAAATACTAAGTATTAACAGGACAACTAAGAGGGAAGGACTGATACAGAATGTGGGGAGTAGCCTCCCAGAAGTGGGAAGCCTAGGTAGAATAAAGTGGAAGAGGGAAGCAGCTCTTAGCACAGACATGATCCATCCTCTTTCCCTGCAGCCATGGGTAGAAAGGCTTGCCTTCACTGTGCCTGCTTTCTCTTAATTCTCTATATCACCACAGGCCCACAATGCTTACACAAGGAAGCTATGGATTTAAACTTCTAAAATTATCTAGATTTAATATTTCAGCCTTTAATGCATTTCCTCAAGTATATAATAATATGAAAAAGTACCAAGGCCACACTAAAAGTAAATATTATTAAATTTAAATTTCTATTATCATTAGTATGAACCACACATACTTTAAAAAGAAGAAAGTATTGTAAGAGTTATAAGCAAGGCCATTATATAGGACATTTAAGAAATCTTGTCACTAGAAATATATATGATATACACTGTTTCACATAATAAGAATGCTCATGGAACTGATGTATACATTAAATAAAATTTTAATCATACTTTTATGAAGAAAAAAAAGAAATCAGAGGTAAATGGCAGGCTATGTTTTATTAGAATAAATGAGTGTTTAAGCTAGTAATCACCACTTATAGTGAGTGATGTCCTTGCCTTTTATCACAGCCCCATGACTCCACCATACTATTTGTGTCAATTTTCTGATGAGAGCTTCAAAACCAAACCAAACCACAGAAATCTTTCAAATTGTTCATCAAGATTCTTTACATGAAACTATAGGGATCATTGAATTGACAATGATTGCACTGAATGCCTGGACATAGCTTAAATCCATGGGTCTATATCACTTAAGAACAGGAACTAAAATAAATAGGTTACAGAAGTGGCAAGCACTTTGCAATTTTCTCCATTGTCAAGAAGGAGAAACAAAGTGCCTAGAACACTGAGCAGCCTCCATCAGGAAAAAGTTTTTTTGACCGAACTATGTTTGCAATAGACAGAATTATAACAGAATGAATTGACAAATACTTTGGCGTGAATAGAAATGCCAACTACAAGTCATAGCCATGGCCAGGTACTTCTATATTTGTGACATTTTGAATTTCACTACCTAAGACTGTCATACATCATTAGATTGTAACACCATTGGTGCATTTTACTAACTTCAAAGTCCAACTTAATATGTTGCTATCTTAGTCAGGGTTTCTATTCCTGGACAAAACATCATGTCCAAGAAGCAGTTGGGGAGGAAGGGGTTTATTCAGCTTACACCTCCATACTGCTGTTCATCACCAAGGAAGTCAGGAATGGAACTCAGGCAGGTCAGGGAGCAGGAGCTGATGCAGAGGCCATGGAGGGATGTTCTTTACTGGCCTGCTTCCCCTGGCTGGTTCAGCCTGCTCTCTTATAGAAGCAAAACTACCAGCCCAGAGATGGTCCCACCCACAAGGGGCCTTTCCCCCTTGATCACTAATTGAGAAAATGCCTTACAGTTGGATCTCATGGAGGCATTTCCTCACCTGAACCTCCTTTCTCTGTGATAACTCTAGCTATGTCAAGTTGACACAAAACTAGCCAGTACAGTTGCCTATGTAAAGTTTATATTATAATAATAATTAAAAGGACAAACTTCTTTCCAGTCTCATATAATGGCAATTTATGTAAGTGAAGTTTTCATAATGATTTAGTTTTATGCACTAACATTTAGGACATTTCCACTAGACAAGAAGGTCTCTTAACCTCTTTTCTAGGTCTTTGATTTTAAAGTTCTTGTATTGGTGGGTTACAGTATGCTTAACTATCAGATGGTATGGGTAAGGGAGACCCTGATAATTTACATATCATTGTTATATGACCCTGTTTTCAAAATCATTTCTTCCACCTCTATGCACATTGCCTTATCCAGTTTGCTAGGCAGTATATAGCACATCTTCTATTTACGTCTTTAAAATGTTGAAAATCTCAGTGTATGCCTCCTTAGAATCTGATGCCTTTTGTAAACATCTTTCCCTTTATGACTTTCTTCTACTGATTAAATTTTGATTTATTCATGACGACCCAAAAATTTTGCCTAAATTTAATTTACCACAGTAGTAGTAATATTAGACTCATTTCTGGGGGATATTATGATACTCAGACATTCTTTTTCAAGCATATGTTTTTTTCCTGACTATAAAATCAAGCTAAATTATAATACTGGGCAGTGTCTCTAAGAAATATCTTACTTGTAAGGATAGAGGATGTAGCCCCATTGTTAAGAATGCATACTACAGGCTCACAATTACTATTGCTGTAGCTTACACACAAAGAACTATAGTCAACGGAGGAATTGCAAGCATAAAAAATTGTTCTGTACATGGAAAAGCACATCAGTTGGTTATCCAATACCATATGATCAGCCCTGAAAACATGCATGCGGTAACATTATACAGACTGTGCAGTGAACACTTATGTATTTAGGGAGCATGTAAATATATGTATTTACATACAGACACACATATTTATATATACATATTTATATGTGTGTATGTATGTATATATATATATCTATATATATACATACATATACATACATATACATACATACATACATACATATATATATATACATATATATATATATATATATATATATATATATATTTAAAAACCATTAATGAAAAGGGATGTCATGTATTTGATAAAGATTAAGGAGAGGCATGTGAAAGGATTTGGAAAAAAAAAGGAGACTACAAAATGATATAAAAGAAATAATTTAAAATACCAAGTAAAAAATAGCTGATGGATAATATCCTTAAATAAATAAATACTTCATTGGAGACATAGTAAAGAATGAAGTGTACTTTAACAAAAGTCTCACATATATTTGGAACCAAAGAACAGGTTCTCATTGATACAATTGGTATTAGTTGATTGCTATAATTTCTAATTAATTTGATTTAAGTTATCAAACTAAGATCAAATTAATTTTATATCTGAAAACTTACCTGGTAAGTTTCCAATAACTTTGCAACCAAACCTCAAATATCTGAGTTAAAATCTAGGCTCAAGTCAACAACTGCAACTCTTTAGTTGTGCGTTCACCCGAGTGTTCACTTCGTGCTCCTGAAAGGCACATGAATCATCCTGCTGCAGATAGGAGATGCCAAGGTCCCATCTGGGCCTGAGCTGTGAAGTGCATCCTCAGAATGGGTAGCTCAGGAACAATGGCTCCCAAACTGCCAGTAAAGAGAGAGCCCTAAAAGGGGACAAAATGGAGGTCACTAGCAATTGCAAAAAGAATAACCTGGCTCCTTTGTGAGAAATGTAGTTTTTCGAGTTAAGCTGATTGATGTGGAGAATTCTGTGAGTTATGTGAATCGCAGTGTTTGTAGAGAAGTGACAAATGATTTGAAATCTTCATCATCTCTTTCATACTGAGAGCCCAGCACTTACTGGCTGTTTTCTCTGGGGTTCAGTCATCTAATATATGGCCAGTATATCAGCGTGCTCTTGAGGATGAGAACTCTGGGTCACTGAAGTGGCCTTTGCCACGGCAGATAGGCACAGAAACTCTTCTGTGTAACAGAAGTGTCAATGCTGGTCTGTTGTTATTGTTCTTACTGTTTTAAGAGGGATAAAAGGAGTTCTGGAAATTCAGGCTTCTTACATCTCTTATGTTCACTATAGAGAAAAACTTCAATTTCAGAAAACAAAGGAGGTAGCTATTAACAGTAGATGTGAAAATATGACTGAGATATTATACCTCAAAAATGAATTCACTAAAATAAGTAGAAATAAAATGCATTTATTTCTTCTTATAGTTATTGAACATTACTGAAAGAAACTCAGGATTTTTTATTCTTACTCCCTTTTAAAAGGCAAAATTATTAAAGACCTAATAAGTTTCAAATTGTGTCTCTGGGCACATCTGCATAAAGTCTATTGTTTGCCTCACTATTTCAGTCATTATTTTATATATGTACAGAGAATCATATAAGATTTTAAAAAGTATGAAAGGAAAAATTTTACAGAAAGTTTAAGGTACCCAGTTAAATATTTCCCAAATACTTTGTACATATTTTTGCATTATCTGTGTGAGTAGATATCATAATTTTTCTGTAGAAATGAAATAAGATGTTTATACACTTATATGCCTACGGTTTATTAGAATAAGTTCTCAAATCTTTCACCAGTCGAGCCTTGAATTCCAGGTATCCTTTCTGTCTCAGGTTGCTGAGATTGTATACATGAACCATAATGGCTAACTCTATTCTACCTTTTACCTTCCTGTTTAAAATGTATAAAGAGTTGAACTAACACAAGTCATAAGGAATAGTCCTGTAAGTGGTGTTTTTCTGTTTGTTTTGCTTTGGTAAAAGTGCTCATATTTGAACAGTGATACAGTAAAGGTCACACTACCTTTAAAATAAAATGATGACCAAGCATATATAAATTTTATTAAAAAACAAATCAATTTTAGAATAACCAGGCTAAAGTGATAAAATAAATATAATTTATTATCTGAAATTCAACTTTAGCAGAAATTTCAGACTGTATTGGATAATTTTGTCTAGGACATCAAGGTGCCGGAATGAGAGCCTCAGCAGTGTAGTGAGGAGCAGGATTCAGTGAAGGGTGAGTAAGATGCCTAAATTTATCAAGTTTGCCTTGGGATAGTCTACTGTTGAAATCCTACAACATAGACATTTTTTAGGTCTGACATTGGCTTATGATTATATTTCTAAATGGACATAATACCAATTACCTATTTAGCCTCAATTTTATCTCCAATTATTAATATGTTCATAATACTACTTGTGTTCTGAAACAACTCATTCCTACCAAGATAAATCAGGAGAGACTTTCTTTACATTACATTCTAAATTTCTAGTGATCTAATCTATTTGACCATTACCAAAATATTGTGTACCACTTTTTTGTATGTAACTTTTGAAATTTTTTATGAAGTGAAGGACATAATAAGATTTACTTCTTTATATTTTTGGCATTTTTATTAGTTTTGGAAGAAGTTATGACTTTATCTTGATTTCCAGTTTAATGTTCTCACTCATAGGTCTTAATTCTTTTCCACTAGTATTACATGATTTTCAAATTATTACTTAATATTATGCTAAAAACCTTTACAAAATTTACATATATAAATTACAAAATAAAAGTAATGTTATAAAATAGTTACATTTATTAATTTACTAATCAAGTATTACATTAATTAAATGGTCATACATATGGATTATAATCTATAAATAATATATCTGTTATGCTTTTAAATCAAATGAGAAGCTATGCTTGATACCACCAATATAACAGTAAAAGAAATAGAATATTACATTAGAGAAAGTATGTTTTAAAAGTGGACATCACTTTATGAATAATGCCAGTGAATAAATGAAGAAGATACATATTATTTTAGATAGCATTCTATTAAAACAAAACATGAACCAAGTGTAGAAGATAAGACTATGAGGATGAGTTACCTTTTATTTGTATATTAGAATGAAAATAACTCACTTAGAAGTTAACCAGTAAACAAATATCACAGGAGGCAGTACCATCAGAGAATCTGTGTGGCACCTTTCATATAGTAATTGATTCCCATTGTGTGACTATATCTTGCTTCCCAAATCCAAAGGAGGTCAGCAAGCTCTAACTGGAGAATGTTGAAATAGAGAAATGGAAGATACTAGACTAAAGCAATCCATGAGTCTGGCCAAAGAAGAGAGTAGTGGATATTGAAACCACTGTGGCAGATGAGATCAGTGGTAATGGACAGACACAGTCACTAGGTATATTTGGAAGTACTTAACTTTTGATAGAAGACTCTGGAAAGATGGCAATGATTTGGTGGTAATAGAACATTCATCTTCTTGTCTAGTAACTTACATAATATACGCCATCGCTTCTTGTGCTAGCTGGATTAAACAGTTTTTTTTAAGAGAAAGAGAGAGAGATGAATTATGTGAATTTTCTCAAAAGAGAAGAAAAATCTGGGGAATTTAATGATTTATATAGGCAGAATAGAAGTTTGAAAATTCAAACTGGGAAGGAATTGGGACAAATAAACAAGAGTAGAGAGGATAGGGCATCAAGTGATGGTTGGGGTTGCCATCCCACAGTCACATCTCTGACCCATAATTGTTCCTGTCTGAAACAATTACAGGGATGGAAATGGAGAGGAGCCTGAGGAAAAGAAGGTCCAGTGACAGACCCAAAGTGGGATCCAGCTCAAGGGGAGGTCCCAAGGTCTGACATTATTACTGAGGCTATGAAGCACTCACAAAAAAGGGACCTATCATGACTGCCTCCCTGAAAGACCAAACAGGCAGCTGAAAGAGTCAAATGCAGATATTTGTATCCAATGGACAGAAGCAGCTGACCCTTGTTGAGTTAGGGAAGGCGGAAAGAACCTGAGAAGGGCAATCCTGTAGGAGGACCAGCAGTCTCAATTAATCTGGCCCCCGAGATCTCTCAAACACTGCATCACCAGAGAGAAAGCATATACTAGCTGATATGAGACCCCCAACTCACATCAGTAGAGGACTTCTGGGTCTGTGTTTATTCCGAGATGATGTTTTGCAGTAAATCTCCAACCCAAATATGCCCTGGCAATGAAAACACAACTCAGTTAATATGAATATATGCTGTGCGCCTAGATTTGGCAGATCTACCACTACACTACCGTCTTCCACATCTATGAGACCCCTTAGAACTTGCAGTGTCTCCAGGGCATGTGCTTCTGCTCAGCTTTTCTTCTCTTTCCTCCTCTGCATCCTCTCCTGCTTCCATTTTCTCCTCCTTCTCCCTCCCTCCCTTCCTCTCCAACTTCCCTTTTACCTGCCCAATCACTAGCTCTCCTTTATTTTACAAATTAAGGTGAGAAGCAGGTTTACAGAAAAATCACCTGAGTGCTGACTCATTCCTTGTTTGCACCCCTCACATGAGAACAGAATTAACATCACATATAATTAGCCCCAGGGCTCTCATAACAATTATGCACTTAACCCTCAAGAGAATGGAGGTCCCAGGGAATTTAGAGGTATTTCAGGAGAAAATTGTGCCAGGAATTCATAAGTATTTGTCTTTTTATAAAAATCATCAGAAACTACACTTTTCATCTTTGGTAAAAATCTAAAGTTTTCATACTCAGAAACAAAAATTCAGAAAACAAACTCTGGAGGTTTATGTGGCGCTATCAACTTTGTTAGATGTGATCTACATGGAGATTATGTATTATTTCCACTTGTTAATAAGTTCATCTTAAATGTAGTATAACTAGCTTGATACTTAATACTGAGCTGTACCATTAAGCATTTTATGCAGGAATTATACAATTTGTGTAATAGACTCTTTAAATTGTTTGCAGAAACATTTACTACCTCGAGCTTCTATAATAGCAAAATGGAATATACTGCACTGAAAACATTGATCCAGTTTGGTCTCTAGAATGCCAAGTAGTGTACTGACATGTGTGCTGTATAAGATGGAGGAAGTCAATTGCAGGATTTGAGAGACACTTAGCTTTATGAGTTTCTGCAGGAACGTGATTACTAGAAATCACTTACAGAGTCCTAATCTTGTTTTTACCAATAACTTGCTTGGAACTACAACTTTTCATAACCTTTATGCTTCAAAAGAATTAACTGCAAGCTATTTTAGTGGCCTTTAAAGGAGCTAGAGATTTCTATCTTACTTCTGTACTTTAAACAAAGAAAAATTGTAACAAGATTGCTACATGTCTTCTTTCATAGGTTTCTATAACCCTTGGCAATAGCGTATTATCAGTCTGCCAGAAGTCTTCAAGTCGAAGATATTAAAACACAATTGACATAAATCTGTCGTGAAGTAAACAATAAATATGTAGGCACTGAATGAGTCCAGTGCATGTAACACCAAAATTCATGACTTTGGTTTAATTTGAAATTATAAATTTCTTCTTCTGGCCAACTGAAATTAATTATCATTCAATTGATTATTTAAAAATATTTTTATTTTATTTTTAAATATATGTCTCTTTGTATAGAGGAAGTAGTATGGCTGTGTGAGAGCAGGCACTGTGGGGGCCAGAAGAGGGCATACTGTTCCATGAAGGTAGATTCACATAAAGTTGTGTGTGCTCACAAACTGCTTCCACCCCATTCTAGAATGCTGACTGATTTGATCATAAACAAGCTTTTGACAAGGAACTACGGTTTCTTTGAATTCATGAATACAGCTCTTCATCATGTCCAGAAAGCCCTGTTTCTCTCCATTTCTACCATAACCTTTGCCTCTTAACAATCTTTTCATCCCTTCCACCATTTTGGAAGTCAAAGAGTATTATATATATATATATATATATATATATATATATATATATATATATACCTTAATGGTAAGTGAGAATTTCACTGTGACTTGTCTTTGATCTTCAACTAACTATGAGTTTTTCTATTGTAATCACCATACACTACATGAAGATACTTCTCTGTTGAGGTCTGAGATCTGCGCTAATTAATAGAGGGGTTATTTAGAGAACTGTACATCATACTGAACTATATGATAATATAATAAAATATATATTTACTTTTATGCTTACATTATAAAATAATAGGCTTTGGAATAAATATATGAATATATTAAAATTTTTGCACTAATGTGGACATTAATACATCCAAATTCTAAACAAACAAACAAAAAAAAGAGAAACAATAGTTAGCACTACTAAAATTTAAATTTGAAATAATTATCCATAACACTGAGAGAAATAGAAATATAGTAATAAGAAAGGCTTTTCTAGTCAACTTTCCAATTCTAAGAAGCATAAAAGACCCTGCAATATATGACTGAAGATTAAAATCAACACTAATTCAAAACAGTGGCATGAGTACCTTTTGATTTTGATAAATACACTAAAAGCCGGTTTACTGCTTCCCTTCCCAAAAGCTATAGGTTACAAAGGAGATAAAATTGCTTAGCAAATCCTATGTCAAAATATTTTTGAATTATGAAACTGCACAAAGGAGTCCTCCAATAAATTAATCAAAATATGTAACAATATCATTTTAATTCTGTCAGGCAAAATATCACTAGATAACAGATTAGAAAGCTTATAAGAAGTGGCTGATGGGTGGGATGGCCCCACAGTTATTGACTCTCCTTGCTCTTACAGAAGACTAAGGTTTAATTCCTAGCACGATGGCTCAAAACCATTCATAAATCTTTGGGAATATCTGATACTCATTTCTGATCTCCACAGGCAACAGGTATGCATGTAGTGAACAAATATACATATAAAGCTATAACTCAACATTTAAAGACCTTTTCTGTTATGTCTAACAACTTGAGGTCAAATTCTGAAACACTTTGAACACAAAGAGTATTATAAGTTTTCTTCTGACTTCCACAGATGTTACTTACACACATACACACGATGTATACACACATATACACACACACACACACACACACACACACACACAGAGAGAGAGAGAGAGAGAGAGAGAGAGAGAGAGAGAGAGAGAGAATGGACACAAAGTAGGGGGCACTGAAAGGCAAAGAGAGGGAGAGAAGAAGGAAGATTGATGCATCCATATGCACACAAATACACACAGTAAATAAAGTTGAAATATATCTTTATAAATATATGCAGGGGAACACCTATAATTAAGGCAAGTAGAAGTAGAAATGGGGCATCTGAGTTTCATGATCATATTTAAATACATAGTGAGTTTGATGTCATCTTAGGCTTCATGGCTATCTCAAAATGATATAAAAAAATAAAAAGGAAGGAAAATGAAAAAAAATAACAAACCCTAAATTTGCTTAAGACATACCCAGGCACTCTCCCTATCCTAATGTTAGTAAAGGTTAATTCATTTAAACTTTATGTTGACTGGACAACTATTCATGATATTGCAGATCTTCATTTCCATCCAATCTGTTGAAAGGGTACGGGGAATGTCTTGGGTTTTTCAAAAACAAGCTAATCCTTCCTAAATAGAAATGTCCTGGGACCTGCCTCTTGGTGACATCTGATGATCTAAACTACAACATCAACTCAAACATGAATCCCTAAGTTGTCAATTTCCAGCACATTTGGACTTACTTGACAAGTGTCAGATTTTAATATTGTAATCATATTTATGTACAGAAAATTTAGCAGTGTACATTTAACCCAGTTTAGTGGCGAGTTCTTTAGCCTTTGCCTTTTGCAGATTGGCAAGGCAAGCAACAGGTTTAGGATCCAGGACGTTTCTTCCCCAGTGGTGATGGATCTCATCTTATCTGTCCTTGTAATTGGTCCTAACAGCTTCCACCAGCTTAGCTTAAGCACCTTAATCTTCTGCTTTAACCTGTGTGGGAAGGCAACAGTGGTTCATGGTTTCCTGTGGACCAGTTGTCCCAGCCTGGCCTTTTTCTTGATGATGCAGTAGGGAACCCTCATCTTCCAACACGGCATGTAAGAAAACCCCCAGCTCAATGGGGTCTACACCACAGGCAATCAACATCATCTGAGTCGACTTGTTCTCCACCAAGATAAGGATTGTATTAACCCCTGCTTGAAGGACAGGCAGTCTCTAAGTTGGGAAATTCCCTTGATCAGCAGCTATCTTCTCAAAATGGACCAGTTGCTCTTACTTCTTCTGCTTTGTATCTGGCCTGTACTTGGGGAGAAGGTTAAGCAGCTGAGTGCTGTTTGCCAGTCCATACTAGATTTAGATTCAGTTATCTTGTTGATTTTGTTTTGCAGATGAACCTGAAATAATTCACAGGCCAAAAGATATTACAAGTTATTCTATGTAAATCAATGTAATGTCCTCCATAAAACATTTCCAAAACAATTGCATATAAAAGAAGATAAAAATATAAACATCTACTTTAGAAACCATATCAATTCTTAAAAGATACCTGTCCAAGAGGAGGACTCTTTTAAATACGTATAGCTTCACTAGTAACTCTGGCAACACCACAATAGAAAATCAATGTCAAGTTTATACTTCTCTACCTTGGCTTCTCCTGGGAAATATAATGAAAGAATAAACAATCTAAGAACAGAGTGTGTATCTATCTTCAGCATCTTCTTTGTTTTATAAGCAGAAACAAATCTTTTATGTAAAAGAAAAGATTTATTCTCAGCCCTTTGGCAGAGATCATGTGTGAAGAAGAGAACATAATTTCTTTGAAGGAAAACTGTACACAAAGCATTGATAAAAGTGTCTGAAGAGAAACAAAAGATAATGTATGAAAACTATGTTTTCATTATTGAGGTATTCAATGTTACTTAAATGTATGAAAATCAAACACTTTAATACTTATACTATTCTGCATGTGTTAAACATGTAAGAAAGAAAAACTTATGTGACCATTCCAATATATGGAAGTAATTTAATATATTTTGAGGTAGGTAAATTTATAATATGATGATATCTTCCCAGGCTCTGATGTATGTATTCAACCACACCTTAAATTAGATGATATAGAACGATTTCAAACAGGTAAACTGTGAAAACAATTAGCTTTCTTTTTGAGCTGTATAAGGGACACCCCAAACAAGTAATGTTCGATCTTTCAGTGCAGAATTCAAAGACAGATGAAAGTAGTAGTTGAAATAACAAAAAGAATTAGATGGCTAATGAGGCTAGGAGAGAAAAAACTAGGTAAGTTTTTAGGACATTAGAATAACTTGAGGCTTACACCAGAAGCAGGAGGGAAAATGGAGACCTCAATTCATTTCTGAAAACAGCTAAATATCTCCAATGAATTGTAAGTGGTAGTGTGATTTTTTTTTCTGTTTTAAGACAAAATTTCACTAAAGCTGAAAACCTGTATTTTCCATGTCAGATTTTTATTACATGTATCACATATATTACATGTCCTACAAAGGAGACTGCAAATTCAGCCCATCCTACAAAGAGCTATGCAATGAGTTTCCCCATACTTGGGTAAGTTAAAAAGGGCAGCACATATTGAGGGCAATGAAGTTGTCACACTCTGGGAAAACTGTTCTGTATCTTAGTATCTTACCTGAGCAAAGTAAAGAAATATCAGCTATTTAATTTAACAGATGAATTAATGGACTGCTTTTTAAGGGTCAGTCAGCATTAAAAGTAGAGTAAAACTTAATCAATGTTGCAAATTCTCACAATAGCCTTCATTATAGAAGCTTTTGAAAATATGTTCAACAAAATTTTCCAGCTACAATTTTAAGTCATGTTTATATTCAAAATTTCTAAACTTCCTTAGATATTTCTGAAAATAAGAATACTACACTCAGTGTTCACCATTGTAGTGGAGTTACTAGATAAAGGAGTAAGATAAGAAAATATGTGTTAATTTTAAAAGAAATAAACATGTCATCATATGAAATGATACATATAAAACATTCAGAAGCTTCAACAGAGAAAACACTAATATAAAAATATAATTTATCTTCTAAAATAATCATCCTGTAAGATTAACTTGTTTTATATATGCCAGCAAAAATACTTTATTAGCCCAAACAATTCTAACTTATAATGTTCATTTATTAGGAAAATAAATGTTTGATTACATAGTGAGTATTTCTATAGTGTTTGGAGAGACTAAAAGTCAAATAAAATCAGTAGAATATGTGACAATCACAACAGTGAAATGCTAAAGTTCTAAAGCTAACAGTTCCAAGCTAGCTGACCTTCCAAAACAAGGCAAGTCCAGGAGCAATCCTCAGATTAAGGGTTTCAGGAAACAAGCTTCCCCTAAAAATTTTTATCCAAGAGGGATGTATATTACTAATGAAGCATTCATGATAATGAATGACGGTACAGATGAACTCTCAACTGAGATGCCAATGTGGACTTGAATATAAACTTACATAAGCATTATTTATATGTGAGGGGGAAATATAACAATAGGTTAAAACACTTTTCAATTTAAAAAAAGTATATAACATTTGATTCATGTAAAAATGGCAAGTTTTTGCTGTGTGGAAATGTAAAATATTCAGAATATTACCATTAAATTCAATATCCATGTATACTATTTGAAAAAAATTAATTCCATTATAGAGCAAAATGTAGATTATGAAATAATAAAGACATTAAGATAGAAATAGCAAGGCAATTTTTAGTAGAGATAGCATTAATTCATGAAACAATGACAGAAGTTCTATCTCACATTGTCAGAAGATAGTTTTAACACATATACTTAAATGTAATTGCTATATGGAATAAGTAAACTCCACTGTGATAAATCAGAAGAAATACAATTAAGATATAGACAGCTGGTGGAATGATTTCAACTTTTATTTTCTGGTAAAATGAGAAATTTGTTAGAAAGAATAATATTCAAATCACTGCTTATTGATAAAATACAACTTAGAAGTATGAAATCCAGATTTAAACGCACTAGCACACTCAAATAAAACATGGGGGATATAAATTTATTGAGTATTTGAATAACCATACACTACTTGTTTGAAATAGCCATGAAGTTATTTGTGAAAGCCTTTATTAGTGCTAAAAAGTGACTAGCCTATATTTTGAAAATTCAACTTGGTTTAAGGACAACTTAAGTTTTGTTAACTAGGAATATATTTAAGAGTTCTTTCAACTGCAAATGTATATTACAGTCCAAATTAAAGATGTGTATTCTTAAAATGTACAAAAGGCAATACTCTGTGACCAATATACACCACAACCATTAAATAAACCATCCTTATAGCCTGTTAAGTTTAACAGCATTGGGATTTTTTACCAGAAATAAAATTTTAGTAAAGGCATTTCTACAACTAACTCATGCTATAAAATTTCATGATTAAATGTAACTAGGATATTCATGAATATTCATGATTTATAATAAGGTATACACACACACACACACACACACATACACACACACACACACACACACACACACACACACACACACACATATATATTCAGTTTTGTTTGGTTCTGCCCCAGGTAATTGTGCTATTCAATCTTCAGATCCTGAATATCCAGACAGTGTAAGAAATGGCCTGTCTCTTGTGGTGAGGGTTATAAGTTAAACCAAGCATTGTTTGGCCACCCTCATAAGTCCTGTGTCATCATGGCCCCAACATGGCATGCAAGCCTAACAGATTGTAGGTCCAAGACTGGTTTGGTTTCCAAGTTTCTATTTATGTAGGCTACAGAGTACCTTCTTGTTAAAGGCTTTCCTTCCATCCAAAAAGATTATATCTATCTTACTGGGCATTAAAATTCCAAAACCAAGGGACATATCAACAACATTACACCATGCATTTCACAGTGCATTCTGGGTAAATTTGCATATCAGACTCAGGATAGTGATGACTTTAATATACTGAGTAACGGAAATTGATATGCTGAAAATAAAGACAGCAATGGAGTAGAAAAGAAAAAAAAATGACAAACACAATGTAGATGGATATACTTGATGGGAAAAGAATGTTAAAATTTATGAAGACTTGGTTTTTAAAATAAATATTTACATAATCTAAAATGTATTAATGAGTAAGAACCAGCAGTGTACTATCTTACCCATGTGATCAGAAGTTTCTTTTTTTTTTTTTCTGGGAGTAAAGACCACAGTGTTGTGATACTTTCCATGTTGAATCAATACTTGAGAAACTTTGTCTTGACCAATGGCTCAGCAGGTAAAGGAACCAAGCTTGATGTTCTGAATGAATTCTTAAGAAATACAAATTGGAAGAGAAAGCTGACATCTATAAATTATAAATTCATCCTGGACCTCCACAGGCATACATTTGTTTGTGTGTGTTCATGCTTATACACACGAATGCTAACATACATACACAGATACATGCATACATGCTCACAAACACACATAATTAATTAACTGCAGTGAAAAAAGTTTAAAGTATTAAAGAAAATACCCCAAAGAATTAAAAACAGGCCATTATACTCTTAAATTGAAGTATACTCTATTAAGGTAATTGCCAAGGCTAAATGTGGGATTTAAAACAAGTGATTAGTGTTGAATTTTGTCTTGATAATTGCATTTTAGATTTTACATTAAAAGTTAAGAATAGTCTTTATATTAAAAGCAGCACATATTTTATTACTTAAAAATGAGTGCTATGTGTCTGATGTATCTCAAAACCATAAGTCTGCTCATCTCTGAGAATTTCCTGCAGCAAACTTGAGTGTCAAATTTCTTAAGAATGAGCTAGACAATGCAATCCTCTGCTATATCTGGCAACAATGGGAGGAGAGGCCCTTGGTCCTATGAAGGCTCCATTCCCCATTGAAGGGGAATACCAGGGAGGTTAGGAGGAAGTGGGTGGGTAGAGAAGCACCCTCATAGAAGCAGGGAGAGGGGGAGGGATACGGGGGTTCTGGAATGGAAACAGGAATGGAGATAACATTTGAAATAAAAACACATAAAATATTCAATAAAAAAATTAAAAGAATGAGCTAGACTTTGAACGTAGCTGTTCATGCTAAATGGGTTTTGCATACTTGGCACAAACCTAGACACATCTGAAAAGGGGTGTAGTAGAAACTATTTAAAAACAAGAGCCCAGACTTCTTCCCTGCCTTATACCATTTATGTTCCTGAATGAAAGATACACTCACAGCCCTTTTAAAACTATGCCTTAAACAGTACTACATCTGGGTAACTACCTACCCCCCAACCCCCGTGCTGTTAAGATTTCCTTCCTAGTGATAACCCTAAATTATAAATTACTATGGACTATTTTTCACTTGGACTGCTCTTAGTTCCAATTTGCAAGCTCACATGGCCTCGTTTTCCTTACTCTTATCCCATGGAGGTGCTCTTTTTCCCTCCTTTCTCTTCCCTTATCCTCTTGGCCATCTCTCTAAACCCACTCCAACCTGAATCCCACCAGTGTCTCATCTGCCCAGCTATTGGCTGTAAGCATCTTTATTCACCAATCAAAATTAAATTGGGGCCAGGGTCCCAGGGACTAAGTTCAAACTCCAAGTCTTGGGTAGCCGTACATTGCATTACAATCAATAGTAAAAGACAAAACTTCAACAGAGCCAAACACAATTGCGGATATGCTCCCTATAGCTTGAAAATAAGCAAGACTTTATTCTACGTTCTTAAACACTGATAGATGTGGGAACACCCAGCCAACTCCGAGTGGTACCCCTGCAAGGTGGTCCTGGGGTACATGAAAAAATACTAAGCAAGCCATGAGGAGCAAACCAGTTAGAGACGTCCCATGACTCTGCTTCAGTTTCTTCTTCCAGGTTCCTACCTTGAGTTCCTGCCTTGAGTTTCCTTCATTATAAGCATAGACAAAATAAATCGTTTCATCTCCAAGATGCTTTTCATCTTAGTGTTTTATAACAACATTGAAAGACTAAAAAAAAAAACTATCTAATTATCAGGGCTTTTCAAACCCTGTTAAATTAGATTTAGATATCTTTCTACATTAATTTGCTCAGTATGCATTATGACTTCAAATCTTTAGACTGAGATAAGTATAATCAAACCCATGCTTGAATCATTCAGCAAGAATGACATAGTGTCCTGAGCAATAATGTATGTGCCCATATCCATCTGCTTAGCATATGATTTATGTTAGGGAAAGTCACCTGACTACTTTATTGACTATCCTCTGAGGTTGCAAATAGTATGTGGCTATTTCAGAAAGACCCAGTGTGGTGAAGAGAAAACAATTTACTTTTACTGCCTGCCAGATATGTAAGTTAGATTCCATGTACTCATTTTTCTCCCCTCAGGAGAAAGTGATAAATGGCCCATTCGTCAAATTAAGAAAGATCAAGGAATGCCACTTTGTAAAGCATTACCCTGCTGCTTCGTCTCAAGCTCTGGTGCTCATATCTGTAATCAGATTCAAGTCTACAATTGGACAGAGCTTTGCCTGGATGCATAGCCCTACTTCATATCAAGAGGTTTTGTTTTGATGGATCATGTACTGTCAGCAAGCCCATCTGGTGGCATATGGAAATAGGGTAAAAAAAAATTAAAACAGCCACATAAGTTACAAATCAATGACTAAACTGCTTTATCTTTCATTGGCATAATAAGAACATTGAACTCTTTGCTGGAAAATAAAGATGATGGGTATTGTTTTTTGTTTTTTTGTTTTTCACTCACCTGCTGAGAAATGATAATGTGATTAGCAAGGAGGGTGATATCAGCTCTCAAACAACTCTTCTGTATAGTCAAGTCTGTTGCTATTGAAATAATGACATTTTGAGGAAAAAAACCAACAGTATATCCATCTTCTCTACTTTTATTATCACGGATAAGTAATGTCAGTCTAAGTTTGCAAAACTTTAACACACCTTTAAATCTTATATTAAAGCCTCAATATAAAATTTCCTAATTAGGTCTTTTAAAATTCATAGTTGTGTTTAAACTTTGTGTTAAATATGATGTTGCTCAAATATCATCTGGATTGCACACAGTAAAGCACAGTTTTCTTGAGGTCAATTTAGTAGCTAAGCATTTGATTACAGTAATGTCTCTGGATTTGTACTGTCATAACTGTGTGAGTATATGAATGGTGCACTATTCATATATATGGATAGCAAGTATATGAATAGAAGAACACTGCAACATGGTAAATGGTATATTTTAAACTCTATATTATGTTGATAAAACTAACCCCAAGGGACTCCGATAACAGTAGTATTAATAATTTAATTAAGGTGATTCATTTTTCATGAAAGTCTAATCAATTAAATAATCATTTACTCATCAATATTTTTGAAATTACATTGTATGTTTAGCATATTATAAATAGAAGATTCTTTTTCTTATACATAATATCTAACTATGAAAATGAAGTATAATTAATACTATCATCATTATACTATTAAAGATTTTTTGTTTGTTGTTTGTTTGTTTTTTGAGACAGAGTTTCTGTGTAGCCCAGGCTGTCTTGGAACTCACTCTGTAGACGAGGCTGACCTCAAGCTCAGAAATCCCAAGTGCTGGGATTAAAGGAGTACTCTACCACCGCCCAGCCTATTAAACTATTTTTAAAGACAACAATCCAAGACATGATATTGTCATTGAATTTTGAAATTTGTCAAACTGTTTATACATGTAACTGGTGTTCAGAGAATGATGCATATTCTATGACACCATGACATGATTCAATTTGGAAAAAATTCACAGTAGTTAACTTGGCCCAAAAATATAAAATGAATTTTAATATTGTGAAATAGAAGCAATTTTAACTAAGATCAAAATGATTAAATATCTTTAATAATTATAAAATAAAAAACAAACTTACAATTTAACTTTGAAATCATATTTATCTTACAGGAGGGAACACTCAAACCAAGATTTATTCCAATATTTAGTAAACATCTGCTCAATATTTAAAAAATATAAAATGGCCTAGCCATGTAAAACAAAATAAGAATATCTTTTTCCATAGAGGATGAAAGAAGAGCATGAAAATTGTTCTTCCTATACCTCTATGATAAGAGGTAATGACAAATTCTGTAGCCTGAATTTCTGTAACAGCTCCTCAGAGCTTTGAAGGCCGCCAGACCTTAGCATACCTGACTCCATGATGGAGTCATAATCTCAGCCATAAATCTCAGCATGTACATAGTACCACCTGCCAAAATGAAAACAAAAACCTGACATATCAAGGTCCATAGATCTGGGAATATCTCTAAATATACTCCCACCCCACCCCCCTTTTTAAAAATATTTTTGGGTTTCTGTTTCTTGTTAAATGTTCATGTTCACTGAAGTCGGTCAATACAGAATATGGCCTTTGTGCTTAAAATCTTACCCTGAGAAAGGATCCTGAATACCCAGTGTAGTCACCAGCTGCCTAATAAAGACTAGTATTGGCTTGAACACACGTCTTAGCAGTCTTCTCGGGTGCCTGTCCCATAATAACTTTCTTTGCAGGAAGTAAATGGAGAAAAGGACTCTCTATAGTCCAGAAAGATAATGTTTCTGAATAATTTAAAAGATTGGTTTTTTAAAAATTGCATTTTAAGGCTCCAGATAATATAAAAGAATTGTTATGTTAAAAAAAAAAAAACCTCCTGTGTCTTGTAGAAATAATCTGCTTTGAAAAGTAATATATTTTAAATTCTAAAAAAAGTACTCCATGTGGTATATGACAATCTGATAGCTACTAAAAGTTATCTGTTATGATATAGATAACAATAATGCTAAATTTTTAATTTATAATTTTATAACATAAAGTTCATAACAGCTATATCTACTGTAGTTTTAAGCTGTGAGAGATATATACATTTAAGAATGATTAAAAGAAAGCTTAATTTCATAACCTTCTATATTATAGATTTAAATTAATAAAAAACACATTTAAATTAGACTTTAATGGAAATTTTTCATTAATGTTTCCCCTTTTTCTGAAATCTAAAGCTATAAACCTCAGTCATAAGTAAAAATACCCAAAAATATTGTGTTTCACAACTGATCAATAAATTTAGGGAACACTAAATATTTTCAAATATTTTACTGGCTCCCCCACAGAAGTGGTATACACATGTCTTCCATACACAGCTATACTTAATGAAGTCCGAATTTACTTGCTTGCCAAGACTGTATATGTTTTGATAAAAGCTGACCTAGTGATGTGCCAAGTATGTATTCTGAACTCAGTATGGGTCTGTGACACAGTGGTAGTATCTACAAACTGCTGGGTAAATGAACCTATTTCTGACATTTCACATGAAAAGCAGAAGGAAGAAAAATGAAATTCAAATAACTGTTCACAAACAGAAAATACTGCTTTCCTGAAGCACTGACTTCTCTCTGAAATTTTCTTACAGAGACATCAAACAAAATATATTCAAGCTAAGTTACATTGAATATGCAAATAAATTGTGATTTAAAATGAAGATGGATTACCACTTTTTTTTTTTACAACCTATTATGTTTTAACCTCAGAAACAGTGACATAGCTGAAATAGTATAAGAATATTTTATTCAAACTGATGGAGAATGGAGTAAGAGGATCAAATGAAGAAAGGGGAAATAGAAGAGGAAAGAACAAAACATAGTGAGGAACACTTAAAAATAAGGACCGTCAGATGGGTCACAAGGAACCGTGTTATAGGAGAAGATTCTAAGTCTATAGTAGACAAAGCCACAACTTGATATTTCTTGCAACCAAACTTCCAGTTTGGTGTGTGGGTTACATCTAATTAAGCTGTTGATCAAAGGGGCCCCCACTGAAACCCAAAACAAGCCACACTAATGCCATGGTAATGTTTCCCTCTCAAAAATAATGCTAAGGCTCTATTGCTGAAGACTACATCTACATACTTCTCCAATGGTTAAGCTGGTATCTACATAAGGTTCCACAAACTGATTGTCATTCATGGTACTGGAAGGAACTCTACACATGACAAGAGGAGGCAAGTAAACAGCAACTCAGCTATTAACATTATAGATATGGGTTTCCTGCCTGCAAAATAGCTAGTGCAATAGTGGCATAAAATTTGAGGGAGTAACCAATCACTCAATCTCTGGAATTAAGGCTCACTGCATAAGACAGAACTCAAACACTGTCTGGGTAGTCAGGAAAGAGACTACAGAGGCTATAGGTCTAGACGGAACCCAAATACTATTTTTCTGCTAAAGAAATATCGCAATAAAATATCTCCAAGTGACATGTTGCTATACTCATAGGTCAATGTCCTTTTCTGATGTTATCACAGAAGCTTCCTCTTATAGATAGAAACAAATATAGAGACCCACAACGGAATGATGTGCAGAGATATAGTCTTTTGAAAATTCAGTCCTAAATTGGATGACTCTATCAATTTCCTCATGATCAAGACTGAGAATTCTGTGCAAGAGGATGCAGGAAGATTGTAAGAGCCACTTCTTCTTAAGAAGAAGATCTATGACACAGCAGGAGATGGTTTTGTTCTATCTTTTTCCTTTGGTTTTATTTTATCTTATTTTATTATCATTATTTTTAGACACCAGTGTGTATTCTCCCAAGAAAAAAAATTAAAGGGTGTCAATTTGCATAGTTGGTGAAGTGTGGTGTATCTGGGGGACACTTGGAAAGAGGAAATTGTAATAAAATTACTGTATGAAAACTAATTTGCTTCCAAAACAATAAATGACAAGCTTTAAAACTGAAAAATAAGAGCGAGGCACTAATGAAAGGCAAGGTGACCAGCATAAAGAACAGAATAGGGGAGGAGGACATTCAAGAACAAAACTTTTATAGGTTTTTAACTCTTTGAGTTTAGATATTTATCACTATATTTATGCTTTAATGTAATTTAATTCATCCTGAACTGTGAGCAGTGATTCTGTGTTTCTTTCCTTCATTTTACTCTCTTTTTGCTGTTAAATTAACTTGAGTAAATCTTGTTTAAATTAAAATATCTATCCTATGTGAACTTCTTCATTGTCATGTATATGTATGTGTTGATTGGTAATTGAACAGTTCTGGGTCTTTCAAATGCACTTCAGGCTTGAATGCACTTAGTAAAACAATGTGTTACTCACACAGGAGAATAGCAGGAAGATAATAAAATTTGAAAATTTATCTTCAAAGAATGGTGATTCTAAATTTATTCTCGTTAATTTGTTTTAATTGTACAAAATCCCAAACATATGGTCATGAACATAATGTACAGCAACATAAATCTTTGGTGTCAATCCTTTAATATCCATGATTGGGAATTGACATATTTAGTGTTTTAATGTACCTGTTTCATATAGCTTTGGTTCAAGTGTTGGAGAGCACAATACATAACACAGAACCATGGAGAAAAGAGAAAATCTGAAAAAAAAAAAAAAAACATCAGCTGTACTTTTATTATTTTTCCATTTCAAATGTATATATTTAGTTGATATTCCAAATGAATACTTGGCTTACATATGCAGTGAAATGATGTATGTAATCCAACTAGCAGATTTTAGGACCCTGGCCTAATATCAACTATATTTTTCAAGTAAACTTCAACTCTGCATATTTTGAGTAATTCTCAAGTTTTTGTTTCTGAAGATAAAATTTTTACAGAAAGCATTTAAAACTTTTATTTTGGTTTTCTGCTTTAATATTAAAAAAATGTTTAAGCTACCTTCCACACTGACACAATAAAATAATTTTTAATGAGTGGAGAGTTGAAAAATAATCTCTCTATACTCCACAATAAATAGATGACAGATCTTAGGTATGCTTTCCAGTCATTTTGTTATACTAAAAGGTAATTATGTTTATAATCAAGAAGAATGATATTTCCCAAATTCCTTGTACATCTATGAATGAAATCTACTTTAATAACAATAAGTATTATATTAATAACACTTTCTTTTACCTAATTTTTTTGGCTCTGTGTTTGCATGTATATAAACTTACATTTTTTATGTCTTTCTCTATGTTTGTGTTTGTGTGTTTGTACATGCGTGTGTGTTTCTGTGTCTGTCTGTGTGTGTGAATAGTAGTAGTAGTAGTAGTAGTAGTAGTAGTAGTAGTAGTAGTAGTAGTTGTTGTAGTTGTAGTAGTAGATGCCCATGAAAGCCAGGAAAAACTGGCAAGTTAAGTTCCCTGGATCTATTTTGTTAGACCATTGTGAGCTGCCTGGTATAGGGTTCTGGGAATCAAACTTAATAATTTCAGTCTTAGTATCCTTTTCAGATCCATACGTGAGTCAGGAGGGAGACTCCAAGGCCCCACCCACTAACTGAGAAATTATTGTTAGTTAATGGTATCTTGGGAAGGATAGTCTTTTCTTGGTAAGGGCAGTCAGTAATAGATTCTTCATGACTTCACTGATGACCCCATAAACATGGGCTTATCGACAGTATTAATGGCTCTCATGAGTCACAATCATAAATAAACAAATAAAAAACAAGATACTTAAAAATAACATAATATTAGAATAGAAAATTACTAACAGTAAATATATAAAGGGGTAAATTATGCAATAAAGTGAGACATAACATTCTAGTCTTGAATACTTTTGTAGAATGAATTTGAACAGGAAGGTAAGATGAGAAAAATAATCTTTGAATGGTTATGAAAAGCAGACAAAATACTCAAGAATTATTATTGGAATTAAAAACGTACTGCACTAAGTATCTCTGTAATAAAGGTGGCAGTAACCTGTAATTATGTTCTTTGTTCCAGTATTAAGGGTGTTCTTTCAGTCATTTGCATGAGCATGTCCCCAATAGGCTACAATCTTAACTTGTTTTTCCAGTTGGTAGTGATTGGCAAGATTTAGAGATGTAACTTTGCTGGAGGAATTGCCTCAATTGAGGAAGGCTAAGAGCTTACAGTGTTGCTCTAAATCCAGTTTTCTGTCTCTGCTCACTGCTTGCATTTGAAGATTAGCTTCCTGTCCCTGGCATCATGATTGCCATCTGTTGTTCTGTTTCTGGGCCATGATGCACTTTTACTTCTCTGAAACCTTATATCAAGCAAAACTCATCTTTGCATATATTTCCTTGTTCATGGTATTTTATCACAGTAATAGAAAGTAACTACCACAGCCATTTACTGTACTACTCCCCAAGGACCATATTCTTAAAGTAGGTGGCAGTGGTTTGTAATGCTTCTTAAAGCAAGTAAGTAACATACTGACAAGTGAGTGACTGAACCACATTCATTTTGAGGACTAAGGAAACCATCAGCACTTTGCCGATCCTGCCACCTTGAGTGATGTTTCATTACACTTTGATGAAGGAAAGCTTCTTAACTCAGAGTCAACCTTTCCTACCTAATTGTGTTTTCAGCTCTGTGTCACACTCCTCTGAGACACTTGTCATTCAATGTGTGCTGCATGGTGAACACATGGCGTTTTATTGCATTTACTTCACATTTCATTTAGGATGTTGTTTTATGTGGTACTTTGATGTTTCACTACAGCTTCCCATTGAGTAATTTGAGAGTTGCCTCCCTTCTTACCTTGGTTTACTTTCTGTAGCAAAGGAAAGAAAACTGGAACTCAAATGAATTAAAATCCACAGATATCTCTTGGCCCACACATATGCAGACAAAGATGTGGTAACAGATTTCATGTTCATTCATCACATGGCAGAAAGCTAGAGATTAAGAAAGATCAACCTGGGTGGACTGGGAGGGGAATATAGTTTCGACTGTAACAAAATTAAAGGATACATTTTAAAAATCTAAAAAAACAAAACAAAACAAAACAAAAAAAAAAAAAAAGGAAGAAAGATCAACCAAAGTAAAACTGAACAGTTTACAAGATCAATTGCACCAGGCCTGATCAACTCCAATAATTGCCATTTTAAAAAATCCAGTGGAAATTCATTTAAATGTTTTTTTAATTAGGTATTTATTTCATTTACATTTCCAATGCTATCCCAAAAGTTCCCCACCCGCTCCCCCACCACTCTCCCACCCACCCACTTCCACGTCTTGGCCCTGGCATTCCCCTGTACTGAGTCAGATAAAGTTTTCAGGACCAATGGGCCTCTCTTTCCACTGATGGCTGACTAGGCCATCTTCTGATACATATGCAGCTAGAGACACTAGCTCTGGGGGATACTGGGTAGTTCATATTGTTGTTCTACATATAGGGCTGCAGATCCCTCCTCCATTGGGGGCCCTGTGATCCATCCAATAGCTGACTGTGAGCATCCACTTCTGTGTTTGCTAGGCCCCGGAATTGTCTCACAAAAGACAGCTATATCTGGGTCCTTTCAGCAAAATCTTGCTAGTGTATGCAATGGTGTCAGCGTTTGGACACTGATTATGGGGTGGATCCCTGGATATGGCAGTCTTTAGATGGTCCATCCTTTCTTCACAGCTCCAAACTTTATCTCTGTAACTCTTTCCAGGGGTGTTTTGTTCCTAATTCTAAGAAGGGGTACAGTGTCCACACTTTGGTCTTCGTGCTTCTTGAGTTTCATGCATTTAACAAATTGTATTTTATATCTTGGGTATCCTAAGTTTTTGGGCTAATATCCACTTATCAGTGAGTACATATTGTGGGAGGTCTTTTGTGATTGGGTTACCTCACTCAGGATGATGCCCTCCAGGTCTATCCATTTGCCTAGGAATTTCATAAATTCATTCTTTTTAATAGCTGAGTAGTATTCCATTGTGTAAATGTACCACATTTTCTGTATCCATTCCTCTGTTGAGGGGCATCTGGGTTCTTTCCAGTTTCTGGCTATTATAAATAAGGGAGCAAGCATTCAAAATATAGAACTCTCCCAGTGATTATAGCATAGTACATAGTACTGATTTTGTCCAATAACATGCTCAGCTCTAACCATACATACTGGGTTTACTCTTAGATCTTAGAATTCCACAAACCCATGTATACTGCAGTAGTGATACATTTTTAGGAAAATATCTCTTACACTCTAAGAGACTGGAGCCTTTGCTGAACCTCACAATATAGTTAATAATATACCTTGGGGGCACTTATGACTTGACTGATAGCCTTTCTGTGTGCTCAGAATATTTATCTTCCTTTTAAAAGAAAAATGTAATAACCAGCCTGACTTATCCTGATTTTACTAAGTAATCAGTTTTTATACCCTAAGCTAATATACAGTTTAATCTTAAATTATGTACTTCTCCTTGCCTGTAATATTGAGCACTATATGTGTGCACGAGCATGTGAGTGATTGTGTGTGTGTGTGTGTGTGTGTGTGTGTGTGTGTGTGTGTTACTGAAATTATCAAACAGGACAAAAATAACCTTTCGTATAAAATATCTGGTACAAATTTGAAACAGTGTACAAATATCACTTGATCACATATGTTTAAAATACTAAGATCTTTGAGATCAGTTAGTTTCCGTTTGAGTAAATAGCTTAATTCCTGCCAAACTCTGAAGATGTTTGTAAATAGCATCTATTTCTTCCTATATGATACACCATTACACTATGTGCTCTTCAATAAATACAGAACAAAGGTATGGATACCACACAGGCAATAGGAAAATATCAGACACACAACAGGCAGATTACACATTATAAACAGACCGAAGTCAAAGAGAAAGCAATGAAGAATACAAACTTGAGCTTACTTTTGGTCAAAATATTTTAAAGTACTGAACGTTTTCATTTAGAATGACTGACACACATTTTTGCATCTTAACCTTTGTTTAATGTGCGTAAAATACCTACTTTAGTCCAGTTTCTCAAAGATGAAACATTTCCAAATGATACCAATTCTAATTGAAATTGCATACCTGAGTGGCAGTTCTACTAAAACAGGGCAACCACTGATTTTTGACATCCTCACAGTACTAACCTCGTATAGTCATCTAAGAATAGAATCCCAAATTGAAGCATGCATATTGTAAGGGACAAGTTTTGCATCATATTTGAAACCATGTTGAATTATATTACTGAAGTTTGTGTATGGAATTGGAGCCATATTTTTTTGAACTGAGGGAAAAATATAAAAACCAATAATTGGTTTTGTAATATTTTAGAATCATACAACCTCTATTTCAAAGTGTTGCATTTTATGCCTCTAATAAATATAACCAGGGCTACTGAAAATGACTTTTATTGGAACATGTGTCATCATTAAAACATTCTTAGGTGAAAACATAGATTTTTAGTGTTTTTTTTTTTGTTATCACAACTCTGCATATATATACATATATGCATATATGTATATATATGCATATATATGCATAAATGTATATATATGCAGCTGATTTTTCCAGAGACTGAGTCAAAATTTTAAGTTTATACAGGAAGTTTATGAAAGAAAGTTAAAGTCAATAAATTGTAGTTTATTGAAAGCCTTTATTTTATGTTAATTGGTTGAGACACTAAGAATATAACAGATCCATATTCTCTATACAATTTTCTATTTGTTTTAATCCAACTGAGAATCCTTTTGCTGGCAGTAATTTTTTCCCTACATCCAATTCTGAGATTCATTCCTTAGAGACTCATTTTTATAAGTAACTGACCCCAGGGAAACTATAGTCTTATTGTTTGTTATAAGATTTACCATATTTTACACTATAAACAACTATCATATCCAGGGGAATTATTATTGATGACAAATCATTAAAATTTTTGTTTTGATGGACTCTTCTTTAAGGGAAAATACAATCAAAGACTGTTACACACACCTGCATTATTAGCTTTAGAGAGTCAAACATGGGTGACATGTTTAAGCTTAAGACTTTCCCTCAGAAACCCTGAGTATGCTGGGATATTTATACTGGCATCAGACTTTGATGCAAGATTTTCAAGTAGTTTGTTATGAACCTAGGAATCACACTCAGTTATTCTCATTTATTCAAAAATTTATATTTATTGGTTGATAGGCCTTCTAAAGCAGAAAACCTGTCAAGTGCTTTAACGGAATGGCTAAGAGTAAACATTAATTTGAGAATAGAAAAAAAGGAGGAAGTTCAACATTTGCATAGTCTATGTTCTAGAAGATGATAATGAAGAAAGAATAATAGAAAGATAATGAAACATTATAAAATTTGTAAAGGTTCCTGAGGGAAAGAGCAAGGCATGTGGATGGCTATAAAAGCAAATAAATTGCAATATAATTCATCCCTTTTATTTCATTTTTCTTACACATTAGCTAAGTATACAAATGTTACCAATGAGGGACCTTTTAACCTGCTCACATAAAGGTATCTAATTAGTAGGTCCAGTAATAGCAGTATTCCAGACATGCAAAGGCAGCAGACAGAGAGTTGTGACTCTTCCAACAACTCTCCGCTGACTAGATACTCTCAGTTTCATCTTTTTGTCTTGAGGCTTTTACAGCTTTAGGGCCAGTAATACTGTAACACATTGAGACCATCCTTGATGTTATATAATTTAAGATGGTTTACATTTTTTGCAAATTATTTTCAAAAGAGAAAGCAAGCAAAAAACAGAGCAAATAGACATTACTTAAAGAGTAGAATAAGAACTTTTTGCTAGGCAGGGATGCCTATCCTTGACAAATCCAGAAGCTCAGGGCTGACAATGAACATACATATATGTGGGGGTGGGGGGGGGTTGTAAGTTCATCCATTATCACCTACCACCATAAAATGCAGAATAGAACTAAATGGAACAATATCCATTATGAATTATTTATTCATAAACTACACAATTAAGGATGTGTGCAGTAGCATGAACTAAATAATGTGAAAGTTCGGTGAACTACACAGGAAAGCATATGTGGGTATATATGTCTTGTGTACGCCCTGACTCGCCAGCAAGAAAGACTCTGCAACAAGATTCTTCTGCACACGTTTATTGGGAGAGCGTGATTGCAGAGGTGAAGAGACCCCAAGCCCAGAACTGGTGCTGCTTACATAGGCCTAGGAGAGGCATGTCTCACATCCTCATGGTTATGCATGGGTTATGCTTACCACCTCATTTGCATGCCTACATCTGATTGGTAACTTTTCTCTCATCTGATTGGTCAACTTCTCTCTCATCAGATTGGTTAACTTGTCTCTCATCTGATTGGTTAACTTGTCTCTCATCTGATTGGTTAACTTGTCTCTCATCTGATTGGTTAATTCTCAAAACCTCATCTTGGAAAAAAAAAAAAAAAACCTTTACTGCCTATGTATGCGTGGTGGCCAACGGTAGCCAGCGCCACTCTGCAACGGTACATGTTGCTTCCCACATATATGTGCCATAAGGAAACTGCGGCTGATATATGTGATACAGTTTTTGGTCTGGTTATTATTTTGTGGTGTGACTTAGCTGTTATGCTTTTTGAAAAGAAACCTTAAAACAGAATAGTGATACTATGAAAGGTTAACTTGTAGCCAACATATAATTTTAAAATTATATTTTACAAAATGATTTAAAATCATATAAAAATTTTAACAGTCTCACAATCTAATTAATATATCTATTCTTATTCATACAGCAACAGATTTCTCTGTTTCTTCCCATCAGATAGCAGAAAACTTTCAGAAATCTAATTAAGGCTCTGAGTCACTTTTAGAAAAAAACTGACCAACACTTCCCTTGATCTGATCAACTCAGCAGGCCAGCGCAGAAGGGCCTCCATCACCTCCTGTCATTGTGCCTATTAGTTCTGTCAGTCCTCAGATCCAATTACAAGACTGCTGCCTGGCCAAACACCACAGACCTTCCTGTGTGTAGTGTCTCATTTCTGCATGGTATAGGACATCTGTTTTGCCTCCTGGAGCTCAAGGTAGCATCTTGCATAATCTATTGCAGCAGAAAAAATATTATGATCCACACAAATACTCATAGGTGCCCAGTATTACTACCATAATGTTTAAATGTTGAATCATTGCCCCTATGAATATAAATACTTTAAAATAATGCAAACCAATTGGCATGCACTTGACAACTGAGTCCTTAATGCTTTTTGGAGTTTGTTTCTTATTTATAATTAGTAGCATTGTATATCAGCCATATCCTATAAGACTAAATAAGCTACAGCTTTCATTGCATAAATGACTCTAACAAATTTCCCACCATTGACATAGTTATAAGGCTTTTCTCTAGTAGAATTTTCATTTATTTCTCAAGAATATTTAAGACTGTAGTTAACTATTTTTCTTGTTTAATAAGATAGCAGTTGTACCTTCCATTCAAGTCTGTGACTTCACTAACCCTTGATTGTTAACTAGGTTTCTAGTAGCAGGTGTGAATTCCATCTTGCTTTGCTGGTCTTAAGTCCAACTATGGATGCTAAGTGTTATCTTGTGATTGCGGTGGATTATAATTGTCATCGTTGCGTAAAACTACTGTTTGTTTCAGTCCTTTAGAATCTTCTATCATGCCTTCTTCAACTTGCATTCTAAATAATTATTCTTATACTCTCCGTGAACTAAAGGTTTCAGCACTCAGTAAGAAAAAGTTTTGCTTTAGAAATGCCAATACAGAAAACTTCAGTCAATCAAAAATTTAGAATTGTGGATCCCTATCCCACGTGATGTGTCTACAAAACCACTCTTGCTCCTATGTCTCAGTGAGCATTTTGAAAGACAGTACAGAAAAAAATTCAACATCCAGAACAGTAAGTTTTCTATGAGATTATGTCTACTAGAAGTGTCAGAATGGTATCACAAATATGGGTGCCTCTATGTTATCTGAAAAAGGACAAAACTATGCATATTCAAATATGGCAGGGAGAAAGTTCATGAAGCCTCAATACTAGAACTAAAGTCAACTAAGAAATGCTAAGAGTGAGAAAAATAATGTTCCCCATGGAGGGCACACTGTTTATATTTAATACCAAATGTTGGTTAGCTCAGAAGTATTAACATATGGGTAACATCATTTGAAATGAGTTTGTTGTACTTATTTATTTAGGGATCTCTCTCTCTCTCTCTCTCTCTGTCTGTCTCTCTCTGTCTCTGTCTCTCCCTACATCTCTCCCTCTCCCCCCCCTCTCTCTGGAAAGTATGTGTATGAGTGTTTGTTTGTGTGTGTGTGTCTTTGTGCCTGCATGACATCAGTTATGCATAAAAAGGAGGCCATGAATTTGTTTTGAGAAGACAGCAAGATGGGGATGTATTTAGAGGACAAATGGAGAAAATGATATAATATCAAACATTAAAATAATAGTTTAAAAGGGAATAATTTTAACTCCTGTATCCTTAATTCCACCATCAAGAGAAAGAAATATCAAGTAGTGGCAATAGCAATTGGTATTATATAGAGTGATTTGACAGAAAGACCATGATCACAAATACTCTTCTCTGGTAGCCTATCTCAGCATTTTAGTCAGACTGTATAACTTTAAAATAAGCTATTTTCAGATAGCATTTCAGCTTTCTTTAGTGTAATTAGGAATATAGAATCAGTGGAAAATAAATTAGTGATCAGATTAAGCACAATCGTAGAGTTTCTGCAAGTCCTTCATTATTTGTAAACGTTTGATAACTTTTCAAATTCAACCAACAGTTTAACTATAGTGGAATTGCCCCTTGGTCTTGCAAACTTTATATACCTCAGTACAGGAGAATGCCAGGACCAAGAAGTAGGAGTGGGTGGGTAGGGGAGTGGGGGGGGGTTCTGGGGGACTTTTGGGATAGCATTTGGAATATAAATGAAGAAAATACCTAATTAAAAAAATAAATTAAAAAAAAGCAAAAACCTAAAAAAACATGATGGTTTAATCACCGAAATAAAAGTCTTACTTGAATTCTTATGTGCCCCTCTGCAGCTATCTAACCCTAGACTGACCTTGGTAAGTCTTTTCCTCTTGTATGTAAAATTGACTACTGAATTCACCTTACTGCTAAATTTCACCAACTAGTGTAGACAGATTCTGTCCATTCAGTGTATTAGTTGTTGACAGTGACAATGGCTGAGGTTAACCTCGAAGCATTATACACACCAGTTCGGATCAATTTCTTCTAAACGCATAATAATATTAATAACATAATACAAGATATTGTTACTTTCCCCTAAGAGTCACAAATTTGTTCTCCGTGACTTTGAGAAGAGTGAATACTTTCAACATGTTTTCAATTGCTTTAGACTAGAATTATACTTGGCTATCTTTCTTTGGCAGGTAGACATTATGAAATGTATTTTCTAAATAATAAGTTTTCACAATCAATATTGATCATGGATCTATGTGAGTTAAAGAGATGTGTGTAAAATTAAAAAAATAGGTCTTTTTTTAAAAAAACTGTAATTTTTTATTGGATATTTTATTTATTTACATCTGAAATGTTATTCCCTTTCCCAGTTTCCCCTTCACAAACCCCCTATCCCATGCCCCCTCCTCCTGCTTCTATGAGGGTTTTACCCACCCACCCACTCCCTCCTCACCTCCCTGGCATTCCCCTACACTGATGCCATTGATGCCAGATAAGGCCATCCTCTGCTACAGAGGCTTCCAGGACCCAACCAGGATGAGGTCTTATTTTTAAAGTTTGTATACTGAGTGAGGAATACAGATTTATGGTAAATATAGATATCCAGAGAAACCTATAGAGTTTTGTGTGCAATAGCCATCAATGAGGGTACTTTGCCTGCTACTCCAAAAGCTTAGTTAACACAAATAAAAATTTTTCAGTACTTTGACAATTGAATGTAGATATAATTTATTCATTAGAATAACTTAATTCTTGAATGTATACTTCTAAATATTAGATTTCTTGTCAGTAAATAATATTTATATTGAGACATTTTGGTAGCTTTCTTTTAACAATATACATTTTTCTGTTCTATTAAAATATAATTTTCCTCAGCTCTATTAGGCTGCTTGATATTGAAATAAAATTTGGGATGATGCTCAGAACACTATGGTTCATAGAAAGAAATGGGGGAAAAGTTTGCGATCATGCCTCGAACATTTGTATGGATATGGAAGTATTTTCTCTTTCACCCTTTTCGGTTTGTTCCTTCTCTTTTTCTCTCCCTACTATAATGTCAGAAAATATACATAAACATGCAAACACAAACAAAAAAATCACATACCAATATACATCCATGCATTTATATACCCCCCAAAATACTTACATGTACTTATGAACAAACGCATGCATACATATACAATTTTCCTATATTGAACAGCACCTTCTCTATTTGGCCAACTAAGGGAAATCTGAACTCTTGATAAAGTGACTCTAACATTCCTCATTCAATTCTGCATTTTTTGTCTCTCTAGTCCATTTCAGAATATGTCTTTGATTAACTTTGTATAAATGCTTAACTCTTGTGGAATTGTTGATTTTGCCTTTCCTAGGCTGATCACCTGACATAGAAGTAAACTCTATTAATTAATCTACAAATAGCTAGAAGATAAATAGAGAGAGAAATAGGCAGAGTGATTGGGAGTTACCTATTCATATCTGCTATGTAAAACTTTTCATATTTGAGAAAAATGTATCTCATCGTATTCTTTATCAATTATTTTTAGAATATGCTTGACATCAATTGCTCAATTTTTCTTTTCCTCTAATGCTATGAACTCTTGTTTGTATTCGATTTTTCAGTCAGACTAGCTAAAATTAATATCTTTGCCACTCTGCTATATCTTCAAAATATTTTAATGATTCATGTTTCTTTTTTTCATTCAAAATATCTATTTTAACTGTATTACTTTCATTTACATATAGTTTTATCTGAATACCAGTATATTTAATTCTACTTAAACACATAGATTTTACAAATTTAATATTAAAATATTAAAATTTTAGCAACTATATATCATTGTTCAACTTCATGGATTTCCAAAGATGTATCTATTGCCATGTATTTTCTTATTTTTTAAGTATGTAAAATAAAATTAAATTTAAGTTGAGCTTAGTGGTTATTTTACAAAAGAAAATTAACTTAATGCAAGTATTTTGGTATAGCTGAAAGTTAAACTTTGAGATAGCCATCCATTTTTATTTTTTCTAGAGGGCATGTTATATTCTTATTGATGATTATTTACTTGTAGTCAGAAGTTGCATGGCTTTTTTTCTTTAACTTTCTCCTTTAGAATTTCTACTCAATGTTGATTAATTTTATACTTTCCATTTATTCATTCAGTTAAGATTTTTTTGGCTATTTGTTGATTTGTAGCTTTCAGTATTTATATATAATTTTAAACCAAATTATATATTTACATCAGTTCTCTTCTTTCCTATTCATCCTGAAGGGAATATTCCCAGACTTCAATTTCTCTTGAATTGGAGGCATGTTTTTGCTGTCATGGCTAGTTAAATACGAGTATGTGTGTCTGTGTTGGTGTGTGTGTGTGTGTGTGTGTGTGTGTGTGTGTGTGTTTTCCTCATTTTAAATGCTATTGTCTATTATAGATTTAGTCCTTAAGTAGAAAAGGTGTAAAATATGAAAAATCCAATCTCTTCATCAACTTAATGTTAATGCATCCCTATGAAATTCAAAAATAAAATAATTGTGGATATTTTGCAGGTCTCGTTGAAGTCTAAACCTGTTTATGCTTGCTAATCAGCTTTTTCATTTTAACACTTTTTTAATTTGTTCACTTACCATCATTTTGAACAAATAAACAAACTAAAGTTGTGAAAAATAAAAGGTAAATTGAAGTTACGGAAAGACATCTTGCATGATTCAAATACAAAATGACGATAAGTATTTATCTCTATTATGATTGAAACTTGAAATTACGTTTAACACCATTGAAATACAGCTTAATATATGTAAGTAGTTCACAAAAAAGAAAACTAATGAAACAGGTAAATTTTTTCTTAAATTTCATATTGAAGACACATATAATAAGACAATTACTCATAATATTGATACTGTTAGAATGGTTACTTGGTTTATTTTTATTATAAGAACTTTAGTAATATATAAAATTGAAAAGATGTACAGGAATATATGATTACATTCTCAGTAACTCTCCAACTTAAGTCATAGTTTGTGGAAATTCTCTTCCTGACATATTTTATATCTTTAGAAGCAACAAATAAATAGCAACTGATTGCATGCATAGATTTTTTTCTTTGCACATTTTGAACTTCCTTACTTTTTATATGATATCTTTGGGAATTCTTTCACAACTGAAAGACAGCACACAAATCAACTATGTTAGACAAGTCTTTTTTTAATGTAAGTGCCAAAGGGAAAGGAAGTAAGTGGGCAAGTACAGGATTAAAACGAAAAATGGAGACTTGGTTGTATTTTTACATGTCATCTACAAGTGAAGATTGAATTAGTCAAACTTGCATAATAAATTAAGGATAATGCATAAGCTTAAGGGACCTCTGAAATGGTGACCCAAAAGTAGACTGACCACACTGTGAGGAAACAAAAATGATTACAATCAGTAAAAAGTGAGTTTTCCAACAGATTGGAACTATTACAGAAATTTGCAACTTGTCAAAATGTGAGAATACATGAAAATGAATTGCCTAGTCACAATTGATATACAGACGGTGCATTTCATTTCAGTGAATATCCAAGAAGAGGAAGACAAAAGTTTGTAAGATCCAGGAACCAGCATGTGTGTTTTAAGATAGTATCTTCTACATAGGACAAGAAAGTTGCAGCAGTATACTTTTCTAAATAAAAACTGCACAATAACAACACCAGCTAATATTCCAGAGTCATAAGCCCCTAAACACATGTACACATAAATAACATAACATGGACTCAGCAAGTTATATCTCTGCATGGGTAACAATAATAACTAAAGAAAAAATAATGAATTTGAGAGGAATTAGGAGGGACACAGGGGGAGTTGGAAGGGAAAGAGTTTGTATTTTATTACTGTCATACTTTTTTTACTGTCATTCTTTTTTGTTTGTTTGTTTTTTGTTTTGTTTTTTGTTTTTCAAGACAGTGATTCTCTGTGTAGCCCTGGCAGTCCTGCAACTCACTCTGTAGACCAGGCTGGCCTCGAACTCAGAAGTCTTGCCTCCCAAGTGCTAGGATTAATGGTGTGGGCCAGCACTGCCCAGCAATTACTGCCATTCTTATCTAAAAAATCATATAGGAATTAAAAGAGAGGCCCTTTTGGCTTCAAATTTTCTTTCTGAACAAAAAAATAAATAAATAAAATAAATGAATTCAGATCTTTTCTAAATATAATGTTTTGTTAATTACCTCCTGATTCTTGAGCAAATGTTGCTGTTTGTGTCTTTCAAAATAGTTATTGTTTAATTTAATTTATCAAATTTATTGGTAGTATCTGATTTAAAGATTTTTACCACAAAGATCTTGCATGTTGCTTAAATTCATTGTCATTTAAACATCATATCTGTCATTACTAGCTATATTTTCTTTACCCTTATTACCTCTGTTCACTTTTGTTTACATAAAAGTTACTAATCTGTCTGTTAATTTTTATCACTTGTGACATTAATATACACATAAGTATATGTATTCAGCGAGAAGACAGAATATGTCTGAGAATATAAAAGTAAAGTATCGGCCTAGAGCGATAGCACACTGAAGAAATATTAGAACAGATTACTGGAGTGAGGAAATACAGGAGTGGATTGCTGGAAGAAAGGAGGAGAGGCAAGAGAATCTTACATCCAAGCTACTATAATTTGTAGTATCTACCTAAGCTGAAAGTCAAATCAAAACTGCTTAAAAGATGCCCTCTTACTAATCAGTCTTAGGCAAAATGTCTACTGTAAATGCCTGATAGTATTGATCCAATTAAACAATAGTGCAAATTTGTAGGTGGCATAAAGAGAGGCAATTAAGAACCCAAATATATGTAGGGAAACAAGAACTATGTTTCTGGAAACTCTTGAAGTATATGATTTTTATGACAGCAAGAAACTCCAAACTAACAACAATAATAGACTAGTACCTTCCCATAATGAAAGTACACATTTAAAAAATTTACTTGTTTGTTTGTTTATTACATCCCATGTGCTGCCCCCTGAGTTTCTCACATAGTCACTCTACCTATTGCACCTTACCTTCTCCTCTGAGAGGGTGGGACACCCTTTGTATCCTCTCACACTGGCTGCCAGGTTAGGCACAGCCTCTTCCACTGACACCAGATAAGGCAGTCCTGTTGGGTATGGGTATGATCAGGCTACAGACTTAGGGAGGGACTTCACTCCAGTTTTAGGGAACCCACATGCAGACTGAGCTGAACATCCTCTACATATGTGCAGGGGTACACTTTCCAGCCTGTGTATGTTCTTTAGTTGGTGGATCAGGCTTTGAGAACTCCTCGGATCCAGCTTAGTTGACTCTGTTGGCCTAACTGAAGAGTCTCCATCCTCTTCAGGGCCTTTAGTCATCCCCCAATTCTTCTATAAGGGTCTCTATCCTCCTCCAATGTTTGGCTGTGGGTATTTGCTACTGTTACAGTCAGTTGTTGTGTAGAGCCTCTCAGAGGACAGCTCTGTCTGCCAGCATAATAGAATACCATTACAAATGTCAGGGATTTGTGTTTGCACATGGTATGGGTTCAAAGATGGGCAAGTTAATGGTTGGCCATTCCTTCAGTTTCTGCTCTATCTTTTCCATGCATTTACTTTAGATAGGACAAGTTTTGGGTGAAAAGTATTTATTTTGAGTAGGTTAGTATCCTTATTCTTCCACTGGGTATCTTACCTGTTTACAGGAGGTGGCCTCTACAGATTTCATGTCCCCTCTTTTAGGCATCTTGGCCAAGGTCACCCCCATTGACTCCTGGTAGCCTCCACTATATGGTCTGGGACTTCCTAGAGATTCCTCTACCTTCACTCTAGCAGGTGAATATTTCCCTTCCTTTTGCTGGCCCTCTGGACTTTTCTCCTGTTTCTCTCCACATCTGAACTTGTTCCCACATTTCTCTCTTCCCTCTCTTCCAGTTCTCTCCCTCCCTTTGCCTCCTATGGCTATTTCATTCCCCCTTCTAAGTATGATTTAAGCATGCTCGAGTGGCCCTTTCTAAATTAACTTCTCTGGGTGTTTTGGGGTGCATCATGTGTATTCTGTTCTTTATGGCTAATATCAATTTATCACTGAATACGTACCACTTGAACACTCTGGAAAACTATCTGGAGGTTACTCAGAAAATTGAAAATAGTTTTAGTTGAAGGTACTTTTTAAGAGATGAGTATATCATAATGTTCAATAATCCATAAAAATTTGTACTTCATGGCAAAATGTTATGATGTAGAGAGAAAAAAGTGAGAAATATAAAGAAAGTCAAACAGTTTTGATAACATAATAGGAAATGAAATTTTTTAAAAAATCACACAGTAAACAATCAGATATAATAGAAAGAATAGTATTGAATTCATAGAAAATAACCTAACAACTTAATTAAGAATTCTATTGTTGATTCATCACTAGAATAGGACAGTCATAGAAAGATTCAATTTAAAAGTAAGTTAATAGAAATCACACAAAGTAAAGAGAAAACAAAACAAAACAAAGCAAAAAAAACCAAAAAAACAAAGATGAAGATGAACGACCAGGATAGAGACAGTTGAATTGCTATGGAATGTACAGTTGGATCAGAAAGAAAGGAGAAAGATAATAAAGTAAAATAAGCATTTAAAAATATTAATGGTTATAATTTTTCAAAGCCAGTGATATAAAATAAATGACATATTCTAAAGGATTGAATAATATTTAAGTATTCAAACCAAGACAAAATAGATAAATAAAAATTAGACATATCACAGTTACAGAAAACAAAATACCATCAAGAAGTCAACGGTAGAAGTGTGAAGAGTTAGAAGAGAACAGGAATTGAAGCAGTATTTGCACTCAGAACTTAGTGAGGCAAAAGAATAGAAAATAACAAAAGATAAGAAAAGAAAGAAGACATAATTGACAATTATTACAACACTGCCATTAAGAAACGATTTATGTATAACGTAACAAAACAAAGGCAAAGAACAGGGTTTTATTCTTATTTTTTTTTTTTTTTTTTTTGTTTGCATTTTTTATATTTTTGGCAGTGTTGGAGAAGAAAACCAGAACCTTCTTTTTGCTCTTCAAGCATATTCAATGGAGCTATACATCCCGCCTTGGTTTTTAACCACTAAGAACAGAAAACTGTTACATTACTGTTCTAAAGACCGATTTATTATTTTAGTCCTTGAGCATGGCTAAATTGGAAAAGTACTTTGTTTTATTGATTATCACCTAGACTTTTTTTTTTCCATTTCTTATTAGGTATTAAGCTCATTTACATTTCCAATGCTATACCAAAAGTCCCCCATACCCACCCACCCCCACTCCCCTACCTGCCCACTCCCCCTTTTTGGCCCTGGCGTTCCCCTGTTCTGGGGCATATAAAGTTTGCAAGTCCAATGGGCCTCTCTTTCCAGTGATGGCCGACTAGGCCATCTTTTGATACATATGCAGCTAGAGTCAAGAGCTCCGGGGTACTGGTTAGTTCATAATGTTGATCCACCTATAGGGTTGCAGATCCCTTTAGCTCCTTGGGTACTTTCTCTAGCTCATCCATTGGGAGCCCTGTGATCCATCCATTAGCTGACTGTGGGCATCCACTTCTGTGTTTGCTAGGCCCCGGCATAGTCTCACAAGAGACAGCTACATCTGGGTCCTTTCGATAAAATCTTGCTAGTGTATGCAATGGTGTCAGCGTTTGGATGCTGATTATGGGGTGGATCCCTGGATAAGGCAGTCTCTACATGGTCCACCCTTTAATCTCAGCTCCAAACTTTGTCTCTGTAACTCCTTCCAAGGGTGATTTGTTCCCACTTCTAAGGAGGGGCATAGTGTCCACACTTCAGTCTTCATTTTTCTTGAGTTTCATGTCTTTAGGAAATTGTAACTTATATCTTGGGTATCCTAGGTTTTGGGCTAATATCCACTTATCAGTGAGTACATATTGTGTGAGTTCCTTTGTGAATGTGTTACCTCACTCAGGATGATGCCCTCCAGGTCCATCCATTTGGCTAGGAATTTCATAAATTCATTCTTTTTAATAGCTGAGTAGTACTCCATTGTGTAGATGTACCACATTTTCTGTATCCATTCCTCTGTTGAGGGGCATCTGGGTTCTTTCCAGCTTCTGGCTATTATAAATAAGGCTGCTATGAACATAGTGGAGCATGTGTCCTTCTTACCAGTTGGGGCATCTTCTGGATATATGCCCAGGAGAGGTATTGCTGGATCCTCCGGTAGTACTATGTCCAATTTTCTGAGGAACCGCCAGACGGATTTCCAGAGTGGTTGTACAAGCCTGCAATCCCACCAACAATGGAGGAGTGTTCCTCTTTCTCCACATCCTCGCCAGCATCTGCTGTCACCTGAATTTTTGATCTTAGACATTCTGACTGGTGTGAGGTGGAATCTTAGGGTTGTTTTGATTTGCATTTCCCTGATGATTAAGGATGTTGAACATTTTTTCAGGTGCTTCTCTGCCATTCGGTATTCCTCAGGTGAGAATTCTTTGTTCAGTTCTGAGCCCCATTTTTTAATGGGGTTGTTTGATTTTCTGAAGTCCACCTTCTTGAGTTCTTTATATATGTTGGATATTAGTCCCCTATCTGATTTAGGATAGGTAAAGATCCTTTCCCAATCTGTTGGTGGTCTCTTTGTCTTATTGACGGTGTCTTTTGCCTTGCAGAAACTTTGGAGTTTCATTAGGTCCCATTTGTCAATTCTCGATCTTACAGCACAAGCCATTGCTGTTCTGTTCAGGAATTTTTCCCCTGTGCCCATATCTTCAAGGCTTTTCCCCACTTTCTCCTCTATAAGTTTCAGTGTCTCTGGTTTTATGTGAAGTTCTTTGATCCATTTAGATTTGACCTTAGTACAAGGAGATAAGTATGGATCGATTCGCATTCTTCTACATGATAACAACCAGTTGTGCCAGCACCATTTGTTGAAAATGCTGTCTTTCTTCCACTGGATGGTTTTAGCTCCCTTGTCGAAGATCAAGTGACCATAGGTGTGTGGGTTCATTTCTGGGTCTTCAATTCTATTCCATTGGTCTACTTGTCTGTCTCTATACCAGTACCATGCAGTTTTTACCACAATTGCTCTGTAGTAAAGCTTTAGGTCCGGCATGGTGATTCCACCAGAGGTTCTTTTATCCTTGAGAAGAGTTTTTGCTATCCTAGGTTTTTTGTTATTCCAGATGAATTTGCAAATTGCTCCTTCTAATTCGTTGAAGAATTGAGTTGGAATTTTGATGGGGATTGCATTGAATCTGTAGATTGCTTTTGGCAAGATAGCCATTTTTACAATATTGATCCTGCCAATCCATGAGCATGGGAGATCTTTCCATCTTCTGAGATCTTCTTTAATTTCTTTCTTCAGAGACTTGAAGTTTTTATCATACAGATCTTTCACTTCCTTAGTTAGAGTCACGCCGAGATATTTTATATTATTTGTGACTATTGAGAAGGGTGTTGTTTCCCTAATTTCTTTCTCAGCCTGTTTATTCTTTGTGTAGAGAAAGGCCATTGACTTGTTTGAGTTAATTTTATATCCAGCTACTTCACCGAAGCTGTTTATCAGGTTTAGGAGTTCTCTGGTGGAATTTTTAGGGTCACTTATATATACTATCATATCATCTGCAAAAAGTGATATTTTGACTTCCTCCTTTCCAATTTGTATCCCCTTGATCTCCTTTTGTTGTCGAATTGCTCTGGCTAATACTTCAAGTACTATGTTGAAAAGGTAGGGAGAAAGTGGGCAGCCTTGTCTAGTCCCTGATTTTAGTGGGATTGCTTCCAGCTTCTCTCCATTTACTTTGATGTTGGCTACTGGTTTGCTGTAGATTGCTTTTATCATGTTTAGGTATGGGCCTTGAATTCCTGATCTTTCCAGAACTTTTATCATGAATGGGTGTTGGATCTTGTCAAATGCTTTTTCTGCATCCAACGAGATGATCATGTGGTTTTTGTCTTTGAGTTTGTTTATATAGTGGATTACATTGATGGATTTTCGTATATTAAACCATCCCTGCATTCCTGGACTAAAACCTACTTGGTCAGGATGGATGATTGCTTTAATGTGTTCTTGGATTCGGTTAGCGAGAATTTTATTGAGGATTTTTGCATCGATATTCATAAGAGAAATTGGTCTGAAGTTCTCTATCTTTGTTGGATCTTTCTGTGGTTTAGGTATCAGAGTAATAGTGGCTTCATAAAATGAGTTGGGTAGAGTACTTTCTACTTCTATCTTGTGAAAAAGTTTGTGCAGAACTGGAATTAGATCTTCTTTGAAGGTCTGATAGAACTCTGCACTAAACCCGTCTGGTCCTGGGCTTTTTTTGGCTGGGAGACTATTTATAACTGCTTCTATTTCTTTAGGGGATATGGGACTGTTTAGAAGGTCAACTTGATCCTGATTCAACTTTGGTACCTGGTATCTGTCCAGAAATTTGTCCATTTCGTCCAGGTTTTCCAGTTTTGTTGAGTATAGCCTTTTGTAGAAGGATCTGATGGTGTTTTGGATTTCTTCAGGATCTGTTGTTATGTCTCCCTTTTCAGTTCTGATTTTGTTAATTAGGATTTTGTCTCTGTGCCCTCTAGTGAGTCTAGCTAAGGGTTTATCTATCTTGTTGATTTGCTCAAAGAACCAACTCCTCGTTTGGTTAATTCTTTGAATAGTTCTTCTTGTTTCCACTTGGTTGATTTCACCCCTGAGTTTGATTATTTCCTGCCGTCTACTCCTCTTGGGTGAATTTGCTTCCTTTTTTTCTAGAGCTTTTAGATGTGTTGTCAAGCTGCTAGTATGTGCTCTCTCCCGTTTCTTCATGGAGGCACTCAGAGCTATGAGTTTCCCTCTTAGAAATGCTTTCATTGTGTCCCAAAGGTTTGGGTACGTTGTGGCTTCATTTTCATTAAACTCTAAAAAGTCTTTAATTTCTTTCTTTATTCCTTCCTTGACCAAGGTATCATTGAGAAGAGTGTTGTTCAGTTTCCACGTGAGTGTTGGCTTTCTGTTATTTTTTTTGTTATTGAAGATCAGACTTAGTGCATGGTGATCTGATAGGATACATGGGACAATTTCAATATTTTTGAATCTGTTGAGGCCTGTTTTGTGACCTATTATGTGGTCAATTTTGGAGAAGGTACCATGAGGTGCTGAGAAGAAGGTATATCCTTTTGTTTTAGGATAAAATGTTCTGTAGATATCTGTCAGATCCATTTGTTTCATCACTTCTGTTAGTTTCAGTGTGTCCCTGTTTAGTTTCTGTTTCCATGATCTGTCCATTGGTGAAAGTGGTGTGTTGAAGTCTCCCACTATTATTGTGTGAGGTGCAATGTGTGCTTTGAGCTTTATTAAAGTTTCTTTAATGAATGTGGCTGCCCTTGTATTTGGCGCATAGATATTCAGAATTGAGAGTTCCTCTTGGAGGATTTTACCTTTGATGAGAACAAAGTGCCCCTCCTTGTCTTTTTTGATGACTTTGGGTTGGAAGTCAATCTTATCAGATATTAGGATGGCTACTCCAGCTTGTTTCTTCAGTCCATTTGCTTGGAAAATTGTTTTCCAGCCTTTTATTCTGAGGTAGTGTCTATCTTTTTCTCTGAGATGTGTCTCCTGTAAACAGCAAAATGTTGGGTCTTGTTTGTGTAGCCAGTTTGTTAGTCTATGTCTTTTTATTGGGGAGTTGAGACCATTGATGTTAAGAGATATTAAGGAAAAGTAATTGTTGCTTCCTGTTATTTTTGTTGTTAAAGTTGGCATTCTGTTCTTGTGGCTGTCTTCTTTTAGGTTTGTTGAGGGATTACCTTCTTGTTTTTTCTAGGGCATTGTTCCCGTTCTTGTATTGGTTTTTTTCTGTTATTACCCTTTGAAGGGCTGGATTCGTGGAGAGATAATGTGAGAATTTGGTTTTGTCGTGGAATACTTTGGTTTCTCCATCTATGGTAATTGAGAGTTTGGCTGGGTATAGTAGCCTGGGCTGGAATTTGTGTTCTTTTAGTGTCTGTATAACATCTGTCCAGGCTCTTCTGGCTTTCATAGTCTCTGGTGAAAAATCTGGTGTAATTCTGATAGGCTTGCCTTTGTATGTTACTTGACCTTTTTCCCTTACCGCTTTTAGTATTCTATCTTTATTTAGTGCATTTGTTGTTCTGATTATTATGTGTCGGGAGGAATTTCTTTTCTGGTCCAGTCTATTTGGAGTTCTGTAGGCTTCTTGTATGTTCATAGGTATCTCTTTCTTTATATTTGGGAAGTTTTCTTCAATAATTTTGTTGAAGATGTTTGCTGGTCCTTTGAGTTGAAAATCTTCATTCTCATCCACTCCTATTATCCGTAGGTTTGGTCTTCTCATTGTGTCCTGGATTTCCTGGATATTTTGAGTTAGGATCTTTTTGCATTTTCCATTTTCTTTGATTGTTGTGCCGATGTTCTCTATGGAATCTTCTGCACCTGAGATTCTCTCTTCCATCTCTTGTATTCTGTTGCTGATGCTCAAATCTATGGTTCCAGATTTCTTTCCTAGGGTTTCTATCTCCAGTGTTGCCTCACTTTGAGTTTTCTTTATTGTTTCTACTTCCCTTTTTAGGTCTAGTATGGTTTTGTTCATTTCCATCACCTGTTTGTATGTTTTTTCCTCTTTTTCTGTAAGGACTTCTACCTGTTTGATTGTGTTTTCTTGTTTTTCTTTAAGGACTTGTAACTCTTTGGCAGTGTTCTCCTGTATTTCTTTAAGTGATTTATTAAAGTCCTTCTTGATGTCCTCTATCATCATCATGAGATATGCTTTTAAATCTAGGTCTAGGTTTTCGGGTGTGTTGGGGTGCCCTGGACTGGGCGAAGTGGGAGTACTGGGTTCTGATGATGGTGAGTGGTCTTGGTTCCTGTTAGTAGGATTCCTACGTTTACCTTTCGCCATCTGGTAATCTCTGGAGTTAGTAGTTATAGTTGACTCTGTTTAGAGATTGTTCTTCTGTTGATTCTGTTACCGTCTCTCAGCAGACCTGGGAGACAGATTCTCTCCTCTGAGTTTCAGTGCTCAGAGCACTCTCTGCTGGCAAGCTCTCTTACAGGGAAGGTGCGCAGATATCTTGTTTTTGGACCTCCTCCTGGTCGAAGAAAAAGGCCCAAACAGGGCCTCTCTCAGAAGCTGTGTTGCTTTGGCAGTTCCCAGAAGCTGTCAGCTTCTGTGGTGCAGACTCTCACCTGTGCAGACTAAAATCCTAAGTTCCAGGGAGTCCTGGAACCAAGATGGTGACCGCTGCTCCTGAGGCCAAGGCCGTCTCCGAGCCAGGTGGACACCTGTCCTCTGGTCCGGATGGTGGCCGGTTATCTGCGGCCCGCCCAGGCTGCTGCCTCAGCGGCTCTGTGCTTCTGCCCGTCCCAGAAGCTGTCCGGTTCTCTGGCGCACCCTCTAACCTGTTCAGACTAATTTCCTAGGTCCCGCGGAGTCCCGGAACCCAGATGGCGACCGCTGCTGCTGAGGCTGAGGTCGCCTCCCAAGCCAGGCGGACACCTGTCCTCTGGTCCGGATGGTGGCCGGTTATCTGCGGCCCGCCCAGGCTGCTGCCTCAGCGGCTCTGTGCTTCCGCCCGTCCCAGAAGCTGTCCGGTTCTCTGGCGCACCCTCTCACCTGTTCAGACTAATTTCCTAAGTTCTGCTGAGTCCCGGAACCAAGATGGCGACCGCTGCTGCTGAGGCTGAGGTCGCCTCCCAAGCCAGGCGGACACCTGTCCTCTGGTCCGGATGGTGGCCGGTTGTCTGCGGCCCGCCCAGGCTGCTGCCTCAGCGGCTCTGTGCTTCTGCCCGTCCCAGAAGCTGTCCGGTTCTCTGGCGCACCCTCTAACCTGTTCAGACTAATTTCCTAGGTCCCGCGGAGTCCCGGAACCCAGATGGCGACCGCTGCTGCTGAGGCTGAGGTCGCCTCCCAAGCCAGGCGGACACCTGTCCTCTGGTCCGGATGGTGGCCGGTTGTCTGCGGCCCGCCCCTATTCTTATTTTTAATTTGTTATTTTATTTACATTTCAAATGTTATCCCCTTCCTGGTTTCCCCCTATTCCATCCCTCTTTCCCCTGCTTCTATAAAGGTATTCTCTCACCCACCCACCCACTCCCACCTCATAGCCTCATAGCCCTAGTATTTACCTATGTGTTGAACCTGCACAGGAACAAGGACATCCTCTCCCATTGATGCCAGATAAGTCAATACTCTGCTACATATACAACTAGAACCATGGTTCCCTCAATGTGTACTCTTTGGTTTTTGGTTTAGTCCCTGGGAGCTCTAAGGTGGTGATGGTGGGGAGTGTGTCTGGTTGGTTGATATTGTTGTTCTTTCTATTGGGTTGAAAAACTGTTCAGCTCCTTCTGAAGTTCTCCTACCTCTTACATTGGGGTCCCAGTGCTCAGTCTGATGGTTGACTGCAAGCATCTACATCTGTACTGTTCAGGCTCTAGCAGTTCCTCTCAAGGGACAGCCATACCAGGATCTTGGCATCAGCAATAGTGTCTGTGTTTGGTGTCTATAGATGGATGGATCCCTAGACGGGGCAGTCTCTGGATGGCCTTTCCTTCAGTTTCTACTCCACTCTTTGTCCCTGCATATCCTTTCAACAGGAGCACATCTGGGTTAATATTTTTGAGATGGATGTGTGACCCCATCCCTCAACTGGGGGCCATGCCTAACAACTGGATATGCTCTCCACAGGTTCTATATCCTCTTTGTTGTATTATTCAGCTAATGTCATCCCCATTGGGTCCTGGAAGCCTCTTGCATCCCTGCCATTTGAGACTTTCTAGTGGATACTTCCAGTTACCTATCCATTACTATTACACACCTCTACTCAAATTCTGATCCTCTCTACTTCCCAATACTACCCAGAGAAAGCTTGTCCCCAAAGATCAGGGGTTTAAAAGCAACACTTATATAGCATTTTAGATGCAACAGTACAACAGTATAATAAATCTACTTTTCTTTTCTTTTTAATTTTGTAGGATATATCTCCAAAAATCAGTGCAGAGATAATCTTGGTGAGTATTTACAGTAATTTTGAATAAACTTTTTGTGTACAATGCAAACAGGTAGGAGGAAATGAATGGGAATATATGGTCTCATAACCCTTGCATGTAAGGTCAGATCATTTCAAAATATACACCCTACAATATGTCTTTCAAAGAAAATATTTTTATTCAAAAAGAAAATAAAAATACATGCTATCTTTGAAACACCTCTTTAAATTAGAAAACTCAAGGCATTGGAGAGATGGCACAGGTTATAATGTGCTTGCCATACATGTTTGTGGTCTGAATTCAGATGCCAAGCATCCATTTAGACACCTGTGTAAATTGGTGGAAATAAGAGGATTCCCTGGAGCTTGGTGGTTTGCCAATCTAGGTAAACTGCTGAGCTCCACACTCATGGACAAAGCCTCTTTCAAATTCTCAGCAGTTGATGATGATTCCTGACATCAACCTCTATCCTCCCCTCACCCCTCCACATACATATAAAAAACGTACATCAACATATGTACTCCTAACTTTATTTTGCACTGCCAAGCCCAGGTTCAGCAAGTCAAAAATAAATGTCCTGTGGGTATAGCACATACCCACCTGGCAGCAAATGTGCTTAAACAGCTATACAGAGTGAGACACAGATTAACCAGTTGTATTTTACAGATTAACCATTTGTAGACTCCTTGCAATGCAAGACAATGAGCCTGTACTGGCAAGAAGAAGATTTTAAATTTTATTTAAAGTTTTCTTGAGTGCTATGGATATGTTTTCTAGTCAATTTTTTCAAAGATTTTAACAACATGCAATACTTTGGCAACATAAGACTATGCACACAAACATGCACATAAACATATGTATTATTGTTTCTATTTATCTGACTATATGTCCATTCCTTTAAAATATATTTATATATTTGGTATGGTTGACAAATGGCAGATTTTTACAGTCCTAATATATAAGTTAAACAACTGTATTTCTGAAAGTTGCTTTTGATGAAAAAATAAGCCATAGTACCAAAGCACTCTGGGGGAATTTATGAAACAGTTTAAACCCCAATCACTGTTTGCCTTGATTCTCATAGTGGAGTAAAAGGTTCATTGGCCAGTAGTAGTACCATTTCCATTAAACAGAGACAACCAAAGCCCAAAGCCTCCTGATTCGTTCAGGTTAATTCTGTGTCTTTCCATGTTGTTGAGTTTTCTTTTACATTTGTCGTTTTCTGGTAGTAAATTTGAAATCTCTTACTTATAATATTACAACATATGTAAACAAGGGTGGTTTGACTTCTTCATTTCCTATCAATGTCCATTTAATTTAATTTTCTTCACTAAACATAATATCGCAGCTAGTGTTCAAGCACAAGAATAAGAAGCTGTATGGATAGTAAAGCAGGGTAGTGAGGCCAGAGCCTCTAAGAGTGATGACAGTTGCTGTGGCTTGCATGTATAATAATGTTCTTATTTTCATGTTCCTCCTTTGGAAACTGCTTTCTCTGTTAAGCTTAATGACTCCATGGTAATTAGAAACAGTATGAGTCTTGGAGGCTAAGAGGGTGTCTAGGTTCCTTAGCAAAAATAAATGCTGAGATAGTCAAGACAACCTTCAAGGATGTGGGAAAGAACTCTGAAAACATGAGTTCAAAAATATGTAACTTCTCAACAAAGCAAAATATAAAGATGCAATATCAATTATATGAGAGGCTTCATGGACCTAAAAAACAGAGGCAACTGCAATACGAGTCAGCTTGTCATAAAGATACAAAGGCAGGCAGATTTCTGAGTTCAAGTGCAGCCAGGGACAGAATGAATTTTGGCTCAGACATAGTAGGAGCTGATTTCAGAGTCAGATTTCACCAGCTAGTTTATTTTCTCTGCTTGTAAATGCAGGGAGATCTTAGAATTCATTTGCAATGTTAAAAATAATATGATTGCTGTCTTTTCCTAGGAATCAAGTCACTAAGTTAAAAAAAAAATTGGTGGGATAACCAAAAGGAAACCTGGGCTTTGGTCTGGAAGAGTTTAGCTCTTTGATGACCTTGAGAAACTGTCTCTAGCAGAGCACAGGCTGAGAGTTTATACCTATGATTTGACTTCTAGTCATATTTGAGTGGCTCACAAACACCCCTTCCTCAGGATCCCCTCTGTAAGCCATGACTGGTCTTTGTCAGAAAATAACAGAAAAAGTCACATTCCATGGCATAATACAAAGGAAGGCAAAGGTTGTATGCCTTCTTATTGGAGGCTCATAGCTCCAAATTTTCAGATGTTAAGTAACATGAATTACTTAAATAATCAAGAGAATAGAAACAGCTCATTGTGTGGAAGAGAGGAAAAGTAAAAGGGGGCCAAGTATGGGGAAAGTGAACTGAAAAAGGAAATGATGAAAATGGAGGGTCTTTAATTAGGTAAAGGGTAGGAAGAGGAGCATAATAAAGAGCATACAGTTAAATAATAAGAATGTGTGAATAATAAAGTCCTACAGAATCATACTCTTAACAGTCAGCCTAAAACACCTGTAATATATGAAGGTCTGGATGAACATATATAGTTTAAATGTTTTTATTTCTATCTCTACTGATAATGTTCTGTTCAAGACGAATAGACTTACAAAGTCCCTTACTAACCTTCTCTTCTGAGTTGGTAATGAGGGATGTCTATTAGATACCACAAATATTACATGCTATTGCTCTTACCCACAGGTGAAAGGCAAGACATTTTTGCTAAAGAAATAAGCACCAAGCTCTTGGACCCCTAGGAACTAGGGCAGATTAATTTGAGAGTCTACTCTCTAAAGTCTGTCTTTCACAGTATCAGAAGGCATCAAGCAAGCTTCTAAACTAGAGAACCAAATACTTGTCCCACCAATGGACTATGAACCATAGAAACAAAAACAAACAAACGAAAAAAATCAAAGAACCACCAGTATGTCTCCTAAAACCTAAAGGTACAATAGTGTCATCCCTACTTTTAAATAAACCATCAGATCTCTAGCTGTTATTATGGGTTCCTCAAAAAGAATTAAATCATGCCTGTTAACAGAAACATAAGCAAATACCCAAGACTAGTGAAGTTATGAATCTTTGTCAGGAACCTGCAACTGTCCCTTAAGTAAACCAGCATATACCTCAAAATATTTCTCATCCTATCTAGAGAAACTATAATTCTCGTCATTTATCAAAGAAACTTCCTTTAGTAACAAATTTAGTCCCTTATGGAAAAACTGCAACTCTAAAAAATACAGAGTTCTGGATCCCAGTTCTAAATGATACATCTATAATGCAACTATTTCATGAAAGGCTCAAGGATCATTGTAGAAGTGGGATCAGAAAGAATTTAAGATCAAGAGGAATAGGAATTTAGCTGTGAGCAATGTATTCTACAAATATGAGAAAAGTTCAATTTGTGAAGTCTCACCATCACGACTGCCTAAAAATAACACCAATAGATATAGTAATGAGGAATGAGAGAAACTAGCAAAATCTCCACTCTACACCAAGAACAACAGACAACTGAAAATAGCAAGATTGGGAGAAATCGCCTCTTTAATTTTTTTGTTCTTTCTTCTCTCATATATTACATCCTGACTACAGTTTTCCCTCCCTCCTTTTCTTCCAGTCCCTCCTCACCATTCTGCATCCCCATTCACTTCTCCTCTATTTCCTTTCAGAAAAGGTTAGCCCTCTCAGAGATATCAACTAAATATGGCATATCAACTTGCACTAAGATGAGGTACCTCTCTTCCTATTGAGGCTGGTCAAGTCAACCAAGTAAGAGTAATAGGGCCCCAAAACCAGGCAAAACCAAAAATGTCATGGTCAGCGCCATCTCTCACTGTTAGGAATCCCACAGAAAGACCAAACTATACAACCATAACAATTGTAACACCCCTCCCCCAAAGCCTGACCTTGACCTTGCTGCCACTAAGGAGATTACCTAGGGTGGAGCCTTCCTCCCTAGATCACTCTAATGTTCAGCCACTGCTGCTGTTCTCCTTCAAGACACTCCTACCTGCTGAGAGGCTGCTGAGCTATTACGGAGACCATATCCTGCCTTCTTCACCTGCAGCTGGTTCCAGGCTCCAAGAATGAATTGGCGGGAATGGGCCTCAGCGCCCCGCCCCCCCCCCCCAAGCAAATTTGCCATTAAACATTTGAGCTTTGATCAGGAATCTTGACTTAGCTCCATTTTTCTCTCCACAGCCTAGTTCCCCACTCTTTTCAGCCCCGGCTTGCCTCCCAAGTGAAACCCGGCCCATGTGAGCCGCAGGTCAGCTTCCAACAAACAATTATACAGAAGGTCTAAGACAGGCTCACAAAGGTTTCCCATTTTTTTTCTATCTCTTTTAGTCTTCAACAGTGCAGAACAACACCAGTTTATAAGTAAATACTAAACATGCAGATCTAAAGACAGGACAATCAAAGACAACAGTATGAGAATATAAAAGAAAAACAATAGGGAAAACCAGCTATAAATTTTAACATTTTCCAGGTTGAGGAAAAAGAAGATGAGAGAACTTAATCACATTTAAGCCAAGATTCAGGAAGTCAGGCAGGCTTAACCATGGCAGGTTATAAAACAGCCCACGGTAGAATGGGAATAGGGCATTGAAAAAATAGGGAAAGCCAAGAACATCAAGCATGCCAAGGCTTTGACAAGCATCTGAAAGGAAAACATAGAAAGGAAGAAAATGAAAAGTTATAATTTTCTGTGTAATGGAATAATTATACCTGCCATGCATTAACGTGCCCTTAGGTAAATTTGCTTTCTTAAGAGTAAGGACACCTAGCCAAGTGATTTATAGGCCCAAGTGGATTAAGGCTTTGTTGTTTTCTCACTTTTCTTTTCTTTCCTGCTGTTTCTTTATAAATGTAAATATTGCTTTTATTTCCTTAGGTGGAGTGAATTGATGTGGGCTTCATCCAAGCTTTATAATACATTGGGCTGAACCCTGAGTATTTTTTTTAATTTAATTTTTTTAACTTATTCACTACCCCCTCCTAGTCACCCCTTCCACAATTCTTACCCATCCCCTCTCCCTCCCACTCTCCTCATCTGAGTAGGTTGGGGCCCCTCTATTTATCCACCTAACTCTGGCATTCCAAGTTTCTGGAAGGTTATGTGCTTCCTCTCCCATGGAGGCCAGACAAGGCAGCCCACATACAGGCAACAGCTTTTGGAATAGAACCAGTTCCAGTTGTTTAAGGACTCACATGAAGGTCAACCTGCAAATCTGCTACATATAAGCGGAACGTCTAGGTCCAACCTCTGTATGTTCTTTGTTTGGTGGTCCATACACTGAAAGAGCCAAGGGTGCAGGTTAATTGATGCTGTTGATCTTCCTGTTTCTATCTACTTCTGCATCCACAATCCTTCTTCCTATTCTTCTATAAGAATCCCCAAGATTGGGCTGGGCGTGGTGGGCACACCTTTAATCCCAGCACCCTGGAGGCAGAGGCAGGCAGATTTCTGAGTTCGATACCAACCTGGTCTACAAAGTGAGTTCCAGGACAGCCAGGGCTATACAGAGAAACCCTGTCTTGAAAAAACAAAAAACAAACAAGCAAAAAGAATCCCCAAGCCACAAGCTCCATCCTCTCCTTAGCTGTGAGTGCCTGTGTCTGTTTAGGTCAGTTGCTAGATGGAGCCTTTCAGAGTACAACATGCTCCTGTCATAGAGCACTTCTATATGACTGGCCCTCGGGTTAATTCTAGAATATTCTAGCCTCCATACAATCTAAACTTCTACAAGCCTGGACTTTGAAGGATCTAGCTTCCAACCTTTATCTGCTAACCTAGGTCTAAAGTGTTTTAGCCTCTGAGATTTACTAATGAATAAACTCACTCTTTCTAGCTCTTTCTGAAATCAGGATGGCCGGTTCTACTCAGCTGTGCTGTCTCAAACCCCTTTACAAGCTGACTGATTCAAATTGGCTTTTTTCAGCTTCTGAATGAATTGTTGTGTTTGGAAAGACTGCCTCTGAATGCAAGCAACAACTGTTCCTTACTGAGTACAACTGCATGAAACTGAACTGCACTGCACTGAACTGAAATACATTCAATTCTATCTTTTTCACTGCTCTTTAAGTAGCCTCTTTTCTCTGTCTGTTCTGATGACAGTTAGTCCTATCCTATTTCTGACTCATTCGGTTAAATCTTTATCTGATTCATTAGTTGTCTGTCCCTCAATTAGACATTGCTGTGTGGAAGTAAAAATTTATACCAAAGGCATGTCCTTATTCTAGCCAGAGGGATTAAAAGTTTGTGTCCTGTCTGCATCCCAGCCAGATTGTATCTTTGGATGTAAAACCTTGCAAGAGCAGCCATGTTGGTGGATTAAAATTCTATACTAGATGTAAAGACATGTGCTGTGGCTGGGAACTTTAAAACAAATTAAAGAAAAAGACTTGATCAGAATTTTTAGATACAGATGTAATTCCAGACATTCAAAGGGTTTCAAGACAATGCAAAGTAATGTTTTTAAAACATTTGAGAGAGTCTTTGAAATTCTGGTGACAATTACAGATCATTTTATTGTAGCAATCCCATTTATGAGGGAGTAAAAGAGACCGTAGTTATTATTCTTTTATGTTTTCATAAACATTATGATGTAACATGTGTTTAGAATAAGAAGTCAGGCACAGGACACAGCATGCAAATGGACATGAGTTTAAACCATGAATACCAAAGTCCTTCTTTGTTTTCACATTACCAATTCCTCAAATGGAACCTATTTTGTGTGTCTATGTTTTTTATGAACATGATTAGTAAATATTCTGCTTTTACAAAAACATGCAAACCTATTCTTTTATTTCTCACACAAACACAGATTTGGTATAGAAATTTCAGGCTGTTTCTGTAATTACCCAGACATGCCATAGAGATTATTGATATTAGTCCCCACAGTTACTTCACAACTCTATTGTCTTGTCACTATGTCATTAAGTATTGATGAGTGGGTTTAATACTTTTATTGTTCTGTCAAAATCTAAGATAAGCAATTTAAGGGAGCAGTAGACTTAATTTAGCTCATGATTACAAAGGTTTTCAGTTCATTAAGATAAATAAGGCTGTTCTGTTTTACAGATCAGCCCACATCATGGCACCCTGAAACCAGGGAGATCACTTACCCACATTCTCTGGCAGTCTTTCTCTCATCCTTTATTCCTTACCCATTCTATCTCATTGGATGGTAACATCCGCATTCAGATCAAGTTTTCTGTCTATATCGCCATCTGGAAACTCCTAGCTAGACACTCACAAAGTGAGGGCATCAATCGCCTAAACATGTCTCAATATGATCAAGCAGAAACTGAGGGGTAAATTCACAATGGGCTCATAATGTTTGCCAAGTACTTGAAATTGCAAAGAATTATGCAGTAAGCATTCTGGATCTGACTTGAAGGATCATTTCTCTACAGTAAATCTACTACAAAGTAGAGCATATTATAAATGCAATAGCTATAGCCAAATTGCTACTAAAACTTATTATCAAATTTGATTCAACAGTTGCCGCTAAAACTATTATCAAGTTTTATTCAACAGTATAAGAGTATCTAAGTTTTTTCAATGAAATATTTTATTGATGTGTATGTGCGTGTGTATGTGTGCATGCACATGCACATGTGCATACATGTGTATTAATTTGTGAAGCTGATAGAAGAAAACCCTGTGATTCCCTGTGTTTAAAGTTTTTATGATTCTGTGAAGTATAAATAGAATGTCTGTACAACTCTCCTATTTTATTGAGATGGTCATGATTTTTATTGATTTATTGAAGGTTATTTTAAATCATTATATATTTCAGCATTATAATTTGTTAATAAGGCTTTTATTTTCTTGGAGATATTTTATATGTGTTTACCAGTAGTATGAAGAACTGTAGAATAATACAAATATACTCATGGGCCATATTTTATTCTTTGTAACAGTTTACTGAATTTTAAGGTCAGACCTTACGATTTGACAATCCTAACAAGCCAGGATCTATCACCCACAGATAAATCCTGTGGGTGATAGATCCTGACTTTCTACATCGATTAATGTAGAAAAATACAAAATAAGAGCAGTAAAACAACATTTCTTCAAAGAAGCCACAATGCGAGGCAAGACAAAGATAGTCAATGACTTGCCCACCGCATATTTAAGTGTCTTGGGAGAAGGAATAGGTTTAAGTAATGGATGCATCTTATGCACAGGGACAGTTACCTGTCCTAGTCAAGGTAAACCACACCCCAAATCGAGTCATGTTTGTCTCATCTCCTCTTCTGTAAGAGGGCCTGGCAAGCTAAGACTTTCTTTCCTGGGGAGAAATTCCTCCTCCAGCTTCAGACTTCTAATACATGAGATTATTGAATTCCAGTTTCTTGGGGTTCATTGTTTCAAAGCCTATTTGCCAAACTCAGAAAGAAGGGACAGAAGTATCCTTTAGAATAACCTCACTTTTATCAGTCTACTTTATCATCTCGTCCCTGTGTGCTGGAATTGCACGGTGAAAAATAGAGTAGGTTTTGCCTGCTTATGTTTTAAATTTCATTGGTTATAAAATTGTGTGTGTCTTCTTTCCCATTACTTAGAATAATATAAATTAATAATGTTATGCAGTAAAATTACTAAGCCTGAAGCAAACAAAACATGTTTCTTATATAAAATATTTTTCGGAGAATCTCAAATGTACTGTTCGTTAAGGAGAAAGCAGTCATAGAGTAGGCATTTTCTGTGTAAGGTTTTGAAGCTGATAGAAATTTTGTAGTGTCAGTTGTACTTTATATTTCCTGGTAACCTCTTTAATGATGTATTTTTATACATCATTAGTTAAATGATGTATTTTTATACATCATTAGTTAAATGATGTTAAATAGTTAAACAAAATTTAGTTATATTTCCATATTGACTATAGTCATCTATGGGTCAACAGGGCAAGACTTAGATGATCCTGCAGTTGGAACAGACAGAATTGTCTTGTATTGGGGAAACTGTATGATGCTACTATCAGTCTATGTGGAATTTGGATTGTATGAATTGACCTATAGTTACCATGAAGTCTTCTTGGAGAAAGTAAACCTGGAAATGGTCAGAGAATGAGCTAATTTAAAAAAGGAGAGTCCCTTGGTCCTGTTAAGGCTCCATGCTAATGCCCCAGTGTAGCAGAATGCCAGGACAAGGAAGTGGGAGTGGTTGGGTTGGTGAGCAGGGGGAGGAGGGTAGGGATAGGGGGTTTTCTGAGAGGAAACCAGGAAAGGTTTCATTACATTTACATTTGAAATGTACATTATGTTCGTTACATTTACATTTGAAATGTTAAATTACATTTGAAATGTTACATTACATTACATTAGAAATGTAAATAAAGAAAATACCTAATAAAAAAAAAAGACCATAAAAGTAGGTAGGGAAATACAAATATTAAAGTCCTAGTACAATTCATCCCAGGACACAAACACTGAGAGGTTTGCTGCAGGAAAGCTGGCAGTATTTGTTCTTTCCTTTTCATAGCTATATGGCTGTAGTTATGAAGTCCATATCTCTTCATTTGTAAGATCATTTATTAATTTATCACCCTATCTACAGTTTTATCTTTCAATGTAGACTTCACACTACCATTGCAGCTAATTTTCAGAGCTCAGTAAAATTCAATTTTACGCATCTGCCCTACTTCAGAAATCTGGATTCCTCTGATGGCATTCTAACCTATTAATATTTAGACTACCACTTTGCTTTCCTCATCAGAATGTGCCAGTACCCTCCCAATAGCTACTACAAAGTTTTACAAAATCTGTCATCATGTGTTAAACTAGCCTAACTTTCCTATTCTGGACTTTCCTGTGATTTCCTTGGAGATCCATGTCACTTAAAATAGTTTGTATCTATAATATAGCAATTGGATGTCAAACTGTATTTAGGGGATTTAAAAATTGTATCTGGGTTTTTTGCCTTCATATATACCTGAGCACATGTTTGAATGGTATCTGTGGAGGCCAGTAGAGGATGTGAGGATGTGGGATTCTCTCAAACTAGACTTGACAGAAAATGGCAGCCACTTTCTGCATACTGTAAATAGAATATGGGTCTTCTAGAGGAGTAGCAAGTGTTTTTAGCCACGGACCCACCTCTAAAGGCCATATCCTAAGGAAGGTAAGCTAGACCTAGAAAGTCTATATACAGTTTATATTCACTTTTATAAGGAGGCAAACTGTTAAGTTTTTGACAATCTAGCCTAAATTTGTATAACCACAGAGATTATATGGAATAAGGGATTTAGGGGAATAAATAGTTTTATTCTATTTCTCTCTTGGAAGGAGAAATAGAATAAATAGTTATAGATGCATGGAGGTAGGAAGGAGTTGGGCAATGAAACAAGAAGGGGAGGATAGAGGGAAATGCAGGAGGAAATGCAGGGTTGGATAGCTAAAACTATTGTACATTTTAGCAGTCTGTCATATCAATTCCTAATACAGTATAAGCTTACTACAATATATAAACATGTGAAATTGATCTAAATGAAATTTCCAAAAACAAATAGAACAAAAACAAACAAACAAACAAACAAACAAACAAAAAACAGATGAAACAGATCTTCAACTGGACATTTGTCACCAAATAAAGCTTCCTGACAGTAATGGATTACATTAAATTCAGTTGTTGACCAAAGGCAACCCATTAGAAACCTGCAAACATCCCAGGCTATTGCCAATGCTGCTGATTGATCTCCACAAGTAAACAGTATGCTTCTATTGCTTAAGGCAACATCTATATAACTCATTGAACAAAGAATATTGGGACTGGTACCTACTTTGAATCTTTACTCCTATGTGCTAGGGTTTATGTTACTGGAATTGACTCTGCATGCTACCAAAGGAGAAAGGTAAACATTACTCTAACTACAAACCCTTCAATCTACAAAAACCTCCTATCTGTAAGTTATACTGACACAGTAGCAGCACAAAGCTTGTGGTACTCACCAACCAATATCTGATTTTATTAAAGGGTTACTTGATGAGATGGGTGCTTTCCCTGGCTCTGCTTTAAATAGCAAGAACCTGAGGTCAGATAGTCTAGGGGCTAAAGGAAAATCGAATACTACTGTATTGGCAAAGAAATGTTGCCATACAATGACTTACAATGTCACTTTGCTATACTCCTAGATCAATGACATCCTCAGCTATCACCAGGAAAGCTTTCTCCTGCAACAGTTGGGAACAAATACAGAAACCCACAGCCAGACAATGTACAGAGAGTAAGAGACCTTTTATCAAAGGAAATCATCTTAAGCACTTCTTTCCAACTACTAAAAAAAAAAAAATAAAGTTTACTGTGCATTTCAAAGCTGAATAATAGAGATTAAGTAATTGATATTTGTCATTGTGACCTGAATGAGGTCAACGGAAAAAAATCATTCCTATCTTTTTATCCACCACAGCATGTGTCATGTTTTTAATATAGAAAAACATAAATATTGTTAAGTTGAATGTTTCGTTGAAATTATAATTTGGGCTTGAAAGATACAGAGCATTAGCGTAATTATCCACTTACAAATGTCAATGTAATCTTGACCCTTTTGTGGTAAGAATGTTTGCTTTTCATGCTTGTTTTTCTTTAAAATTAAATTTTGGCACTTATGTTCACAGGAGATGGGATCTCAAGAATAAAACCAGAAGTATCTATACACAGCAGGTCAGAGAACAGTGTTTGATGACTTGAAATGTTAGCCACCAAAGAGCAGTGACGAGAGGTCTCCTTACACAATGTTATAACGAACAAGTAGCCCATTATTATCCTCTGAGGGGAACTGAGTAAATGGAGAAAATAAACACAATTTAGAAACTTGACATTGTTAATACAAAAGACAAAAAGTGAACAATTTTAAAAATGGGGCAATGAAAGAAGGATAGAAAAAAGAAAATAACAGCTCATACCACAAAAGGTATATGATCATTTATTATGCAATCTATTTGTGTGAACATGGGCCAAGGACACAGGTTTAGACTGTCTCCTTTTCCAAGTTCCAACATGGAGGAAAAGTTTTATACTCATACAGACCAAGGAAGCCCTACATCAAGACAAATTTAAAATACACAGGTGGGTACATGAGAGACATAGACAGAAGATGGAGATTTTTTTTTCTGGGACACAGATGGCATCTGATGACATTTGAAACTTTTAGCTGGTGAAAGATGGGTGGTCTACTAAATCAACAGATGGCAAAGGCATTTTGTCTCTCTGCTTCAGAATGTTAGTTCAGGTGGCCTAATGCTAGCCCAGGCTCTGCAATTAGCCTCTGATTCTTCAACACTCCAACAGCTGCTCATTGCTGTATTTCTAATCAGTCCATCTATTTCTGCAGATAAAGTTTCTTCCCAGTAATCCTGTTTGATAGCATGTTTTAAAATGCAGAATAAGGGTTTGGGTGATGACTCAGTGTTAAAAGAGGGCTTTGCTTTCTCAGAAGACTGAAGTTCAAACTTAATATGCCTAAATCTCCACCTACAGGGTATCCAGGATGAACATACACTAAATACAGCCCCATATATATAATCAAATATAGCAAAATCAAACTATTTTAATTAAAGGAAATTGCTAAGAATATGGTCCACTTGCTACAGAACTTGAGCAGCATTCATGAAATTTAGGTTTGATCATCCAATAGGCATAACCAGACATTTTGTTACAAGCCTGAAATTCTAGTACTATAGAGGTAGAGAACAGGGGATTAGAGGCTCAAAGATACCTTTAGTTACAGAGAGAATTTGATTTCAACAATGTATGGGTGAATCTGTTTCAAAATAAATATGGTATTTGTTTTATTTATTCTTTTCTCATATAATACATCCTGACTACAGCTTCCTCACCTTCTCCTCTTCCAATCAGCCACTCTGACTCCCCTCTCTCCCACATCCATTGCTCTGGTATTTCCCCTTGTAAAAGACCAAGTCACCGAGTGATATCAACCAAACTTAGCCTAACAAGATGCAAAAATTGCTGGGCATAAACCCTCTTAAAAAGGCTCAATAAGGTATCCCGGAAGGAGAGAAAAGGTCCCCAAGTAGTCAATAGAGTCAGAAACACCTCCATGCCCACGCATTGTTAGGAGTCCAACAAAAACTGCAAATAAGTAAAAATTACAAGGTAAAATACATACAAATATCTATCTCTGTGAGATAGCTGAAAGACATATATTTAGATGATTTAGAAGAAGTTACTCTTAGTATAGTTTACTCAACAACACAGTCTGACTTCTTCCCTTTCCCAATAGTTATGCATTTAGAAACACATGGAACATTTGCTTAGGTAGGTTTTAGAATAGAAAAGGAATGGCATTGGTAGGAAACTTAGGTCATCACTGAACTTTTCCATGCTGACCATTCTGAAGCACCTACTTCAGCACTGTGCATTGCACTGATTTTCTTAACACTCCGTTCCTCAACCGTTTATGGTCGGCACTGTGGATGATTCTGTCACCGCCGAGTCTCCTGGGAATCCCATGGTGCTTAATGACATCTGCTCTCTGTCCAATGCTGTTATCACCTCAGCCTTGTGATAACCAAAAATCTAGACTCAAAATAGTGACAAATGTCCAGGGAAATGACTGGGTAGTTATGATCATCTGACGGAGAAATACTAATTTGTATTCATCTATCGCCATTAACATTTTTGTCATTAAAAAATACTACTCCATTAACATGCTCTTGATTTCTTAGCAATTTGAATTCTATATCCTGACTTTTTCACTATTTATTGTCTGTAATAGTTTTAAATATGCTACACTCACATTCTCTTACCCTACTTGGCCTGGAAAGCATAGATGACAATACCTCCACTTAAGTTATTTCTTAACACAGCACTCAGAATTTTATTTCCAAACTAGCTGTACTTGAATACCTTAGACATTTTTGTGGGGGATTACAAAGAGTAGATTGATCACAGCACAGATTTCTGTTTCTTTCAATCACAACTGCAAATAAAGAAACAAATAGATGAAACCTCCTCAGAAGCCTCAGCACATCCTCACCCTTCACATGTGGAGATTATCCATTCAAACAATGTGATACATTAAATCTGAAATACAAGCTTCTCCCTAAACAAAGTTCTATGATGTTAGCAACTTCATAGGTCAAGAGGAAGAGAATTCAATGTGAAAACAGTCCCTGTTGCTTTTCAAGATATTTGTATTTGACTCAAGACAAATGATTGTACAAATAGAAACTTACAAGTAAGAGAATATTGCTCGAAGGACCAGCAGGAAAACTTGACAAATACAGCTTTCCCAGAAATGCTTTCTCAGTTTATTAACATCCTTCACAATTTTCACGTGTGTTTTTAAACAAAGAAACTAAATGTAATTTGGTGGACTATTCATTTCTCTAGCTTTTCATATGTGATTTTGTTTTGGAGCCCTACATTTCGCTGTATACTGAGTTATATATATATAGTTTTAATGGGATACCCAGTAGGTCACTTCAAGGCTGAACAATTAAAATGCTATCAAATCTCCCAGAAAATTAGTATTCTCCGAGTGGGGCATTGACATTTCACTCTTGAAGCCTCACTCCTTTAGGGGAGTCTCTATCACCAGGGTCATTACCAGGTCTCTAGACATAACTGGAAAGTAACACCATCTGTATCCACACAGCATAAAAATGGAAATTTCCATATATTTCAGTTGACCTTTAGGAAGAAAACCAATTTCTTTCTCTTTATTTTTTTACCCCATGTTCAGCCTCTCATCCTGTAAGGTGATTCCTTCTAAGCATAAAAAGCCAAATGATGATTTATGATAACATAAAAAAAAAAAAAAAAAAAAAAAAAACGGCTGGCCACCCAACACCATTGACCTGGGCAGACTTTTTCCTGGATTTTTTTTTTTTTGAACTTAAATTTGTCCTTCTATTAATGGGAATAATAATACAAGATATTCTATTGATCATTTTTACTTATATTTGTCCTTCATTTTGTAAATAATAGGTTTTTCAGTAGACCAATTATAAATGCATATCAAGACAGTTTATAAACAGGACAACATATAATACTTTTGGCAGAAATAATAGTATAGAGAAACACATGATTTTCTCTTTAATTATCAGACTAGTGAAACAATAGTTACAAAGAAATTCGATTTTTAGGGTGAGGGACATGGGGATCTAACAGAAGTTCTGCTACCATCCATAGAAAGACCTTGTCTAAAGATAAGGGATTTCACACAGTGTTGACAACTTATCAGATCACCTTTTGGGATAGACAATGATGTACAGACTTGTGTACAGCTTGATGAAAACTGCTTATTGATGCTCCTCTTGTCTGTGTTTAAACTTCTAATTGATGGCAGGAAGAGGAATATTGGCTTGTAGTGGAAGTGGTGGGATTATATTTGGGCTTCTTTGTTTCTGACCACATTGGCTAACTTTCTTTTTTCCATTTAAGACTGTAAAATGTTGATTCATTGGCCCATTGAGGAACAGATACATAGTTTGAGTTATTAAGGATTCCAGGATCCAGATCATTTCATAAACAGGAGACAGGGCTTAAAGCTGCAGATTTTCAAGTCAGAAACTTGAATGGTCCTCCAGGCTTCCTAGTTAATATTTTCTTGCACTCTAACAAGGTAACTTGACTATAGGTTAGACTTCCTCATGGGCTAAGCAATCTTATTATATAACTCTGAATGCTTGTAAAATTTCACAAAACCTAATAATGTAAGCAAATCACATGAGGGTGCAAGTTCAAATACCGTGTGTTCTGTCTTTAGTATTTTGTGAATATACCATCAAACATGCTTCATTTGAAAGAGTTCTAAAAAATTACTAAGACCCGATGTTCCACTTTAAACCAAATGAGCCTGATGTCCCAGGTTTTCTTTGGATATTGATTTTTAAAATTATATATATATATATATATATATATATATATATATATGTATATATATATACATATATATATATATATACATATATATATATATAATTTTATTTACTCACTTTGCATACCACTCACTATTGTTCCATTCACTCCTTCCCCACAAACCTGCCTCTATCCCCCTCCTCTCCTCTTCTCAGAGGGTGGAGGACCCTGGGTATTCCCCCTCCCCTACACTCCATTTCTCTGAGACTAGGTGCTTCCTCTCCCACTGAGCATAGCCTTGACAATGATTTATATTTTCTTTACTTTAAATGTGATTCAAACATAACACAGTATCGAGACAAACTTATTTATACATTTTATAAGCTGAAATTCCTTCAATATAGAGCAAATAGACTGGTTAAGCATAGATTTCAGGAATTATCTGGTTGATTCCACTTTAATGAATACACTTTGCATACTCACTTTGTTTTGTACTGAAATGTGCAATCTGTTGAAGTTCTCATAATTTTTGTATTTTGTGAATCCACAATGTATATTTTTGAACTGCTTCTGTTTTTCTATATCTGTCTCCACTCCTACTTATGCAAAGTTGCATCTAGGCTCTGTTAAACTTCAGCCATTACAGTTTTCATACAGTCAACCTCTAATGTTCTCCAAGTATATTGTGTTCTAAATCACTAATTCTGGTATTTTTCTCTTTTCATTTTCCCCCAACTTTGGATCATTAAAGCTACAAGAGGAAGATTATTGGATACTAAGATAAAATTTCAATTTATCTTAGTAACTAAAAGTAAGTCAATGTCTATCTTACTTTTGACATTTCTACTTCATTGTGGATAAATGTATAGATTCAATTAAAGACAGTTTTGCCACACATCCAACTAATGTATTTCCCAAGAATTTTTTTGTTTACAAACTAATGTGTAAGACCTGGATCCTGCTGAAATCAGTTTGTTCTAAATTACAATACCTGTAGGTCACAGTAAGAAACTTGTGTTTGTGAATTGTTGAAATACTTTCCCAGAGATTTATAGCATTGTTCCAATAGGAAAAAAAATGATGTATAATTACTAACAGCTTTGAGGTATATTTTTTTAAATTAAAATTATTCTGTGGCATTAGAAAAAAGTAAGATATTTTTTGTTGTTTTTAAAATTTCCTTCATGTGTATGTGTGTGTGTGTGTCTATATATGTGTCGTTAACTTTTCTTACAGAAGGAATAATCATGCCACAACTGAAGAGGCTAATATAAGCTATGAAATAATCGGCTGCATTTAATTTGCACTTCTTTTGATAAAAGAGCAGAGAAAATTTTGCATGCAGAATTATGTTATAAATTCTCACCATACTCCTCCAAGGCAGAGACTCATTATTTTTCTCATTTGACAAGTGAAGGTTAAACTGAGGTTTTCAGTGACTCTCCTGAGGAAATGCAGTAATATTGACGAAGTCTGCCAGCTATCTACCTTTCTGAAAAATCTTCACTCTCCTTTATACCAAAGTAAGCAACTTAAGTAGCATGATTACTCACTTAACAAATGCATAATGTGCTCTAATACCTACTGTGCTCCACCAGAGTTCTACATCAAGGAATAGTCAGAACATAAAATAACATAACAAAGGTATAAATATACAAAGTTGTACAGCAATGAACGTCATAATAGCCTTAACCTAGTCAACACAAATTTCCAATATATTTTAATACACAAACACAAACACAAACACACACACACACACACACACACACACACACACACACGAGAAAATATGGAAGTAAAAAAAAAAAAAACTTCTCACATTTACCCTGAAATGTGCAAATATTATTCCATATTCTGGAAAAATCAGTAGTTAATATGGAGGCAAACTATAGATTGTGATTTTGCTAAAGATAATGGAGTGACCCAAAATGATTTTGTGATATCACATACCATTTAAGAGGTAATGTATAAAGACTGCAACTCAGCATATGATTATAACAGAGAGGATAGTGGTCTAACAGAAGCACAGTATAATAAAATTTTATAACCTAGAAATGCCAGATACCTGTCAATGAAATGTCCATTCCTTCAGCAATTCCATCTCTTTCCTTTTTAAATTATAAACCCTGGAAATAGAAACGAGGAAGTTCTTGGTCGCTGCATTGTTTGAATCATCACTCCATTTCTAGAGTATACTTCATTTTTAATTCTTTTTTTATTTTTTGCATTTTTATTTTTATTTTATTCCTTTAAATTCCTGCTGCTATTACACTACTTCTTGTGTGTGTGTCTTCTTTAATTCTTTGTTACAGACACAATAAACCTGAATTCATATCACTAAGGAACCCCCAAAGTCATTCCCTTTGTTGAAAAATTCTTTCCATAAAATAATAATTATCAACATATACAAATTGTGATTTATTTAAAATTATTACCTTGAAACAACAACAACAAATTTATCAAATATATACTTCTGTGCAGTTCTGTATATATGAAATTTCAGAATGAAAAGTCACCAGACAACACATCACTGGTTGTTTAAGATGAAATATGAGGAGTGAGAAGTGTAAGTAAAGCCTTGGGAAAATCTTTGGACTGAGCACCACAATCTTGTGTTGATATTTAAATGATAGTGCAAGGTTATCAAAACATTTAATACCGATAAGGTTATTGTAGTGTGTAAGTCAATAAAAAACTAAATTCCGTATGTTCATACTATGTTTCCAATGTGTTTAGTAACTAGTGTTGGCCAGACATCACTTGTTGTAGTTAGATCATCTGTTTTAAATCTTTTCCTTTTTAATCAGCTCACTAAATGTTTCTAAATTCATTCGCCTGAAAGTCTTATGTCTATCAAAGACATATGTGTGTGTGTGTGTGTGTGTGTGTGTGTGTGTGTGTGTGTCTTCTTTTTAGATTATTGCTCATGTAAGTGTTATTTCTTTTCTTTTCTCAATGTTCTTGGAATTGGCTTTGTAGGAAGTTGACACAAGCTAGGGTTATTTGGGAACAAGGAATCTCAATGAGAATAACCTATTTCATTTCCTGTTTTCAGGTTCATGTCTTGAGTTTCTTCCTTGCCTTTCCTCAATGTGACATGAATATATATATGTGTGTGTGTGTATATATATTATATATATATATATGTGTGTGTGTGTGTGTGTGTGTGTGTGTGTGTGTGTGTGTGTGTATGTATTTGGAGGTGATGCAAGTATTCAATCTGTATACCAACTCTAGAGAGCAATATTGAATACTTGCATCACCTCCTAAATGGCCCTGACTGCCTGCAGACATCATCTGGCAGCTCCTGTCCTTATTTTCTTTTCTCCAACTTTGAGGTCTAAAGCGTGATTGGTAATGAGAACCACGAGTGACATAGTTACTTCTTTCATTCCTTACCATGTTCTTTATTTGTTCTTTAGTACTGCAATAGCTCAGGAAGCAGAAACATCCCTGTTTATCCTTCGATTGGTGTATTTACTTCCAGTTTAGAAATAATCAAATCTACTTAGAAGGACCGTATAAGTGAAGGTAATTTTTTTGTGTGTTTGCCTGTTTGTTGTGTTTTATTGTTGTTGGTTAACTTCTCACTCTTTGTAATTGTTTTTTATTTAAATTGAAAATAGATTCATCTCTCATACAACACATGCTGACTACAGTTTTTCCTTTCTCCATTCCTACCTTTCTCCTCCCACCTTACCTCCCCAAGATCCACTTGTCCTCTGTTTCCCTTCAGAAAACAGCAGACCTCCAAGACACAATAAGCAAACATGACTAAACTAGAAACAATACAACAAGGCAAAACACCTCACATGGAAGCTGCACAAGAAAACTCAACAGGAGAAAAAGTCCCAAGAACAGGGAAAAAACTTGGATACACATCTGTTTGCACAGTTAGGAATCCCACAGAAATATCAAGCTAATAGCCAGAGTCTTTATGCAGAGGACCTGGAACAGACCCATGCAGGCACTTTGCTTGCCTATGTAGTCTCTGTGGGCCACCATGGCCCTGTTTAGTTAATTCAGGTTTCAAGTGCTCCTGGTTTCCTCATCTCCTCTGACTCCTGGAATCTTTCCTCCCCCTCTTCCATAGGGTTCCTTCATGTTTGAAGTGGAGGGCCCCTATGTAGATGTCCAACTTAGACTTTCTTCCCACAATATCTGGCTGTAGATTTCTGCATCTGTTCCCATCTGCTGCTGGAGGAATACTGATGACTATAGCAGAACATCATTTAGAAAACATCTTGTTTAGTTTTTTCCTTTGCTATTTTTTGCCAGACTTGTTTGTTTCTAACCTAGATCTTTGGGCTATTCTGTCTCTCTTACTGACATCCAAGCAGTGTAGCTCATGGACTACTCCTTGTGGTGTTCACCTCAACTTAAAACAAATATCGGTTGACCACTCCCATGGGTTTTGCACCACCAATGACAAGCATGTCTTGTGGGCAGGAGAGATTTTAGGTCCATGTTTTGAAGCATGAATTTCCCTGGGGAAGGGAAATAAAAAGAAAAGATTTTTGAAGGTAGATTGGGGATAGCTGGGGAAGAAGTTACAGGAATCAGGTGGGGAGTGAAGAGAGAGAGAGAGTTTTGGAAAAGACAGTGAGAATTAAAGGGTCTTATACGCGTTCTCACGACCGGCCAGGAAAGACACAACAAACCAGAATCTTCTGCGGCAAAACTTTATTGCTTACATCTTCAGGAGCAGGAGCGCAAAACCCCAAGCCCCAAAAACGAAAGCCCCCTTCTTACATCTTTAGGAGCCAGAGCGCCAGCGCGCCAGCGCGCCAGAGCGAAAGCGCAAGCAAGAGAGCGCAAGTAAGAGAGAGAATGGCGGAAACCCCGTCTCCTTTTAAGGAGAATTGTCCTTCGCCTAGGACGCATCACTCCCTGATTGGCTGCATCCCATGGCCGAGTAAAGGCAGAGTACATGTAGTGGAAAATTACTCTTGGCACATGCGCAGATTATTTGTTTACCACTTAGAACACAGGATGTCAGCGCCATCTTGTGACGGCGAATGTGAGGGCGGCTCCCAACATCTCCCCCTTTCCTTTTAATAAGAGCAATAGGCCACCCATATTAATGAGAGTGGAGATAGAGGTCAAATCCCCAGTGTGTAGGTAAAGGAGCCATGTACAGGATTAGCTCTTAGGCTCACAGGCTTTTACCCAGAGCAACCCTGACCTGCTCCCGTGTCGTTTTGCCTGGAGAGAAGGACACTTGGACACTCAACCTTCTTGAAAGATGACATGTCTCCCTAGAATAGGCTCATATATGCCGCAGAGCCCTTCTACTGCAGTGCTTAGCCGTGCAACTCTCCCGGGCTGCTGAAGCACACTCACTCTATCCCGTGCAATGAGTCTAGCCTCGTGGGATGTAAGAGCTGAGTGGCCAGCGACCTATTGCCTAAGCATAGATATATCAGGGGAAGCACCATGTTTTAGAGCTGCAAGTGCCTGGGCAATAACCACCTTGTCTCTCCTAGTTTGGGCCTTAAGCTTACAGACCAACCAAAGAAGCAACACTAATCCACAGCAAAGTGTATCTCCAAATAATATCAATCCCACCCATTCTTTAAAGAAGGAAAATGCTGAGGAGATCCAATTGGGTAATCCTTTGGTCAGGGACAGGTCCAAGCGCGTGGAGTTGACCTGAAGTCTCAATTTCCGAAGGATCTGTTTAAATTCAGCCGTCCAATTCTGTAACATATACTGAAAAAGACTTTTTGACAAATTAGCTGCCCTAGTAAAATTCTCATACTGAATGGAAGTAATGGACAATCCCGGAAACTTTTGTTCACATCCCAGCTGAGTTATTTGCCATAATACATCTAGTTGTATCTGGACAAGATCTATGAGTTGATTAACCAGCATGAGACCTCCCTGTATCTTGACATTAGCTGAGGCCTGTTTATCTATGACTGTAGTCACTGAGGCTGACAAAGTGTTAATGGTGTCAGTCGTCTGGACCTGTCCAGACAGAGCCAAGGCTGTCTGAATTGATCTTTTTTCTTTTCTTTTTCCTTCTCCTTCCTTCCAATCTCTCCCCAGGTATTCTTACCTGACCTAAACTTTTCCTCAGGTTCAAGACCCGTGGAAAGGCCTGTATACTTATTTTGTGTACCATATTTTCTCTTTGCTCCTACTCTCTCTCCCCGCTTTACTTCTGATAGATTGTCCTGAATTTCATCTAGAATCCGCCCTGCCTTAACCACTTGATAACATGTGAAAAGGAACAAAAGGGCTTCTAACACTAGAGAAAGTTCAAGGCCAAACATACCTTGTAAAGCTATTTTCCACTTTACTTCTGATAGACTGTCTTGAATTTCGTTAGAAAGTTCAAGGCCAGGCGTACCTTGTAAAGCTATTCCCCACTTTACTTCTGATAGACTGTCTTGAATTTCGTTAGAAAGTTTAAGACCAGACTTACCTTGTAAAGCTGTACTCACTGGTACTTCTGTTCCCCAGCTGAAAAGTTCTGAATTCATGCAGTTGAATCCTTCTCAACAGTCTGTTTTACGGGAACCTTTATTACCGTGACCCGCAGTTCTGGTTCCGGAATGAGGGATCTTCCTTGTACCGGTGACGGTTAACTCCCGTCCCGAGTTTTCTTGTATTTTCTCGTCCCGGGTTTCGGCACCAACTCTTATACGCGTTCTCACGACCGGCCAGGAAAGACACAACAAACCAGAATCTTCTGCGGCAAAACTTTATTGCTTACATCTTCAGGAGCAGGAGCGCAATACCCCAAGCCCCAAAAACGAAAGCCCCCTTCTTACATCTTTAGGAGCCAGCGCGCCAGCGCGCCAGAGCGAAAGCGCAAGCAAGAGAGCGCAAGTAAGAGAGAGAATGGCGGAAACCCCGTCCCCTTTTAAGGAGAATTATCCTTTGCCTAGGACGCATCACTCCCTGATTGGCTGCATCCCATGGCCGAGTAAAGGCAGAGTACATGTAGTGGAAAATTACTCTTGGCACATGCGCAGATTATTTGTTTACCACTTAGAACACAGGATGTCAGCGCCATCTTGTGACGGCGAATGTGGGGGTGGCTCCCAACAAAAGGGTATCTGGGGTGGCACTGTGGAAACCTAGTAAAGTGCAAACTTCCTGAAACCAATGAGGGTGACCCTTGACCCTCATATGGGAGGACATTATGCCAAGTCGGAAGAGGCCATCTTTTCTAGTCAGACAAGGCCTCCAGCATTGGTACTAGATTGCATTGGTTGAATTGTTGGCTCATGGGGTTCTTGTGGAGATGCCTAAGTATCTAAGCACCTTGGTTGATTCTAAGACAGAAGGTCACTCTAAGAAGTCTGATATTGGGACCCCATTGCCTAGGACAACATCCACACTGCTCACTGAAAGTAGAAGATTGAGTTAGTGTCTACATGAAGCCTTCACCTCTATGTTCTAATCACTTTGACATGGGAAGAAACTCGACAAGCTATGGGAACATTTAGGATTTCTAAAGGATGATGAAAAATTTTCATCTCTTTTGCCTGTTCTTATTATTCATATATCTTTGGAAAGGGTCCTGTTCAAATCAGTGGTCTTGTTTGTTCTGAGATATTTCATATTTCAATATCTAATTGATATAATAATTTCATGCATATTCTCCTTTCATCTTCTTTCTGAATGTCTAAAATTATTTGTATAAGCAACATTTCTAATAACATCTCATGTTTTTTTTTTTTCTAAAAGTTCTCTAGTTTTAGTCTTTAGCCTTCATATTTAGTTTATTTTTTAGCATTTTAGTTTTGTTTCTAAGAGGTTTTTAGTTTGCTATTGATTTTAATCTTGAGTAGGGAAACAGTCAAAATTTAAGAATCCTTTTATTTTCTGTTTCAGCCTTTGGTCTGGTATATTTGGGACAACTCAGACAGGCCTCTTTTGTTAGTGCTACCTGGTTTATCTCAATACCACAGGTATCAAATTTGTATTTTATGCAAGTTCAAAAAGAGACAGGGATAGTGGGCATACAGTGTTGGAAAGAAAATTTCCAGGTATTTCTCAAAATTACATCTATAACAATAATATCATAAAAAAGGACTAATCTCCCTTCAAATATTCCCTTAACAAAATAATACCCTAATATTAATCCTCACCTGAAAGTTCACAGACACAGAAGTTTCTCTCCTCTCTCTCTCTCTCTCTCTCTCTCTCTCTCTCTCTCTGTGTGTGTGTGTGTGTGTGCATCATCACTGTAACTAAATGTCTCTTCTTCCCCATTATTTCTCTAGCTGAGAAAGGTAAATTGAAAGAACTGCTGAGTGCTGCTTACTGTTGAGTATGCACTCATAGTGGTCTTTTGGAATTTGGTTAATCTTCAGGCTTCAGTGTGCGTGTGTGTGTGTGTGTGTGTGTGTGTGTGTGTGTGTGTGTGTGTTCTTTAGGTATTTTATTTTATTTTTATTCAGTTTCTCTTTAATAGGCTTCTAAGCTGGTAAATCTTACTATCACCTGTGACTTTCTACACAGGTAAAGCAAATGTATGCAGTTGTACTTATTTTAATCTTACCTTAAAATTTGTTTATTTCATAGTGGATTGTTAAGATGTTCTTTTACAAGAAGTGGGAATGGATGGGTAGGGGAGTGGGGGGGAGGATATGGGGGACTTTTGGGATAGCATAGGAAATGTAAATGAAGAAAATTCCTAATAAATAAAAAAACGGAAGAAAGATGAAATTCAGGGACAGATGGAAAGCAGGGTGAAGATAACATTAAGATAATGAATAAAGAAAAATATTAACAAACATGAGACAAATTACTATCTTGTACTCTAGAAAACCTTCAAGAATCTAGGCAATAAAAAAAGAACTGAAATAAAAAAGATATGTGCTTTTAAATTATCAAACATAATCAAAAGTGTCGATGTCTGTTTTTATTTTTTTCATTGTTTTGTTTGTGATTTCGAACTTCATTTTCTTAATGTAACAGAAGTTCTGCCATGGTATCTCAAATATACAGAATTTGTTGAAATGTGCCTAGTTTAGAAAATGTATAATTTCCAAAAGTCTGAAAGACACTATCATGTAAACTGCAGTATTTTTATTAAGGTTGGATATATCAGAGACTCGGGATAAAACTAAACATGTTTGGGTAAACAAGTCAATAAAATATTTACAAATTATATTCTGCTATACTTAATGCCTACTCCAATTGTCATCAGAGATACCTTATGTTTCAATATATAACATTCATATTATGTTAGTTCTTGGACAAATTAAATGGGAACTTGTATTCATGATTTGTTTAAGATTACTTCATTCATTAGCAGGCTGAGAAGCTCTCATACTGCATTTGCATACAGGATGCCTGAGACACAGGATAAAACTAAACACAACTGAGAAAAAAATCAATGAAATGATTACTACTGATATTCTGTTATACTCAGAGATCAGCGCCTAGCCTAATTGCTATCAGAGAGACATCATAAGCAACTGGTGGGAGCAGATGCAGAGACAGACAGACAAATATGTGTGATAGCCAGGGCAACCCTGCACAAGTGATACAGGGAGAGTAAAGGGATCCAGAGAAGTGTAGAACACCAAGAGAATGTATACATTTTAACGAGTCATGTAATTAAGGCTTATTGTGCATCACAGAGACTAAAATGACTATCATGGGCCCTGTATAGGTCTGAGCTAGGTCCTAATCATATACTCTTGATTTTATAACTGTGTCTTTTTTGTGGGAATCCTAATAGTGGGTGTAGGGCACAGATAGACATTTTGAACTTTTTAAGAGACAGTCAAATATCCACTGGATGGAAACTTCGATTGATAATTGTTATATCTTATAAGGCAAAGGTATTTGAAAAAACTGGACTACAGCATTGTTAATGTCAATATGGATGTGTTTTGAGAACCCCAAGCTCTTGCTTTATCTTGTTGCATAATGTTTGGGTACTGAAAGCTTGCTATTGAATATGGAATCTGTGTGGAATCATTCTGTAGTGATAGTTTTCACATATTCTAGACCCGTTTGCTCTCCCTGAACTACATTGCTCAAATTGCAGCTGGATACATTTTTTTTCTAGGCTCTGAACAAAAAAGATTTAAGAATCTCGAAAGTCATCCCTGTTGGGTTCCATGAGCCTCACATTTCCCTGGTCTCTGGGACCCTCCAGTGGATATCCCCAGTTCCTCATCTCCCACTAATATGTGTTTTTTTTTTCCATTTTTTATTAGGTATTTAGCTCATTTACATTTCCAATGCTATACCAAAAGTCCCCCATAGCCACCCACCCCCACTCCCCTACCCACCCACTCCCCTTTTTTGGCCCTGGCGTTCCCCTGTACTGGGGCATATAAAGTTTGCGTGTCCAATGGGCCTCTCTTTCCAGTGATGGCCGCCTAGGCCATCTTTTGATACATATGCAGCTAGAGTCAAGAGCTCCGGGGTACTGGTTAGTTCATAATGTTGTTCCACCTATAGGGTTGCAGATCCCTTTAGCTTCTTGGGTACGTTCTCTAGCTCCTTCATTGGGGGCCATGTGATCCATCCAATAGCCGACTGTGAGCATCCACTTCTATGTTTGCTAGGCCCAGGCATACTCTGACAAGAGACAGCTATATCAGGGTCCTTTCAGCATAATCTTGCTAGTGTATGCAATGGTGTCAGCATTTGGAAGCTGATTATGGGATGGATCCCCGGATATGGCAGTCTCTACATGGTCCATCTTTTTATCTCAGCTCCAAACTTTGTCTCTGTACCTCCTTCCAAGGGTGTTTTGTTCCCACTTCTAATGAGGGGCATAGTGTCCACACTTCAGTCTTCATTTTTCTTGAGTTTCATGTGTTTAGGAAATTGTATCTTATATCTTGGATATCCTAGGTTTTGGGCTAATATCCACTTATCAGTGAGTACATATTGTGTGAGTTCCTTTGTGAATGTGTTACCTCACTCAGGATGATGCCCTCCAGGTCCATCCATTTGGCTAGGAATTTCATAAATTCATTCTTTTTAATAGCTGAGTAGTACTCCATTGTGTAGATGTACCACATTTTCTGTATCCATTCCTCTGTTGAGGGGCATCTGGGTTCCTTCCAGCTTCTGGCTATTATAAATAAGGCTGCTATGAACATAGTGGAGCATGTGTCCTTCTTACCAGTTGGGGCATCTTCTGGATATATGCCCAGGAGAGGTATTGCTGGATCCTCCGGTAGTACTATATCCAGTTTTCTGAGGAACCGCCAGACTGATTTCCAGAGTGGTTGTACAAGCCTGCAATCCCACCAACAATGGAGGAGTGTTCCTCTTTCTCCACATCCACGCCAGCATCTGCTGTCACCTGAATTTTTGATCTTAGCCATTCTGACTGGTGTGAGGTGGAATCTCAGGGTTGTTTTGATTTGCATTTCCCTGATGATTAAGGACGTTGAACATTTTTTCAGGTGCTTCTCTGCCATTCGGTATTCCTCAGATGAGAATTCTTTGTTCAGTTCTGAGCCCCATTTTTTAATGGGGTTATTTGATTTCCTGAAGTCCACCTTCTTGAGTTCTTTATATATGTTGGATATTAGTCCCCTATCTCAGCGTGACTCTAACTAAGGAAGTGAAAGATCTGTATGATAAAAACTTCAAGTCTCTGAAGAAAGAAATTAAAGAAGATCTCAGAAGATGGAAAGATCTCCCATGCTCATGGATTGGCAGGATCAACATTGTAAAAATGGCTATCTTGCAAAAAGCAATCTACAGATTCAATGCAATCCCCATCAAAATTCCAACACAATTCTTCAACGAATTAGAAGGAGCAATTTGCAAATTCATCTGGAATAACAAAAAACCTAGGATAGCAAAAACTCTTCTCAAGGATAACAGAACCTCTGGTGGAATCACCATGCCTGACCTAAAGCTTTACTACAGAACAACTGTGATAAAAACTGCATGGTACTGGTATAGAGACAGACAAGTAGACCAATGGAATAGAATTGAAGACCCAGAAATGAACCCACACACCTATGGTCACTTGATCTTCGACAAGGGAGCTAAAACCATCCAGTGGAAAAAAGACAGCATTTTCAACAAATGGTGCTGGCACAACTGGTTGTTATCATGTAGAAGAATGCGAATTGATCCATACTTATCTCCTTGTACTAAGGTCAAATCTAAGTGGATCAAGGAACTTCACATAAAACCAGAGACACTGAAACTTATAGAGGAGAAAGTGGGGAAAAGCCTTGAAGATATGGGCACAGGGGAAAAATTCCTGAACAGAACAGCAATGGCTTGTGCTGTAAGATCGAGAATTGACAAATGGGACCTAATGAAACTCCAAAGTTTCTGCAAGGCAAAAGACACCGTCAATAAGACAAAAAGACCACCAACAGATTGGTAAAGGATCTTTACCTATCCTACTATGTGTTTTTGATCAATTTCCTGACACTCACATCTCCACCATTTCCTGATACTGTCCTCCTTATTTCCTCCACCTCCTTTTTTTTCCTCGAAGGTCCCCTGAAATCATTTGAGATGTAAATGAATGGAATGAATAAAAAATAAATAAAAGAAAAGAATCTCAAATGTAGTTTTCTAGTACTCAAATTCTTATAACTCTTGTTAACTATTTAGATTTACTACACCATTCCTTGGACCAAGGTTCATCCCCCCTTCTGTACCTGAATTTCGAAAGGAGTCTGTCCAATTCTCTCATAATTTTTTGATAAGACAGAAATATGGAGTATGGAGACAAATGAGGGTGTATCTCAATGTGTCTCATCCACAATTATAGAAAGAAAATCTGTTAGATGTTTTAGCTTTTCTGACAACCAATACATTTTGGCATGACATCTTCATATGTTGTTCTAGGTCCATATGATCAGCAGATTTTCTAAGTGCTCTTTAAATGTGCTTTGGAAACCTGCTCAAGATTTCCACTTGGATTCAGTTTCACATTATGAAAAGCTTAAGAAATCAACTCAAATTGTTAATGTCAAATAGAAAAGCAGAGTATTTGCCTGCCTTTAGGAAATTCTTTTTTTTATTATTATTAGATATTTTCTGTATTTAAATTTCAAATGCTATTCTGAAAGTTCCCTATACCCTCCATCGGCTCTGCTTCCCTACCCACCCACTCCTCCTTCTTGGCCCTGGCATTCACCTGTACAGGGGCATATAAAGTTTGCAAGACCAAGGGGCCTCTCTTCCCAATGATGGCCGACTTGACCATCTTCTGCTACATATGCAGCTAGAGACACGAGCTCTGAGGGTACTAGTAAGTTCATATAGTTTGTTCCAACTGGTAATAAGAACACATGTTCAACTATGTTCATAGCAGCCTTATTTGTAGTAGCCAGAAGCTGGAAAGAACCCAAATGTCCCTCAACAGAGGAATGAATATAGAAAATGTGGTACATTTACACAATAGAGTACTACTCGGTTATTAAAAACAATGAATTTATGAAATTCTTGGGCAAATGATTGTATCTGAAGGATATCATCCTTAGTGAGGTAACCCAATCACAAAATAGTCATTAGATATGTACTCACTGATAAGTGGATATTAGCCAAGAAACTTAGAATACCCAAGATACAATTTGCAAAACACAAGAAAATCAAAAAGAAGGAAGACCAACGTGTGGATACTTCATTCCTCCTTAGAATAGGGTACAAAATGCCCACGAGAGGAGTTACAGAGACAAAGTTTTGAGCTAAGGTGAAAGGATGGACCATCCAGACACTGTCCCACCAGGGGATCCATCCCATAATCAACCACCAAACCCAGACACTATTGCATATGCTAGCAAGACTTTTGAAGACTCTTACCTTCCTTTTATTCATAGGTATATAATGTTAATTCAAATGCATGCTATAATTTATAACACATAAGTCATATTAGAATTTTAATGCACTGTATTTTATATATATATATATATATATATATATATATATATATATATATGTGCATACACACACACACACACACACACACACATATATATGTAAGGATTTAATATTGTTTAAAATTCATCCATAAATCATTTCTCTAAGAGGTCAATGTATTCTCCTTCATTGCCAGAGGCTTCTTTGTTTTTCTGTGTGAGGAATACAAATCATAAAAAAATTGTATTGGTCAAATTAATTTGTCTAATGAACTGTGAGAGGAAATAATGAATTGTAGGTCTGAGTGAAACTTATATGCTTCTCACAACTCTCATACTCTTTATCCATCCTGTGACCAATATGCCCAAGATAGGGACATTAGTGTGTTTGAAATAACAGGCTAAGAAGGCAAGTGATATGCAGGGTAATAGCCCACAGATAATGTTAGGATGAATGTGAGAAGCAATATATTGTTTGCTATATATCCCTGGTGTGTAGGACGTATTTTAAGATCTTATATTGCCATAAAAACTGATATCATATTAAGCAATATGATTTCCAATTTCATCACTTAATAGATAAATCCTGTTTTCATATTTGATTATTATGAAGATTTTGGTGCTATATTAGACATTGTGCTTCACTTGGGTAAGATATTTTATGGTTATATTTATCAAATGCTCTGAGGATAACTCAAAATCCTTGATTTCTTCTACTGTTTGCATGTAAATCTAGCATGAGTAAGCTAGCCTTGAGCAAATAATGCTGAATCTCATAAATAGTATAAGTGTATTTGTGCTTTTCACTCAATTCTTTCATGTAACGTGTACCTGTAGCACATAATTGTGTGTGCTACAGGAACAGGAATCATCCTGAAAGAATATATCCATTAAAGATCACAAAAAAAAGAAAGAGGATGTAGGTTGATGGATCTACTACTTGTTTTCAATGATATCACATAATATTTATATTTATATTTACATTTATAAAATATATTAACATAGTTGAAAAGACCCAACTATGTTCTTCATTCACCCCAGTCTCTATTCCCTGTTCCACATCGTCTCCTATTCTCTAGAGTTAAAACATCACTTTCATATTTGTGCCTTTTGCCTTATTTTTGCTTGTCCCTGAAAGTTAAAAAAAAATAAATCAAAATCTTGTAAGATTTTTATATTGTTTTCTTTATGTCAATGGACACAAAACTGGTCTTATAAAATGTTAACATAGAATACCTAAGTACTAAGTCAATTTAATATATGTATAAGTGAATGTAGCTATTTTATTAGTACTTAGGTGCTAATAGGAAAATTGAACTCAATAGTTGAACTCTTAATGACACACTTCAATTTCATTGTAATCTATTAGTCCTTAAATATATTTTATTTTTCTATGCTGTATGGTAAAATATCTGACACCTTGGATACAGAACAAAAGATTAAGTAAAATTATCTTTCCATGGTATAATTGGTTGAATTAGAATATTCCCTGAAATAAGGGCTCAGATACTCAAATACTTGGTACCCAGTTAATGGCAGTGTCTGAGTAGATTTAAAAGTTTGGGGTGGTCTCAGGGTGGTCTATAAAGCTTTAAGTTATACTTTATATGAGCCCTTAGATTCTTGCTCCTCCTGTCATGACTCTCCTCCCACGTCACACTCAAATAGCCATATACACACACACAAAAAAATTCTTTGTCCATTAAATATTCTTCATCACGGTGTTTTATTACAGCAATAGTAAACTAACCAATAAACACAGGAAAAAAACCAGTGTTTATGAATATAAAAAAATAAACTTATCTACAAGTCAATTATGTATGCCCTAAAATCACACTTAAAGGAGTAGATAAAGACTTTTCCAAACAAAATACAGGTTGAAAGAAATGAAAAGTTAATATTTGAGATAAGATGAAAATACTAGAAATTTGGGTAAAACTTAACATAAGAGATAAACATGCAAATGTAAAGGATAGTTTTTGGAGCTCTGCTGAAGGCTGTTTAAATTCCAACAGGTTTTTTGAAAGACATACCTTTTTTTCTTGTGATGTTCTATTATTTCTTTAATCCATTTTATTTTCTAGATGTTACATTTCTAGAGGTAAGGTGACAACCTCATTCTACCATATGGGTCTCATGAAGCAAACTCAGGTTTTCAGGATTAGAGGAAGACAACTATATTCAAAGTGATTAATTCCCTCTTCCTAAATGCCACATTTAAGCAGCACAATTTCCATATTTTAACTATTTACCCAAAATCAAACTTTCAAACATCATTCCTTCAGGGATAAATTGGAAGAATTTCTTCTGTAGATCATACATATTCAGTCCAATACATAACACAGGTTCTTAATTCTTCCTTTCCTTTTTGTTATAACATTTCACTCTTTAGTACCAGGCTGACAAAAAACCCCAACAAAATAAAAATAAAGCATAAACAAAAAACAACACAAACAAACAAACAAAACCTGAATTATCCTAGTTAATACTCCCAAGTAAACAAGAATGTGATTATTCACTTCTATTTCAGTCTCCTTTATCACTAAAAATAAAAATCATTCTATCAGGGCTAATATGAAAGACCAATAAGACAGATATAGAACTTCACAGAAAAAAAAAAAGTTCATTTGAGTCATTGTCAAAACACAATGAGAAAATTTTGGTACAACCATATGCAAACACACACACACACACACACAATCACACACATACATTTATTTCTTCATAAAAATTTATTGAACCACTTCTCATTCTGTAATTATGGTAGCCATGTAAACATGTTTGAGATATAGCTTTTCAGTCATCAGATTAATTTTTCATTTCTAATGTGCTCATTACACATTATAGAAGCCTTGAATTTCCTTACTGAGTAATGAATTTGGTACTGCAAGTGGATGGTAATCCTAAGTCAGACTGTCTTAGTCAGGGTTTCTATTCCTGCACAAGCATCATGACCAAGAAGCAAGTTGGGGAGGAAAGGGTTTATTCAGCTTGCACTTCCACACTGCTGCTCACCACCAAAGGAAGTCAGGACAGGAACTCAAGCAGGTCAGGAAGCAGGAGCTGATGCAGAAGCCATGGAGGGATGTTCTTTACTGGCTTGCTTCCTCTGGCTTGTTTAGCCTGCCCTCTTATAGAACCCAAGACTACCAGCCCACAGATAGTCCCACCCACAAGGGGCTTTTCCCCCTTGATCACTAATTGAGACAATGCCTTAGGGTTGGATCTCATGGAGGCATTTCCTCAACTGAAGCTCCTTTCTCTGTGATAACTCCAGCTGTATCAAGTTGACACAAAACTAGCCCGTACACAGACAAAAGCATCAATTTTCTTTTAAGTAATATAAACATTATATGTGCATATATATATGTGTGTGTGTGTGTGTGTGTGTGTGTGTGTGTGTTCAATATATAAATGGAAAATTCTGCACTAGAGTAGAGCAGTTAAGCAAATGGAATGCATGGTTGGTGCAGTAGTTCATGGTGTAACAGCTCATGCTTTGAATGTAAGCCTGGAGGACTGAGTATTATTCCTAGAACCCATGTAAAAATGTTAGGAGATAACCAAATTTTCAGTTATTCTCTGACAACTACAGATGCACCACTGCAGTATGACCTTCATTCACACTCATACATCATACTCACAAACATAATTTAAAAAATATAAAATTGAACATTTTTCTCTAATATGTACATACATATATTATATAAGGTAATTGTAAAAATAATGAATGAATGAATGAATGAATGAATGAATATCTCCTTTGGTAAAGTTCTATTCCTAAATACCATGGTAGGTGGATGGAATAAATTCGCAACAGTTAGTCTCTGTTTCCACATGTATCATGGCATGAATGACCATATTCATTCATTCATTCATCCAAAAATTCTTTCTCCATCACACACAGAAAAATAAATAAAATTAAGCTTAGAAGAGCATAGAGGTATGAATCAAATTTTATAGAGCTACTATAGACTAATTTTATGAGCTGAGTTCTGCTGAGTATCCCCTAAACTCAATATCGAAACCCTTATGACATGAGGAAATGGGACCACTGAATGTAATTTAGATTAAGAGTTTAGAAACTTCAGAATGTGAGCAGTGTCATCATAGGAAAATAAGCAGATATATTGACCACAACTCTCTTCCTGTCAGCCATAATGCTTGCCCTGCCCAGATAATCCATATATAACTTTCCTAGCCTTGAACCCTTACTGTCCAGGTCTTTGAGAAATGCATTCTGTTTTAGTAACCTAGTCTATGGATATTAGAAACGAGTCAAATTTATGGACAAGGACAAAACTGGGAAAGAGGATACTTATGGGTGGTGATAAGGAAAGCCAAAAATTAATCCAAGTTGCTTGTGGGAAAGTCTGATCCATCATTTACAATCATCTCAGGTCATGAAAATGTCAAAGTGAAGCAATTGCTAAATTATGAAAAAGTGCAGAGGATGGCATGGTTCAGACTCGGCCATGATCTCAAGAGATATTAATTCAGAGCCCCCCCCCCTTTTTTTTACCACCATTGCTAGCCTGTCTCTTAGAAACAAATTTGCCACTGTAATTTATTTGAATGCATACAGTGGTTGAAATGTGTTCTATGAATCCCATGAGTGAGAAATATTTCATGAGTAAGATATTAAGTAGTAGGCAATTCTCTATCAAGAGATACTGCTGTATATTGCTTCTCCTAAGCACTTTGATAGTTTTCCAGTTAAGTGTACTGAATTAGATCTGTCCTTTGAAGTTCTATCAATGACATCACTGTTTCTGTATTTATTTGGTTTCAAAAGAAAAAATTGAAAGAAACCAAGAGATAAATTAAATGTGTCAGTATGAGGGGCTATAAAATTTTATTGCCACTAGTTTGAAAGGAGCTCATACGTAAACAAGATATTATTTAAAATACACTGAAATAAATCTTTAGTATGGAGTGCATGCAAAAATATCAAGACATAGAACACATATGCATGGGTAAATATTTCAACATGATTTTAATTTATTTATGTCTTTATATAAAGTTGTTTACTTTGTTTTCTATTTTATTATCTTATCAAATATTTTCCATTGTTGTATTAGTTTGAATTAAATTCTTCTTGAATTATAAAATTTTGTATTGTCAATTATGACATGTAAATAAAAAATATCAGTATCATTCTAAAAAATTTACAGAAAACTAATGGACTTAGTGTTTAGTTCTATAAACAGCATTTTCTTTTCTCTGTTTTTACTTTCACACTTTTCAAAATCCAAGATGACTAACTTGCCTGTGGTTTGTGATTTGCTGGAGAAGTACAAGAGAGATTATGCAATTTGGCTGAATAAAGCCTTATTGATTTTTAAACATATAAAAAGGTGTTGAATTATGAAGAATTCTATCCATATTTCATCTTGAACTGAGCATTGATTATGCAAAGCTGTAATGTTTAAAAGTGAAAAGGGTTTACAAGCTACAAATGACATTTTTAATGAATTAGGCTTTGTGGCTTTGGCTCATGGGTCTTAAGGAAATGAACTCCAAACTTGCACAGATAAAAATAAAAAAGCCAGACATAAACCACATTAATTATAGTCGACTATTTAAGCCATTATTTCCTTTGATCTTTGGATGCTTTTTTAACAAGGAAAATAGAAAAGTAGAGAAGATCAGTCTTTGACTTAAAATAAGACCTGTATCCTATCTTTGAGTCTTTGCAGGTTTATGGAATTAGAGAGAAAAAAATATGTTTTTAAATTAACAATAGATGACTGGTGACAATAAAATACAGGATACTTTTATGTTCTGATCTACTTACCAAGATGTCTTTAATTATTCAGCTTTATTTTTTCAAGAACTAACAAGCCGTCACTGATTTAATATGTCCAAGTTGGCACTTTAAAGAATGTTAAGATTTGTTACTATATACACATGAACATATATTCCCAATGTGTGTGTGAGTATATATGGAAGTCAAAAGATGACCTTTCCTGCCTTTCTACCTATGTACTCCAGACTGAGCCTGGAAGCGCATCCACACCCTACCCCCTCATCTGAGCCATTCATGTAGAACATTCATGTAGAATGGCTTTATACATTCAAAATGCTAATCATGCTAATATTTGAACCAGCTCTAACTGGGATGTAACCATCCAGTTCCTCCCACTCAGGGCTCAGGGAATCTGCAAAAAAGATGGTGGAAAGAGTATAAGATCCAAGGGGGATAGAGGATGGCGGGAGACAGTTCCTCTAAAGAAACTAACTGAAGGTAATAGGAACACAGAGAACAACAAGCAGAGACCTGCACAGGTCTGCAGCAGATACTCAGTGTACACACTATGGTTGTATTTTAGTGTTTTTATGGGATTCCTAAATGTGCAAGTGAGTAGCTCTCTACTACTTGTACCTCATCTTGGGCTCTTTTCTCATTGTTTGTTTGCATTGTTCAACACTGATGGAATGGTGATTGTTTATCCCCATTATAACTTATTTTGGTAAAAAAAAAAAAGTAGAATAAAGTAGAAAAAAGATAATGCTTGATTTTGCCTGTCCATGTGGAAACATTGTTATTTTAATATAGTTTCATCTTTCCTATGTGTTTCATATGCATTTTATTTTTTGTCCCTTCATTTTTTTTCCTGCCATGAATTTTAAATCTTTAGGTTTTTCCTTATTTCAGTTGGATCAATATTTTATAATTGTGCTTAGAAGCACAGGCGTTTATTTTTAGGATTGGGTAAAGGATATTTGGTATTATTGTGCTTCAGCTGATATCAGTTAAAACTATGATCAGTTTTCATACTTTTGTTTGTTGGCTATGTGCTCCTTCTGTTTCACATGGTCTTGGGTGGGCTGTTAAAATAACTGAAAAGCATAAAGGTCTTTGATTCACAGGTCTATCCTTGTAGGACTATTCACCAACTCATAGTCCTGAAAGATAGGAGACATTCTTTTTTTTTTTTTTTCCTTCGTAGTTCTTTCAAATTAGCTACACTTGCTTAACTTAACAAGAATTCTAATACATGATCCAAGAGAAACATTCTTATATGTACCTCTCTATCACATTTTTCTTCCTAGTTTCTTGATAGCTAAATGTGACCACTGGATAAAAAAAGCAGTAATATGTTAGAAATCAGGATCTAAAGATAATTTTTTTAATTAGATATTTTTGTTATTTTCATTTCAAATGTTATTCCATTTCCTGGTTTTCCCTCTGAAAACCCTTTATCCCTTCCTGCTCCTGCCTCTCATCAACAAATCCTCTTCTGCTTCCCTGTCTTGGCATTCCTCTACACTGGGGCATTGAGCCATCACAGAACCAGTGGCCCTTCCTCCCATTGGTGACCAATAAGGTCATCCTCTGCTCCATATGCAACTGGAGCCAAAAGTCCCTCCATGTGTACTCTTTGGTTGGTGATTTAGTCCCTGGAAGCTCTGGGGTTTACCAATTGGTTCATATTGTTGTTCCTCTTATGGAGGTGCAAACACCTTCAGCTCCTTCATTCCTTACTCTAACTCCTCCATTGGGGACCCTGTGCTCAGTCCAGTGGTTGGCTGAGAGCATCTACCTCTGCATTTGTCAGGTACTGGCAGAATCTCTCAGAAGACAGCTATATCAGGCTCCTGTCAGCAAGCACTGGTTGGCACCCAAAATAGTGTCTGGGTTTGGTAACTATATGGGATGGGTCCCCAGGTGAGGCAGTATCTCAGTGGCCTTTCCTTCAGTCTCTACTCTACACTTTGTCTCTGTATAGCCCCCATGCTTCTTTTGTCCCCACTTCTAAGGACCGAAGTCTTCCTTTGGTCTTCCTTCTTCTTGAGCTTCATGTGGTCTGTGAATTGTATCTTGAGTATGCCAAGCTTCTGGGCTAATATCCACTTATCGGTGATTGCATGTCATGTATGGTCTTTTGTGATTTGGTAACCTCACTCAGGATGATATTTTCTAGTTTGATCCATTTGCCTAGTAATTTCATAAATTCATGAGTTCTTAATAGCTGAATAGTAATCTTTTGTCTAACATATCTTTGGTCTTTTTCAAGAGATAGTTACATGACTTAGAAATTGAGATAAAATAACCAGTGTTTCACATTTCCTCTATAGAGAAAATAACCTCTTCACAGCATATTGCTTAATTTTTCTAGCATTCAGCTTTTTAATATGTTTTCTTATATTTATTTATGTGACTGAAAGATAAAGGAACTTATATCTCTCTGTACCCAAGTAGATGTCTGAGAAAAACTTGCTGAGTTGATTCTCTCCTACCGAATTGTGCGCTCTGGAAATTAACTCTGGATCTTTCCCATGCTTTGCCATTAATTCCTTTACCTGCTAAGTCATCTCACCAGCCAAAATTACAGAGATAACTTTCTAGAATAAGGATCCATTTCTTCCTCCTAAAGAGAGAACAGGAAGAGTGAGATGACAGTAAATTGTGGACATTCAGTTTGTAAAGGACACAACCAATGTATCAATCAAAATTCATCTTCTCACAGCTATATCATATTGCCAGAGAAAGGAGAGATTAGAATTTTCTTTTACTTTCTGAAAAATCATTTGAAATTTCTGCAAACTGAATCAAATTCTGAGAATAAAGTTTCATGTGCTGATCAAATCTGCCAGTATTCTTTATTGTACTTTATCAGATACTTACTTGTTTGACCTGTCAAGTGTTGGGCTTTCTGTCCAAATCAATTTTTTTTCCCATGGGTTTGACAAAGTATACAATAAGGATACATTTAAGATGGGAGGGGCTTTCCCTCTGAGCTCCGTGGGTTTCAGTACACTGAAAGTATTATCATTTCCAGGCTTGTGGGAAGCTCATGGTGAAGATGGTATGGTAGAAGAAAACAGTAGACGTGTGATTAAGGTGTAAAAGTGTATCCTCCAAGGACCTGCCTCCAGTGATCTACTTATTTTGATTAGTCCCTGATCCCTGAGGTTTATAACACTTTCCAATAATGTTAACGTTGGAGATGAAAATTTTATCAAATGACCTTTGAAGGCACCTTAGATCCAAACATAAATACTAATACATCATTCATAGTTCTTCTTGTTGTAATCAAATATGTGCCAAAAGCAACTTAAAGAGAAATAAGGGAAGGTTCATTTTGACTAAAGGTTTATTGTTGTTGTTATTGTTTTGTTTTGTTTTGGTTGGGTTTTTTTATTATTATTTTCTTTATCTACATTTCAAATGTTATTCCCTTTCCAAGTCTCTTCTCCAGAAACCCTGCCTATATGTGGGTGCTCAACCACCCACTCACCAACTCCCACCTTCCAGCCCTGGCATTCCCCTACATTGGGGCATCAGACCCCCACAGGCCCATGCGCTGTTTCTCCCACTGATGTCCAACAAGACCATCCTCTGCCACATATGCGGTCAGAGCCATAGGTCCCTCCATGTATACTCTTTGCTTGGTGGCCCAGTCCCCAATAACTCCAGGGTGTCTGGCCAGATGACATTGTTGCTTTCCCCATGGGCCTGCAAACCCCTCAAGAGAATATTGGTCATCACAGCAGGGAGGACATGGGGGCAGACAAGTAGAGTGACTGGTCATATTGTACTGTAGTGACAAAACTAGGGGATGAATCCTGGTTCGAATGTTCCCTTTTCTCTTTTATTCAGTCCTAGATCCCATTTCAATGAATAGTACCAGTCGCTTGGTCATCCTTGCTCACTTGATCCTTGCTTTGATAGACACGCTGACAGATACATTGCACAGTGATTCTAAATCTAGTCAAACAGATGGTGAAGATTAACATCATACTTGCTGCTTGGTCTTGGGCTAAAATAGTGCAGTTTAAAAGTAAATAAGTTAATTTGAATGTGAAATAACTTTTAATAGGCAGAGAAACTTAACCTGCTTTCTTTGTGTTCCCATGTCTTATTGTGTGTTTGTGTGTGTGTGTGTGTGTGTGTGTGTGTGTGTGTGTGTGTGCGCGCGTGTGTTTTAGAGTCTATTTGAAGTCCAATGCTAGATGTAGTAATTCCCCAAATAATGGAATTTCTAAAGATTTGAAACAGGCATTTCAGACTAAGCTAAAGTGAGATAAAACAAAACAAAAGCAAAATAGTAACTCAAAGAAACAGAATTATCAAGGCTCCAAACAGACGAGCTTCAGTTACAGACATCACTTATAGGTCCACTGCACATTTTATTTCACATGATAAGGTCTATTCCTCTTATCTGTCTGGAGTGTTTATGAGAAATCAAACTAAAACAACACTAAATGAATTTTGAAGCACCTCATCTTAGCTAACCTTAAAAATAGTTGTCAGTCCTCCAAAAAAAATTCACTCACGGGAAAGTAGATCCTTGTGATTTTTCAGACTTTTAAAAACTTTAAATAGGATACATTTCACAGAAGAGTAAACTTAAGATATCCAGTAAAATAAGACTTCAAACTGAAATCGGTGGAAGTGAAAGAGATCCAAGTACATAGTGTAAATGATTTGGTTGGCCAAATACTTGAATTATTCATCTAATAGATAGGAATTCTAGTGTTCAAACTTAGATATAGTCCCTCAGAAAAGGATAAAAAGAACAAGACTTTTATAATTATGTAAGAAGGAAAACTAATTCCATTAATTAGTTCACTGAAAAAAATCTATCCCATGCTGGTAGTAATTTCCTAAGAGAAATTGAAAATTTAAATCTGATTTTTAATCTTTTTATTCAGTATTCTCTTATACATACACAATAGCGACAAAACAAATTATTACACAAGAGAGAAATGTTGACCTTAGACATTTTCTGAGTTTGTTTTGTGCTGGTAATTAATGAAACCTAAGATGATTTAATTTTCGGATAGGGCTAGCTTTCTACTGCTCTCTGCTGTCTAGTTGAAATAATGGCAATATTTCAAGTATGTAGTCCTATTTTTGCCCTTCTAAATCTTTAGACAGTTTATTGCTTTAAAATGTTTTCTTGGCAGCAAATAACATGTGAGTGAACATATTTGATATACAATATTAACAAAATTTAATTAATTAGTGTCCCTAGATATAGCCACATATACTATGTTCCTATATTATATTTATATGCTGCAATTTCTATAATTTTACGAGAAAAGCCCATAGAGATATGTAAGAAACAAAGCAAAGAATGAAGTTTCTACATTAATAAACATAAGCTTATCTTATTTACTCTGAAAAACTCCTAGGAATAATGAAAGAGTAGAGCAAGAAAGGAAATAAAAGTCAAAGGTTTGAAAATGATATTTACTTTCTGTTATGTGCAGAATGAGCTTTCAAGATTTCTGCAGGGTGTCTGTGAGTTTTCAAAGTACTTATAAGAAAAGATCATTATTCTGTATCTATAACCTAGATGTTTTATTCCTGAAATAAACTGAGCCCTTCAAAATTTTGGTCTCTACAAAAAAGAAGGGAGAGATACTTATAAAGTATCAAACATACTTGAAAAATATCAGAAAATTGAAAAATAGGAAAAGAAGATATCATCTTTTTAAATTTGAAAGTTTTTGACCTAATTAAACATCTTCTCTAGGAGAGTACATCTAACACACTGGCTGTACTGAGCTTCTGGGACTGATGGAGCCCATGAAAATGCATCTGGTACTTACAGGAAAGCTGCACTCTGAAGAGGCATGAGTAAGCTGGTACTGTGGGTCTTGAGGTCCCCATTACTCTATGTGAACTGATGAAGATATCGCTGCTTATTTTCAAGTTTCTATCTAGAAGAAAGGGAATTGATTCCACACCAATCTTTCTTTTTAAAGAGTCCTGACAGCACATGATGGGCATTACATAAATTCCAAGTGGTTAAAAGCCATCCATTTTCTTAAAGAAATCTTCAGTGTACTCTACAATTAGCTAGGCTATTAAAATTTTACAACCACCAACAAATAATGTTGAGACTAGTTGCTATAATCTTCACCAAATGCCTGACACCGAATTTCCCTGAAAATAAGGTGGTGAAAAATGAATCAAATGATCCTGAGGTTGTATGCTTCTGTTCTGTGACTTACAAATCAGAAACTTCTCTGGGCAGTATATTGTTTTCAATATTAAGATGTTGTATATAGCTTTCAGAAATGCATATAAAGAGAAATTACAAGGATGATACTTTCTGGTATTTTAAACTATATGCTGTGAAGTTAAAAACAATTGATTTTCATTACATACCAATTTGTATCAGAAAGAGATTACATTTTGCAAACTAAATGAAACTAAATGTTGTGCTTTAAAAAAGAAAACAACACATAGTATCTTATATGTCTACATTTTAACAGTGTTTGGACTTGACATCTGAACAATCAGTTGCTTGGATAGCTTTATTCATACCCATCCTGGGATGCAGGTAAATTTATTTAAATACAAAATTTGTTTGTCAATGCAGAAATGCAAATGTATTTTCTATATTGTAAAACTATTAGAGAATAGCAGTCTTAATTCTAACTCAACAAATCTTTCTTGACAATGAAAAGCAAAAACAAATGTAATTTAAAGAAATGTCCTGTGGTATACAGCATCGGTTGGTAATACAGTTCTCATCACTGGTGGATGAGGACAGGTGTTCAATACACAATAACAAGAACGTCCTTGAACTAGAGATTTCCAGTTGATTCCTATTGAAAGTTTTATCAGCAAATGAATATGAACTGAAAGACAAAGACTCAAATATTGTGTTAAATGTAATATGTCAAAGAATGTAGATCACATAGTTATTTTTTTCCTTCAAAATGCCAATATGGCATTGTCTGAATTATTATGTTTTATTTATGTGATATCGCAAAATAAAACAGGTGTCAATGAATGACATGTGAGTAGGCATACCTATTTTATGCTACAATTACTACATTGTTACATTTTAATTTGTTATAAAGCTTGTAGGCAATATGGGGAGGGTCCTATTGAACATAGCTCACATTTTAGTCTTATCTCCACCTAAACAAATTTGCTATTGACCATAATAATGTCTTTATGTTTGGAATGGCAAAACTCCCAATATTGTGTAGTCTCAATTAAGTTTAATTAATTTACCCTATATAATTTACAAAAAAATAAAATAATTATAAGTCTACAGCAAGTGCCTAAGTCTATTATCTAGCAATATTTTTCAGATAAATGCAAGGTTGCTTTAGAAAGAGAAAGTAATATGTGTGGTGAACAGAGTTTTTTTTTATGTGCCCAAAATAAGAAACATCACATACACATACACAGGGATGTGTACACACACACACACACACACACACACACACACACACACAGAATGTAAAAGTGAATACAATGAAAGTAATGCCAATTCTAAAAAGAAAAAACTTTATTCATATAAAATATTATTTTAATTTACCTCAAGCTATAAAACAAAAATTTATCTACCTGTAATCATATACAGGTATGCATGAATAAGTAGTAAAATGAAGAGAAATAGACAAATATGCACAAGCGAAATCAAAACAATTTTAGTAAATATTTCCCTGCAAAAGTAGACCACACCTTCTACTTTGTACAGGTGATCTTCATCCTTCCAAAACATCTGATATGTACAGAAGGTGGAGAAAATGTGAAACAGGCCATATACTGATAAGTGTTCAGAAGTGTGTTGGTAAATTGGACTCTTGGTATACACATGAGTATCGATCAGGAAAACATTTGCCTCAGTAACTCCCTATTCAGAAGATAACTAATGTATACATGGAAGGAAAAAGCAGTAATTCTAAACAACGCCAGTGAAGGATAAGCTCTAATACAATTGACTTAATACTCTTCAAAGGTACCAAGTGTAATATAAACAAAGATTGTCTCAGAAAGCCAGAAATCTACTAAAATATAAAAGTTAAATATCATTGTATTCAATAGGAGGCCCTGCAGCAGAGGTTGAACATTGCAGGGAAGAAAAGAAATGCCAAAGACAAGATAAATTTTAGTTAATCCTGTTTAAGAAACAGTAAATTAATTTTGATAAATACAGCTTACAGCTGTAAGAATTTTCCAAGGCATATTGAACAGGTTTTTGGTCCTATCTTCTTGTCTTTTCATAAAGTCTATTTTAGATATTTTACTACATGTGTTCTATGGCATTTTCTTTCATGCTCACTTTTTCCTCTGACTATTCTGTCCCTGCTGTTGTGTCTCTCCTGCCTTTACAATTCCTTCCCTACAAAGTCCTTTCCCAGGCGGGCATAGTTTCACAAGAGACAGCTCTATCTGTGTCCTTTCAGCAAAATCTTGCAAATGTATGAAATGGTGTCAGCGTTTGGAGGCTGATTATGGGATGGATCCCTGGGTATGGCAGCCTCTAGATGTTCCATCCTTTTGTCTCAGCTCCAAACTCTGTCTCTGTAGCTCCTTCCATGGGTGCCTATCTCCCAATTCCAAGAAGGGGCAAAGTATCCACACCTTGGTCTTCTTTCTTCCAGAGCTTCCTGTGTTTCACAAATTGTATCTTATATCTTGGGTATCCTAAGTTTCTGGGCTAATATACACTTATCAGTGAGTACATATCATGTGAGTTCTTTTGTGATTGAGTTACCTCACTCAGGATGATGCTCTCCAGGTCCATCCATTTGCCTAGGAATTTCATAAATTCATTCTTTTTAATAGCTGAGTAGTACTCCATTGTGTAAATGTACATAATGTTCACTAACCCTTAGAGGAGTGCTATTCATTGATGAGTATTCAAACCTTTTTTTTTTTTAATTCTCAAAACTTTGAACAATAATGGGTCTCTTCATCTACCACTTTTCAGAGAAAATTTCTCTGAATAAGACTAGGACTAACATTTGTCTTTGAGAAGACATAAATAACAAGAATGAGGTTGAATAGCATGTGGGTTATAATATAATTAGGTTTTTCCTTGGTGCCTGTACCTTCCTAAAACATGTTTTATCTGGCTGGAGTTTATAATAGGAACAATGGATTCCCTCCTGCTACCAGAAAGCAGTTTAATCCTTCCATAATAGTGGTGCCATTGTTTCACAACTGGGTCTATGTTGCCAATGAGTTGTTGTTATTATAATTTGTATAATTTGCTGTAAGGTCAAACAATAGGTAGTGTCTTTCTCCCTCTAAGGCCTGCATCCTGTCTTCAAGCTTTATGATGTAGTCAGCAGAAGGAAGCTTCCTGCTCAGTTCCAGCTCGGTTTCTCTGCATATAGCTATCAAGATATGAAACTTCTATTTTCTTTGTTTTGTTTTGTTTTGTTTTGTTTTGTTTTGTTTTTGTTGTTGTTGTTGTTGTTGTTGTTTGGATTTTGGAAACAGGGTTTCTCTATATAGCCCTGGCTGTCCTGGAACACACTCTGTAGACCAGGCAGGCCTCTATTTTAAATAGTGATTCTCTACAACAAAAATTTAAAAGAGAAGCATAAACAGGAATTTATATCAGATCTGGTTTGTTTATTAAAGAAAAAATGTGGTAAGCTTGTCTCAATGAGAAAGATGGGAAAATTCATAGTCATTTGAAGAAATAAGTAAATATCAAATTACTAATTTCATTAACAGGTAGTACATGCATTTCAAAGTCATAAAACGATAAGGCTTTAGGTTAAATCATATTAATTGTTTTCCTTACAGATCTGTGCTATATCATAATCAGTTGAGGATATCAAGCAAATCCAATGGACACTAAAACTGATTAATGTAGGGCTGGTAAGTCATGTTTTTGCTCATTTTTAGTTTTGGGTATTGTTTCCATACCAATTTTCTTCATAGGAATGCATAGACACGTGACCTCATACAGATAGCTTGTTACCTTTTGGGACTGGGATCTTTACATACTTAACATATTTTTGAAAAACAATTTTATACCTTATTACATTTTTCTCTGAGGAATAAGGTTTATAAGGTTTGTCTGTGCTAAAGGGTTACATGTACAGTTCCATAAAAACAGAAATGTAAATGCAAAATAAAAGCATTTCAAAGTTACATAATCATAATATTTTAAAAGCCCCTTTGTGGTAAAGCAAACTCAACAAATCACATAAGAAAACAAAACATGGAGATTCATTCCATTTTAGGAATATTTGGAAGATACTTCCTGAGAGAAGAAAAAAAAATGAGTACAAGGAAATAGCCTAGAGTTCAGTTGTTTAGAGGATTTATAAGGCCAAATATCCTTTGTAAGAAATACCGTTAAGTTGGCTCTTTTTCTTCTCTTTTCTTTTTTTTTTTTTTTTTTTTTTTTTTTTTTGGTAGACATGTTTTGTCCAGGAAATCTATGTGTGTGTTTAACTGAGCCTGTTGGTGACAAAGTACAGGTGCAATAGAGTGTCAAACTTGTCCTTTTGGCATGAAGTCCTAGTGGCTAATTATGCATTTAGTTGCCATGGGTGCAATTTGGTTCCCCGGCATTTTTTATACCTGTTTAGTGATTGTAGGCTCAAGGCTTCCACTGATTTGGAAGATTGCTGTGACTGAGAGGTCAGCTTTAAAAATATGTATAAGGAAATTTGGCCACTGAAGTAATCACTGTGAGGACAATTTTTAGATTATAAAATTTTACAAATTTTTCAGCATGTAGAAGGAAACACGATTAAAAATAAGAGGATTAAGGCAACCTCATGGAATGGCATAATTTCTTTGGTTGCCTGGCATATAATTTTTCTTTCATTTCTTTAGTCTCCTGCAAATCAGTTATTATTTGAGAAAATAAGTGAATTGGAACTAAGATCAATGTCACCACTTAATTCTTCAAGTCAGTACTGTAATAAAAATTGATGAATAAGATTAATAGTGCTTTATAATTAATACATAGTGATTTTTATTATGGTAAAAATACATGTACAGATTGTTTTTTATCTTCTTGCAGATTAAATTACCAACTTAGAGAGGGAACTCATTCTACTTATCATGGTACACTGCATATACTGGAGTCTTTTTGTGTATGAGAGATTTATTATTGGTTGAGTAGGCAGAAAATATGCAAACACATAGTCATCATTCATAAACATATATTTTTTACTTGTTCATGTAACTTGGGAAACACTTAGAAGAAAATTTCCCAAGCTCCTTTAGTGAAAGAGGCATATAAAACTGTCATTGGCAGTATCATTTTAAAGGAGAAATCAATTTGGGGTACTGTAAAGGTCAAGGCCAAAATGAGATGACTGTTCCTGTCTATGCTGTATACTGCTGCTTTGTCATCTTTAATGTCCCTTGTTTAAGTTGTGCTTTTCTTATAAATAATTCAAAGAAAATCATGTGATTCTAAAATGAGTAAATCAATTAATGATTGCCTCAAAGCATTTATGAATGTGAGACTCGCAATAAATGCCAATACCAAGAAACTATCAACTACTTTTTTCTTATGAAATTACACACAGTAGCTTTTGCTCTGTGCATAGGAAATCACGACTCTCCGTATGTTAAGATTGATACATTAGTGGTGTTTCAATTGTAGACTGGGGATGCAAGTTTAGCAGTTCTACAGGAAATATTTTATGTAAGAATGAGAAGAAAGTACAGTCCAGCTGATTGTTGCTCTAACATGGACGTGGATTCTTTCAGGTTCCTTTCTATCTTTCACCATCAGCAAGCAATGAAGTACTATACCTGCATCTGGTGAGAATGCAAAGTAGCTGTTCAAATTGGAAAGCATATTTTATCCTTGGGAGCAGGAGGCAGGATTAGGTTTTGTTTAACTGAGGACATGTGTTCAAAACAAGTTCCGTAAAGTAAGCAATGGCAATCTGCCTATTCTAATACCACCTTCTTTCTTCTAAGATTTCCTTTCAGAGAGTGTGCACATAAACTGTCTACAAAGATTAACATAATCTATCTACAGATGCTTCCTATAGTTTATTTCATAGATAAGCCTTGTTATACGTCCCCAGAGTTATGATTTCTAACACAAATAATTCAGGTTTCTGCAGTTTTACTTTTGGTATTTGGAAATGAATCCTTCATGATATGTTCCTTGAAGTAGTTTTTTTTTTTTCTGAACTTTTACTGAACTTGTGAACCTACAACTAAAATATTGAGTCTGGAACCAGACCACCTCATAGGTATGTTGGGCATTTCATGAAATAACATGGCGTACACAAATAGTAGAGCTAAAAATAATATTCTTTGAATTTGTTTATGATGTGAAATCTAAGAAGCTGAATATCTAAGCTAGGATTTAAATCTGTTTTTGTGCATAAACAAAAATATAGCAGTTTTTAAAATTGAGTATAGTATGTATTTTCCTACTCCCTGGTTGATTATTCCCATCACGTGAGTATACACTTTCCAAGTTTCTCTTTCCCAGACAAGGTGGCTTGCTCAACAGGAGACAAAAGGACTGTGATCAAAGATGATTTCAGTTTGCAACTTTGTTAGTCAATTAGCATTTTTCTTTTGGAAAAGCCATGGGAGATGGGAACTTATATCAGTGGCAGAGGGCTTCCTTACCATTTGTAAAGTGTTTGGTTCTAGTAATACAGTATAAAACTACAAAAGCAAAGGACACAGATTAAAATTTATAAATAAAACTACAGAGATGGTGACCAATATGATGCTGTCTATGTTTCATACTTGTCACTTCCCACATTTTAAATCCTAGGAGGAGTGTAAGCCCTGATATCCTTTCTTGATGGACCAAGATGCTGCAGAATCTACTTGGACATTATCCAAGCTTATAGAGCACTAAACCGACACAAAGCTAACAAGTATATTTTTTAGAGTTATGTTCACACAATGACTGTGCTTCAAATGGGGGTGCCTTCAATATTTTAAGGGTTAAAATATACACTTATAATTGGAAAAAATGAATTATTAATAACAACCCAAATTAAGACCAATGTTCGTCATTTTACTCTTTTTAAAGCATGTGTTCTTATACATTAAAACAAAAAAAAATTAAAGAAACAAAAACAACTTCTATGTTCAGTAACTGAAGTCCAAATTTTATTATTAAAAGTATAGTGAACTAAACAGTAAAGGAGCTCACAGAAACACAGATGAATTAACACAAATGATACAGGATTTTAGAATATGCCAACAGTCTAAGACAATAAAGGAGATCCCTTTAAAATTATGAATGTGCTAATAATAAACATTGAATAGCTTATACATATAAGTTTCTAAGTGATATCTAAAATGAAATTGCTGAAATGCAGATAACTATGTGGATAATACACCATGAGAGTAACTAGCAATATATGGATCTATTTTACTTTGTTATAATTGTTACTTCTAATATCAAAATATGACACTTAAATCACAATTCTGTTTTCAGTTCCTAAATTTATATCAGACTCTGCAATGCTAGTTTGGCAAGATTGTGTGAGCATGATAAATTGAACGCATCATCACCTAATGAGAAAATAGCTTAAAATATTATTTGAGAAAAAGTACTACAGATAGCAATAGATGTAATTATTACTCCTTTATGACACAGAACTTTGTTTTTGTGTCTATATCTGACTTTACATTATCTTTTTTATTTTGGATTCAGATATCAAGAATTAGAACATAATGACTCAGATAAGAAAATTTTCATTTCTTTAATTACCACATTTTAAGGTATTTATATTTCTCTAAGGATTTAGCGTTTAATTAGAGAAAACCATGATGATTATAGTAAATGGGGATTAAATGATATTTAATGAGAAAATCCATAATGAAGGTTTGTGGAGGATCAGATTTTATTTGCAATGATTTCACTCTGATCTCAGATGTGACAAAATAATTACATGAAGATTGCTCCTTGGAATTTTCATTTCACATAATCTAACTGATGATCTAATTTATAGTGCAATTAGTCAATTTTTCAAATGCCATAAGGTGAGGCATGCTAGGAGAGGACTCTTTATGTCCCCATCTGTCATACACTCTGCTTTTTTGTTTTCTACTTGACATTTAAAATTTTGTTATGAAAGTGTCTGGCAAGATACAAATGTTCTAAGATACTAAACATAACGGGTGAGATGTGTCTTCCACAAACCAGGTATTATAAGCTTAGTCTGAAGTGTTACAGCATTGGAAGGAAGGGGTGGGTGGCAAGTGTCTATAATATAAAGGTTGCTGAATTATCCTTACAAAAATAGCCCTGTGTTGTGAGATTAGCCACTGGGGTACACTTTGCCTTTCCTTCATCAGCACACACAAAAGCTGAAGTCAGATGCTGTCTACATAACTTAGACTTCACAAACTCTAGAACTGTGAAAAAAATATAATTTCAGTTATTCTCAAGTTATTCAGCACTTATGTTATAGCAGCATAAGGAGAATAAGGTTGTTTCAAAAATATTCTGACATCATCAGAGCAACAGAGATCTTCATATCGTCAGATGATTACATAGAAGTCAGAAAAGCTCCACTATGAACAACTACTACACTAACCTTTGTGAACATAAAAATAATGATATAAAAATACACATCATAATTGTCTTATTCATTTAAAAATATTGCTGTTAATACATTCTGAAAATATTGTTTGTTTTGAGTAAGACATTGTTTTGAGAAAAAAAAGTTGAGTGTTTAATTAATTTCAAAATTAATGACTTTATATAGCTTAAAGTTTCAGAAAGGGAGTTGGTGAGAAACTGATGAAATTAGACAATAGTGTATTAAACTCCCTCGAATACACAAAAATTGAAATTATCAAGAACATTTACAAAATCATTTGGTGTTTGAAAACATAATAGTTTTTCCTATTGAAATAATAAAAAAAAAATCCTAGGAATCAAAATAAAGTTCATGTTATTTTAGACAAATCTTAAAGTATTTCATGAAGTAGGTTATGGGTTTATATCTGAAATGTGAGAAGCAAATTAAATATCAAACAAGAAAATATTTGAAAGATGTTTTGGCAAAGAGGAGGCAAGGGTTCCAAAATCTTATTCAGTGGTACAGCATTTGTTCAGGTAATTAAACTTTTCACCAATGCTTAGGCAAGAAGCTTTAATTACATTCATTGGGTCATGTGAAAACAAAGTTAATTAAGTAAGGAAAAGGAAGATTATATTAGAACTGTTTTGTTAGAAAGAGAGAGTGAGAGATGAAACTTATAGGGTTAAAACAACTAAGATTCATTCATGAGCATATATTGTTGTCAAAGTAAAATATGTATATATGAAATTTGTACTCTCTACTGAGGAATGAGTCTGTGTTGATGTAAACTCATATCTGAAATAAATTGCTCATATTTAAGACTAATTAGAAGTAAAATACTTTAAGGCCAGATTATATAAGTCCAGGAAGGTCAATTTTTTTTAAATGTAGTTTAATTTTAAATTTGATTTTATTTGGAATTTATTTTTTATTCTCCATATCCCATTCCAGTGGTATAGCTGGGTCTTCGGGTAGATCTATTGCCAACACTCTGAGGAAACTGCAGATTGATATAGAGAGTGGTTGTACCAGTTTGCAATCCCACCAGCAATGGAGGCATGTTCCTCTTTCTCCACATCTTCTCCAACATGTGTTGTCACCTGAGGTTTTGATCTTAGTCATTCTGATTGGTGTAAGGTAGACTCTCAGGATCATTTTGATTTGCATTTCTCTGATCACTAAGGACTCTGAACATTTCTTTAGGTGCTGCTCAGCCATTCGAGATTACTCATTTGTGAATTCTCAGTTTTGTTCTGTAGCCAAATTTTGATTGGGTTGTTTGATTTTTTTTTTTTTTTTTTTTTTTGGCGATAACTTCTTTATATATTTTGGATGCTAGCCCTCTATCAGATGTGGGGTTAGTGAAGTTTTTTTTTTTTTTTCCCAATCTGTAGGTTGCCTATCCGTCTTACCAACAATGTCCTTTGCCTTACAGCTTTCCAGTTTCATGAGGTCCTATGTATCCTTGATTTTAGAGCATGAGCCATTGGAGTTCTGTTTAGGAAATTTCCCCCTGTGCCAATGAGTTCAAGGATCTTTCTCTTCTGTTAGATTCAGTGTATCTGGTTTTATGTTGAGGTCCCTAATACACTTGAACTTGAACTTTGTAAAAGTTGACCGATATGGGTCTTTTTTCATTCTTCTACATACAGAGAGTCTGTTAGACCAACACCATTTATTGAAGATACTCTTTTTTTCATTGTATATTTTTGGCATCTTTGTCAAAAATTAGTGACCATGGGTGTGACATTTTATTTCTGGGTCTTCAAATCTATTTCATTGATCAACATGTCTGTCTCTGTACGAATTCAATACAGTTTTATTTATTTATTTATTTATTTATTTATTTATTTATTTATTTATCACTATTGCTCTGTAGTAAAGCATGAGGTCAGGGATGGTGATTCCCCCAGTTGTTCTTTTATTGTTAAGAACTGTTTTTTGCTATTCTGGGTATTTTTGCTTTTTTTTTTTTTTCTTCATTTTTTTTTCTTCAATTTTTTATTGGATATTTTCTTCATTTACAATTCAAATGCTATCCCAAAAGTACCTTATACCCTTCCCCACTCCTGCTTCCTGGGCCTGGTATTCCCCTGTATTAGGGCATATGATCGTTGCAAGACCAAGGGCCTCTCCTCCCAATGATGGCTGATTAGGCCATCTTCTGCTATATGCAGCTAGAGACATGAGCTCAGGAGGAGCTAGAGAAAGTACCCAAGGAGCTGAAGGGGTCTGTAACCCTATAGGAGGAACAGCAATATTTTTTGCCTTTCAAGATTAATTTGAGAATTACTCTTTCGATGTCTTTGAAGAATTGTGTTGGGATTTTGATGGTGATTGCATTGAATCCATAGATTGCCTTTGGTAGGATGGCCAATTTTACTATGTTAATTCTGCCAATCATGAGCATGAGAAATCTCTCCATTTTCTGAGATCTTTGATTTCTTTCTTGAGAGAAATGAGTTTATTGTCATAAAGGTTTTCACTTGTTTGGTTAAAGTTATCCCAAGATATTTTATACTATTTGTGGCTACTGTGAAGGGAATTATTTCCCTAATTTCTTTCTCAGCCTGTTTTTCCTTCATATAAAGGAAGGCTACTGATCTATTTGAGTGAATTTTATATCTGGCCACTTTGCTAAAGTTGTTTATCAGTTGGAGAAGTTCTATGGTAGAATTTTTGGGGTTGCTTGTGCATGCTACCACTTCATCTGCAAATAGTGATACCCTTATTTCTTCTTTACCAATTTTTATCTCCTTGAACTCTTTATGTTGTCTTATTGTTCTAGCTAACATTTGGAGCAGTAGATTGAACAGATATGGGGAGAGTGGACACACTTGTCTTTGCTTTCAGTGGGATTGCTTCAAGTATGTCTCCATTTAATTTGATATTGGCTATTGGTTTGCTGTATATTGCTTTTATTATGTTTAGGTATGGCCCTCGAGTTCCTGACCTCTCCAATACTTTTACCATGAAGGGGTGTGGTATTTTGTCAAATGCTTTTTCTGCATCTAAGGAGATGATCATGTGATTTTTTTCTTTGAGTTTGTTTATATAGTAGATTACATTAATGGATTTTCATATATTAAACCAAACTTGCATCCCCTGTGATGAAGCCTACTTGATCGTGGTGAATGATGGTTTTGATGTGTTCTTGGATTTGGTTTGCAAGAATTTTATTATTTTTGCATTAATATTCATAAGCTAGATAGGTCTGAAATTCTCTTTTTTGGTTGTGTTCTTGTGTGGTTTAGGTATCAGAGTAATTGTGGCTTCATAGAATGAATTGGATAGACTACCTTCTGTTTCTATTTTATGGCATAGTTTGAGGAGAATTATTATCAGGTCTTTATGAAGGTCTGGTAGAATTCTGCATTAAATCCATCTGGCCCTGGGCTTTTTAAAATTGATATGTCTTTAATGGCTTCTATTTCTTTGTGTAATATGGGCCTGTTTAGATAGTTTACCTGCTCTTGATTTAACTTTGGTTTGTGGTATCTGTCTAGAAAATCATCCATTTCATCAAGTTTCCCAGCTTGTTGAATATAGTAGGATTTGATGACTTTTTTGAATTTCCTCCTTTTCTTGTTGTTATGTCTCCCTTTTCATTTCTGATTTTATTAATTTGGGTACTGCCTCTTGGCCCATTAGGTAGTTTGGCTAGGGGTTTATCTATTTTGCTGATTCTTTCAAAGAACCAGCTTTTGGGTTTGCTGATTCTTTCCATTGTTTTCTTTGTTTGTATTTGGTTGATTTCATCTCTGAGTTTGATTATTTCCTGCCTTCTACCCCTCTTGGTTGAGTTTGTTTCTTTTTGTTCTAGAGCTCTCAGATGTGTTAATAAGTTGTTAGTGTAAGATCTCTCCAGTTTCTATACCAGGGCACTTAGTGCCATGAACTTTCCTCTTAGCACTGGTTTCATTGTTTGGGTATGCTATGTCAACATTTTCATTAATTTCTAGGAAGTTTTTAATTTCTTTCTTCCCTGACCAAGTTATCTTTGAGTAAAGAGTTGTTCAGTTTCCACATATATGTCTGCTTTCTGTAGTTTTTGCTATTATTGAAGACCAGACTTAGGCCAGGGTGGTCTGATAGGATGCATGGTATTATTTCGATCTTCTTGTATCTGCTGAGGGTTGTTTTGTGACCAATTATATGGTTGAATTTGGAGAAGTTACTATGAAGTGCTTTGAAGAAGGTGTATTCTTTTGTTTTAGGGTCAAATGTTTGTAGATATCTGTTAAATCCATTTATTTCATAACCTCTCTTAGTTTCACTGTGTCCCTATTTTGTTTTTGTTTCAATGACCTGTCCATTGATGTGAATGGGGTGTTGAAATCTCCCACTTTAATTTTGTGGGGTTCGATGTGTCTTTTGAGTTTTAGTAAATTTTCTTTTTTGAATTTGGATCCTCTTGCATTTAGGGCACAGATGTTCAGAATTAAGACTTTCTCTTGGTGGATTTTCCCTTTGATGAATATTAAGTGTCTTTCTTCATCATGCTTGATGACTTTTGGTTGAAAGTCTATTTTTTTGGATATTAAGATGGCAACATCTGCTTGCTACCTGGGACCATTTACTTGGAAGATATTTTTCCATCCTTTTACTCTGAGATAGTGTCTGTCTTTGCTGTTGAAGTGTGTTTCTTGTATGCAGCAAAACATTGGGTCTTTTTGTATATCCCATGTTAGCTTATGATTTTTTTATAGGTGAGTTGAATCCATTAATATTAAGAGAAATTAAAGAGATATGATTGTTTGTTCCTGATATATTCTTTTTGTAGGTGGCTTTATGTGCTTGTGGCTATCTGCTTTTAACTTTGTTGTGAGATGCTGAATATCTTGTCCTTTCTTTGATGAAGGTATCTTCCTTGTGTTGGAGTTTTCCTTCCAGGATCCTCTGTAGGGCTGGGTTGGTAGATAGATACTGTTTGAATTTGGTTTTGTCCTGGAATATTTTTGTTTCTCCATCTATGTTGATTGAGAATTTTGCTGGGTATAGTAGCCTGGGCTGACATTTGTGTTCTCTTAGGGTCTGCATGACAAGGCGCTTCTGGCTTTTATAGTCTCTGTTGAGAAGTGTGCTATAATTTTGATAGGTCTACTTTATATGTTACTTTGCCTTTTCCCTTACAGCTTTTAATATTATTTCTTTACTCTGTGCATTTAGTGTTTTGATAATGGGAAGATTTTCTTTTCTGGTCCCATTTATATGGTATTCTATAGGCTTCCTCTTCCCCTTTATGTCCATCTCTTTCTTTAGTTTGGGAAAGTTTTCTTCTATGATTTTGTTGAAGACATTTTCAGGTCTTTTGAGCTGGAAATCTTCATTCTCTATTCTGATTATCCTTAGATTTTGTCTTTTCATTGTGTTCTGATTTTCCTGGATGCTTTGGGTGAGGAGTATTTTTATGTTTTGAATTTTCTTCGACAGTTGTGTCAATCTCTTCTACCATATCGTCTATACCTGAGATTCTTTCTTTTCTCTCTTGTATTCTGTTGATAATACCTACATCTGCAATTCCTGACCTCTTTCCTAGGATTTCTATTTACAGGTTTGCCTCCATTTGTGTTTTCTTTATTGTTTATACTTCCACTTTTAGGTCTTGGATTGCTTTATTCAATTCCTTCACCTGTTTACCTATGTTTTCCTGTATTTGTTTCAGTGAGTTATTCATATCCTCCTTAAAGAACTCTATTATCTTCATGAGATAGAATTTTAGGACAGATTCCTGATTTTCAGGTGGGTTGGTATATTTAGTGCTTGCTGTGGTGGAAGAACTGGTTTCTGATTTGCCCTTGTATTTTGGCTTCTGTTGTTTATGGTCTTGCATTTGCCTTTCGGCATCTGGATATCCCTGGTGTTTATTGATCTGGATGACTAGAAGGTGTCTGCCTCTTTTGTCCCCAGGTTACTTCAGGTGCCTTGGTAGGCTTTCAGCCCTGACTGTACCAGATCACCTCTGGGGTCCTCCAACTGGGGGCTCTTCAGAAGGGCACTGAAGCTGCTGATTTGTTGCCCTGACTGGTGGATCTTGTGGGAGGCCTTCAGACTATTGGTTCTTCAGTGGAGCATTGAAGCTGTTGTCTAACTGTGCTAAGTGCAGCTGATCCCCAACTTCTCTGAAAGTAGTGGATCCTCAAACGCTCAAATGCTCTGAGTGCAGTGTGTCCAACTGCTCTAAGTGCAGTGGATCTTCTAGGTTGGATCAGGATATGGAGTCTTCATAAGAGCAAACCAACTAGGAGTTTGCCCCAGCAGCAAGGACCAGGTAGAAGGGGTGGGAGGGACAGGAGGAAGGGGAGTGGTATTCGGAAGGGAGACTATTTTGGTCTCCAAAGTCCACCGGCTCCCAGAAGCAGCTCTGGGACTCGGGAGGTTAAGAGTGGTTAGGGAGTTTCTTTTTTTTTTTTTTTTTCTTTTTTTTTTTTTATTACGTATTTTGCTCAATTACATTTCCAATGCTATCCCAAAAGCCTCCCACACACCCCCCCCACTCCCCTACCCACCCATTCCCAATTTTTGGCCCTGGCGTCCCCCTGTACTGGGGCATATAAAGTTTGCCTGTCAGTGGGCCTCTCTTTCCAGTGATGGCCGACTAGGCCATCTTTTGATACATATGCAGCTAGAGTCAAGAGCTCCAGGGTACTGGTTAGTTCATAATGTTGCACCTACAGGGTTGCAGATCTCTTTAGCTCTTTGGATACTTTCTCTAGCTCCTCCATTGGGGGCCCTGTGAGCCATCCAATAGTTGATTGTGAGCATCCACTTCTGTGTTTGTTAGGCCCTGGCCTAGTCTCACAAGAGATGGCTATATCACGGTCCTTGCAACAAACACTTACTAGTGTATGCAATGGTGTCATCATTTGGAGGCTAATTATGGGATGGATCCCTGGATATAGCAGTCTCTTGATGGTCCATCCTTTTGTCTCACCTCCAAACTTTGTCTCTGTAACTCCTTCCATGATTGATTGTTTCCAATTCTAAGAAGGGGCAAAGTGTCCTCACTTTGGTCTTCGTTCTTCAGTTTCATGTGTTTTGCAAATTGTACCTTATATCTCACTATACTAAGTTTCTGGGCTAATGTCCACTTATCACTGAGTTCATATTATTTGAGTTATTTTGTGATTGTGTTACCTTACTGACGATGATGCCCTCCAGGTCCAATCATTTGCCTAGGAATTTCATAAATTCATTCTTTTTAATAGCTGAGTAGTACTCCATTGTGTAAATGTACCACATTTTTTGTATCCATTCCTCTGTTGAGGGGCATCTGGGTTCTTTCCAGCTTCTGGCTATTATAAATAAGGCTGCTATGAACATAGTGGAGCATGTGTCCTTCTTACCAGTTGGGACATTTTCTGGATATATTATAGAGTGGTTGTAGAAGGTAGCAATCCGACCATCAATGGAGGAGTGTTCCCCTTTCTCCAAATCCTCGCCAGCATCTGCTGTCACCTGAATTTTTGATCTTAGCCATTCTGACTGATGTGAGGTGGAATCTCAGGGTTGTTTTGATTTGCATTTCTCTGATGATTAAGGATGTTGAACATTTTTTCAGGTGCTTCTCTACCATTCTGTATTCCTCAGGTGAGAATTCTTGGTTCAGTTCTGAGCCCCATTTTTTAATGGGGTTTTTTGATTTTCTGGAGTCCACCTTCTTGAGTTCATTATATATATTGGATATTAGTACCCTATCTGATTTAGGATAGGTAAAGATCCTTTCCCAATCTGTTGGTGGTCTTTTTGTCTTATTGACGGTGTCTTTTGCCTTGCAGAAGCTTTGCAGTTTCATGAGGTCCCATTTGTCAATCCTCAATCTAACAGCACAAGCCATTGCTGTTGTGTTCAGGAATTTTTCCCCTGTGCCCATATCTTCGAGGATTTCCCCCACTTTCTCCTCTATAAGTTTCAGTGTCTCTAGTTTTATGGTTCCTTGATCCACTTAGATTTGACCTTAGTAAAAGGAGTTAGGAATGGATTGATTCGCATTCTTCTACATGATAACAACCAGTTGTGCCAGCACCATTTGTTGAAAATGCTGTCTTCCTTCCACTGGATGGTTTTAGCTCCCTTGTTGAAGATCAAGTGACCATAGGTGTGTGGGTTCATTTCTGGGTCTTCAATTCTATTCATTGGTCTACTTGTCTGTCACTATACCAGTACCATGCAGTTTTTATCACAATTGTTCTGTAGTAAAGCTTTACGTCAGGCATGGTGATTCCACCAGAGGTACTTTTGTCCTTGAGAAGAGTTTTTGCTATCCTACTTTTTTTGTTATTCCAGATGAATTTACAGATTGCTCTTTCGAATTCCTTGAAGAATTGAGTTGGAATTTTGATGGGGATTACATTGAATCTGTAGATTGCTTCTGGCAAAATAGCCATTTTTACAATGTTGATCCTGCCAATCCATGAGCATGGGAGATCTTTCCATCTTCTGAGATCTTCTTTAATTTCTTTCTTCAGAGACTTGAAGTTTTTATCATACAGATCTTTCACTTCCTTAGTTAGAGTCATGCCAAGATATTTTATATTATTTGTGACTATTGAGAAGGGTGTTGTTTCCTTAATTTCTTTCTCAGCCTGTTTATTCTTTGTGTAGAGAAAGGCCATTGACTTGTTTGGATTAATTTTATATCCAGCTACTACACTGAAGCTGTTTATCAGGTTTAGGAGTTCTCTGGTGGAATTTTTAGGGTCACTTATATATACTATCATATCATCTGCAAAAAGTGATATTTTGACTTTCTCTTTTCCAATTTGTATCCCCTTGATCTCCTTTTGTTGTCGAATTGCTCTGGTTAATACTTCAAGTTCTATGTTTAAGAGGTAGGCAGAAAGTGGGCAGCCTTGTCTGGTTCTTGATTTTAGTGGGATTGCTTCCAGCTTCTCACCATTTCCTTTGATGTTGGCTACGGTTTTGCTGTAGATTGCTTTTATCATGTTTAGGTATGGGCCTTGAATTCCTGATCTTTCCAAGACTTTTTATCATGAATGGGTTTTGGATCTTGTCAAATGATTTTTCTGCATCTAACGAGATGATCATGTGATTTTTGTCTTTGAGTTTGTTTATATAATGGATTACATTGATGGATTATCATATATTAAACCATCCCTGCATCCCTGAAATAAAACCTACTTGGTCAGGATGGATGATTGCTTTAATGTATTCTTGGATTCGGATAGCAAGAATTTTATTGAGTATTTTTGCATCGATATTCATAAGAGAAATTGGTCTGAAGTTCTCTATCTTTGTTGGATCTTTCTGTGGTTTAGGTATCAGAGTAATTGTGGCTTCATAAAATGAGTTGGGTAAAGTATCTTCTACTTCTATTTTATGAAATAGTTTGTGCAGAACTGGAATTAGATCTTCTTTGAAGGTCTGATAGAACTCTGCACTAAACCCATCTGGTCCTGGGCTTTTTTTGGCTGGGAGAATATTAATGACTGCTTCTATTTCTTTAGGGGATATGGGACTGTTTAGATCGTTAATTTGATCCTGATTTAACTTTGGTACCTGGTATCTGTCTAGAAATTTGTCCTTTTTGTCCAGGTTTTCCAGTTTTGTTGAGTATAGCCTTTTGTAGAAGGATCTGATGGTGTTTTGGATTTCTTCAGGATCTGTTGATATGTCTCCCTTTTTATTTCTGACTTTGTTAATTAGGATGTTGTCCCTGTGCCCTCTAGTGAGTCTAGCTAAGGGTTTATCTATCTTGTTGATTTTCTCAAGGAACCAAACTCCTCGTTTGGTTAATTCTTTGAATAGTTCTTCTTGTTTCCACTTGGTTGATTTCGTCCCTGAGTTTGATTATTTCCTGCAGTCTACTCCTCTTGGGTGGATTTGCTTCCTTTTTTTCTAGAGCTTTTAGATGTGTTGTCAAGCTTCTAGTGTGTGCTCTCTGCAGTTTCTTCTTGGAGGCACTCAGAGCTATGAGTTTCCCTCTTAGAAATGCTTTCATTGTATCCCATAGGTTTGGGTATGTTGTGGCTTCATTTTCATTAAACTCTAACAAGTCTTTAATTTCTTTCTTTATTCCTTCCTTGACCAAGGTATCATTGAGAAGAGTGTTGTTCAGTTTTCATGTGAATGTTGGCTTTCCATTATTTATGTTGTTATTGAAGATCAGCCTTAGGCCATGGTGGTCTGTTAGGATGCATGGGACAATTTCAATATTTTTTTATCTGTTGAAACCTGTTTTGTGACCAATTATATGGTCAATTTTGGAGAAGGTCCCATGAGGTGCTGAGAAGAAGGTATATCCTTTTGTTTTAGGATAAAATGTTCTGTAGATATCTGTTAGATCCATTTGTTTCATCACTTCTGTTAGTTTCAGTGTGTCCCTGTTTAGTTTCTGTTTCCATGATCTGTCCATTGGTGAAAGTGGTGTGTTGAAGTCTCCCACTATTATTGTGTGAGGTGCAATGTGTGCTTTGAGCTTTACTAAAGTTTCTTTAATGAATGTGGCTGCCCTTGTATTTGGAGCATAGATATTCAGAATTGAGAGTTCCTCTTGGAGGATTTTATCTTTGATGAGTATGAAGTGTCCCTCTTTGTCTTTTTTGATAACTTTGGGTTGGAAGTCGATTTTAACCGATATTAGAGTGGCTACTCCAGCATGTTTCTTCAGACCATTTGCTTGGAAAATTGTTTTCCAGCCTTTCACTCTGCGGTAGTGTCTGTCTTTTTCCCTGAGATGGGTTTTCTGTAAGCAGCAGAATGTTGGGTCCTGTTTTTGTAGCCAGTCTGTTAGTCTATGTTAGGGAGTTTCTTATCAACTGCTCTGAGTGCAGCAGGTCCTCTAGGATGGATTGGGATATGAAGTCTTCACAGGAGCAGACAAGCTAGGACTCTTCTCCAGCAGCAAGGACCAGGGAGAAGGGATAGAAGGGATGGAAGGAAGGGAAATAGTATTCTGGAGTGTGGGGCTTTTTGTGAGGATTGATTTTGACTCTACCAGGCTTCTAGCAGCAGCTGGGACTGGTGGGGACTGAGAGGTTTTCTTACCAACTGCTGATTGCAGAGAGTCCTAAAGGATGGATTGGGATATGGAGTCTTCACAGGAACAGACCAACTAGCTGTCTGCCCCAGCAACAAGGACCAGACAGAAGTTAAAGATGAAATTCTTACTTTTTACGTTATCCAGGCTTTAGAGATCATGAAATAAGAGGTATGAAAGAATTTGCTATATAAAATGACTAGGTTGATAGTGGTTATTTTTGGGATACAAATTATGGTGTACAAGAGAAAGTAGGGGATTAAAGATGATCTATAAATTGACTATATGGTGCCATTATTCTTAATGTTGCCTACAAAGGAGAGTAAGACCTTACAAGAGAGACAAAAGCCAGAATCTAAAGAGATACTTACATCAGGTAAATATTGAATGTATAGAATCTCTTAGTATTTTATTTTCTTTGTAGTGTTAGCAATCAAGAATGAAGTACCTGTCAGTGTCAGATGCAAGTTGGGTCCCCTCCTCCGTAATATTTACAAATGCTAAAATGAAAGTAGATACTAAATCTTCCAGAAAAACTGCTTAAAACATTTTTAATTTAGCTATATTTTGATCATATTCTTCCCCTTCCCTAAGTCTCTCCAGATACTCTCTCCTATTTATCCACCAAACTTTAAGATTTTTCTCTAAAAGTCAAAAACCCGAATGCAAGAACACCCAACACTCCTCCACACAAGAAAAACAAGAAAACAACATTCCAAGTACAATGTTGAATAGGTAGGGCGAGAGTGGACAGCCTTGTCTAGTCCCTTATTTTAGTGGGATTGCTTCCAGCTTCTCACCATTTACTTTGATGTTGGCTACTGGTTTGCTGTAGATTGCTTTTAATCATGTTTAGGTATGGGCCTTGAATTCCTGATCTTTCCAAGACTTTTATCATGAATGGGTGTTGGATTTTGTCCAATGCTTTCTCAGCATCTAATGAGATGATCATGTGGTTTTTGTCTTTGAGTTTGTTTATATACTGGATTACATTGATGGATTTTCATATATTAAACCATCCCTGCATCCCTGGGATGAAACATACTTGGTCAGGATGGATGATTGTTTTGATGTGTTCTTGGATTCGGTTAGCAAGAACTTTATTGAGGATTTTTGCATCGATATTCATAAGGGAAATTGGTCTGAAGTTCTCTATCTTTGTTGGGTCTTTTTGTGGTTTAGGTATCAGAGTAATTGTGGCTTCATAGAATGAGTTGGGTAGAGTACCTTCCGTTTCTATTTTGTGGAATAGTTTGTGAAGAACTGGAATTAGGTCTTCTTTGAAGATCTGATAAACTCTGCACTAAACCCATCTGGTCCTGGGCAGTTTTTTGGCTGGGAGACTATTAATAACTGCTTCTATTTCTTTAGGGGATATGGGACTGTTTAGATGGTCAACTTGATCCTGATTCAACTTTGGTAGCTGGTATCTGTCCAGAAATTTGTCCATTTTGTCCAGGTTTTCCAGTTTTGTTGAGTATAGCCTTTTGTAGAAGGATCTGATGGTGTTTTGGATTTCTTCAGGATCTGTTGTTATGTCTCCCTTTTCATTTCTGATTTTGTTAATTAGGATTTTGTCCCTGTGCCCTCTAGTGAGTCTAGCTAAGGGTTTATCTATCTTTTTGATTTTCTCAAAGAACCAACTCCTCGTTTGGTTAATTCTTTGAATAGTTCTTCTTGTTTCCACTTGGTTGATTTCACCCCTGAGTTTGATTATTTCCTGCCGTCTATTCCTCTTGGGTGAATTTGCTTCCTTTTCTTCTAGACCTTTTAGGTGTGTTGTCAAGCTGCTAATGTGTGCTCTCTCTAATATCACACACATTAAAAACAAATCCAAAAAAAGCATGCATGTGTATTATAATATTACTTTTGATTTTTCCATGCTATTGTTGTTTTTGTAAGGTGCCACCTGAGAGGCTAATGCAAAAGAGCCACATGATTTCTGTGGAACAAAAATGATCACATTCATAATTGCTACACTTTCTCAAGAATGAATCCTATACATACCTAATAATTTCTTTCCTCTGCAATCTTTTACTTTCAATACATATTTTGACACTCCTATTTTTAAAATATGTTTTTATATTACTAAGAACACGGGTGAAAAATAAAGTGATTAAGAAATAAAAAATACCAATAAATTTAGTTATTGCCTTAGTCAGTGCTCTATTGCTCTAATGACATGACATGACTCAGGTGAATGATAAAAGAAGGCATTTAGTTGAACTTATTTACAGTTTCAGATGTTTATTTCATTATCATCATGGTAGGGAGCATGGAAGTAGGAAGGAGCAGATGATCCTGTACAAGTGACTGAGAAGACTATAAATAGATCTGCTGGCAGCAGGAAAAAAAGAGCCATTGGTCGTGGCTTGAGTTTTTTTTTTTTAATATTTTTTATTATAACATACTTTCCTCAATTACATTTAGAATGCTATCCCAAAAGTCCCCCATACCCTCCCCACACTTCCGTACCCACCCATTCCCATTTTTTGGCCCTGGCATTCCCCTGTACTGGGGCATATAAAGTTTGCGTGTCCAATAGGCCTCTCTTTCCAGTGATGGCCAACTAGGCCATCTTTTGATACATATGCAGCTAGAGTCAAGAGCTCCGGGGTATTGGTTAGTTCATAATGTTGTTGCACGTACAGGGTTGCAGATCTCTTTAGCTCCTTGGATACTTTTTCTAGCTCCTCCATTGGGAGCGCTGTGCTTCATCCAATAGCTGACTGTGAGCATCTACTTATGTGTTTGCTAGGTCCCGGCCTAGTTTTACAAGAGACAGCTATATCAGGGTCCTTTCAGCAAAATCTTGCTAGTGCAATGGTGTCATCGTTTGGAGGCTAATTATGGGATGGATCTCTGGATATGGCAGTCTCTAGATGGTCCATCCTTTTGTCTCAGCTCCAAACTTTGTCTCTGTAACTCCTTTCATGGGTGATTGTTTCCAATTCTAAGAAGGGGCAAAGTGTCCACACTTTGGTCTTCTTTCTTTTTCAGTTTCATGTGTTTTGCAAATTGTACCTTATATCTCACTATACTAAGTTTCTGGGCTAATATCCACTTATCAGTGAGTACATATCGTTTGAGTTCTTTTGTGATTTTGTTACCTCATTCAGGGTGATGCCCTCCATGTCTATCCATTTGCCTAGGAATTTCATAAATTCATTCTTTTTAATAGCTGAGTAGTACTCCATTGTGTAAATGTACCCCATTTTTTTATCCATTCCTCTGTTGAGTGGCATCTGGGTTCTTTCCAGCTTCTGGCTATTATAAATAAGGCTGCTATGAACATAGTGGAGCATGTGTTCTTCTTACCTGTGTGGACATCTTCTGGATATATACCCAGGAGAGGTATTGCGGGATCTTCCGGTAGTACTATGTCCAATTTTCTGAGGAACCCCAGACTGTTTTCCAGAGTGGTTGTACAAGCTTGCAATCCTACCAACAATGGAGTAGTGTTCCTCTTGTGGCTTGAGTTTTTAGAACATAAAAGCACACCCCCAGGGACACATGTCCTCCAGGAAGGCCACATATATGCCAGTATGGATATCCTTCCTAACCATTCTCAAGTGTTGCTGCTCCCCAATGACTAACCACTCAAATAGTTGAGCCTACAAGTCATTTTTATTAAAACCAACCACATTATCTATCAATTGTCGTGAAAATGTTAATTTAAGATAATTAATACTTATATTAGGTAAAAGTGAATACATGGAGATATTCAACATGATAGATACAAATTTAAAGCACATTTCTAGTGATATGTGCTGATCTCACTTTTGTATTTATTTGTTCATTTAAAATATAACATTTTCTCCTTTCCCATTTCTTCTTTCAACATTTCCATGTAACTTCCTACTCCTTCATCTCACTCTCTCTCAACTTGTCTTCTTCATTTTTGATTATTTTTACATGCACATTCTCTTAGGGTTTCTATTCCTGCACAAAAATCATGACCAAGGAAGCAAGTTTGGGAGGAAAGGGTTTCTTCAGCTTACACTTCCATACTGTTCATTACCAAAGAAAGTCAAGACTGTATCTCAAGCAGGTCAGGAAGCAGGAGTTGATGCAGAGGCCATGAAGGGATGTTTCTTAGTGGCTTGCTTCCTTTGGCTTGCTCAGCTTACTCTCTTATAGAACACAAGACTACCAGCCCAAGGAGAGTACCACCCACAATGATGCCCATTGAGAAAATGTCTTACAACTGGATCTCATGCAGGCATTTCCTCACCTGAAGAACCTTTCTCTGTGATAACTCCAGCTTGTGTCAAGTTGACACACAAAATCATCCAGTACACCCCCTCCCCCCCCCCCCCACACACACAAACAAAAAACATCAACAACAAATCCCCATTGTTCTGGAGTCCATTATTAGTTTGTTAGCTATTTCTTAGCATGAGGACTGTCCTGAAGTGGTTAAAACACCCAGTGTCACTCCATTAACAGAAGTTGCATTTTTTAAATCTCCTAGTAGTGATAAGTTCCCACATGATACAACCATCCCAGCAGTAATGGGTAGCCATTACTCCATACCTTTATTTATTTCTCTTACCTAACAAGATCTGTTCTTACTCTATACTTGCCTCCAGTCTTATGAATTTTAAGAGGGTTATCATTGTCCCCACAGCTGCATCCTCATGTAAGTTAATATATACCACATTACTCTTTCTGAATCTGAGATATCTCACTCAGCATCATTTTTTTTTCTAGATTCATTTATGTGTCTGCAAGTGTCATGATGTCATTTCTTAACAGCTGAGAAGTGCTCCATTGTAAAAATGGAGGATATTTTCTTTATCCATTCTTCTGTAGATGGGTATCTAATATATTTCCAACTTCTGACTGTTATGAATAGAGCAATAATGAGCATGGTTGAAGAATTTTCCCTGCATACTTGGGGATAGGCCTGAAACACATTTTTGAAAAGATTAATGTCCTATAAATTTTTGAATGTGATGTTTGGCTTCCATTTTATTTAGTGAATATGTGCTTCATAATAGGACCTGTTCATAGAGGAACACAGCAGTCATTTATTGTCAAAATCCTGTATTTATTAGTCAGTCCAGTTTCAAGATATGTAATTTCATGAGCACTCACATTGTTTCATGAACTAACATCCTTGTATGTAAGAGGTGTTTGATACTGGCAGAAGTGTAAAGTATAGAATTAAATATCAACACTTGATATTTTCACTATCCTTGTAGATTTTAAAATGATAAGTATTCCAACTAAAGGTACCTAATGGATATTCGCCTCCTGTATCCCTGACTTCAAAGAATTTCTTACTTTCTCCATTAATTATTATTTGGAAAAATGCAGTGTATATTCTCCCTTAGAGGTGTGAAATATATGAGGTTAGTTATAAACATGTACATGCCTTGGCTTCATCAGCTTCATCAGAGTAGAAAAGGAACAGAAATTAATATCACCCAAGTATGCACATAAGTGTGAAAGGGAAAGATAAAGCTGATATAGTGACCTATAATCCTCATGCATCCAGAGCAGGAGCTGAAAGCCTCTTAGCTTTCATTCTCCTGTACTACAGGAAATAATTTACCCATCACCTTCTCCATTTGAGACATGCCAGTTTCCCAGGCTCAGCAGTCTCTCTGTTCTTCACATATTCTTGCAGTGCTTTAAACTGTGTCCTCCACTTTTCTGTCAGATCCTATTCCTGGAAACTTGTCTTTAACAAAGAAATTGTAACATATTGCCATAATATATAATTGCTTTATTAGGTACTTGGGGGATAAAAAAAGTCATCAGCACATGTTACTAATTAAATTTATGTGTTTGTAAAAGAAGACAAGGATAAAGTTGCTCTTGTGGCTTTGCGGAATTCATTGCTCAATTTCATGGCTTTTTGTGTAAGACTGAATCTCCAGATTTCTACTTTTCCTGCTTATAGGTTTGCTTTTACTTCAATAATGTCACCTTTTCTCCAAACTAAATGTAATTATGCTGTTAATCCAGTGTTTATAAACTCTTTCCCCCAAGGCATGTAACCCATGAATCACAGGTTACAGTGCAGACCATGGTGAGAAACCATCTGCTCAGACGAACATTTATTATAAGGGTTATAAAAGTCTGCGTTTATTATGCATGAGATTCTGAATAATTTAGGTGTGTTTCAGATAAATTCTTAAGTGTAAAGCAACTAAAACACTAGTCTGATGAAGAAATGAGAAAACTATTATTATATACAAATACTTAATTCAGAATAAACATCACAGCAAGGCTCTGGATGATTTTCTAGGATGACTTTAACCAGTGAGTTTTTCTAAAAGCACAAAATTTCCAGGTAATGCCTTTTAAGTAAAAGAAGAAATGTCTCTAGTTTAAAACAATGTATTCCTTAAAAGTAATCACCGTAAGGAGCCTTGTGCCTCCTTCAGACTTTCTTACTATTCCTTTGCCATACTGCCTGTTTCTGGTTTTATCATGATCCTACTCTAATTAAAACCTGCCCTTGGCCCCTGTTTCCTATTTCCCATTCAAATCAGAACCACCTTGTTAATCTGTTAACTCCCTTCCATGGTTCCTTTTTACTGTCTTTTTCTGAGATTACTCCAGGTTCTACACTCAGATCTGAACATTTGGAACTTGAAACCTCAGATGAGAGAGATCATGTGAAGTTTTTCTTCCTGAGTATGATTTACAACACTCAATATGATCTTTCCTATTTCCACCCATTTACCTGAAAATGGTGTGATTTCACTTTTTTCTTTCAGATGAATATTATTCTGCAATGTATATGTATAATATTTTTATTATTCTTTCAACAGTTAAAGGATATTTCAGTGGTTTCCATTTGCTAGCTTTAGTAAATAGTGTTCACATCTATGAAAATATCTATGGATTGCAATACTATGTCCTTTGATAATATGCCAAAGGGTGCTAGAACTAGAGCTGGGTCATGTGGGAAATTTAGTTTTCTCCTTCCTGTATCCTCACTAGTATTTGTTGCTAGCTATTTTGTCAATCTTTGCTGTTCTGAATGGGATATAAAACAATCACAAAGTTGCTTTAATTTTCCTGTCCCTAATAGCTAGGAACAATGAACTTATCCAATACCAACTACTCAGCCCTGGATCACATACATACAGACAACATTATATGGACCAAGATGATTTATACATATATATGTTCTATCATTCAATCTATCTATAATATATATCATATATATGTATATGATCAGTTTGCAATTTTATCATACTATATTGCATGATTTATTTGAATGTGATGTATAACAATCTGATTAGAACAAAAATCTAATCACTTAAAATATTAAAAATTCTAAATTATGAATGGAATTAAAATAATGATTTTTCATATATTCAGGAAACACACCTGCTTAGGTGGTGCTTCATATTTTTTCTGGCAAGAGGGAAGGAAAAGAGTGGTGGTTAATGTATTCTGACCATAAAAATGTTAAAAAGGAAAGTAAAGTTGTGTAGAAAGTAATATAGAAGGTAATAACATCAGCCTGATTCTTTGTTTATAATGAGAAAGCATCAGTGACTGAACTGTGCAGAAGGTTCTGGCAAGCTATAATATAATTATTGAGATAGTGATGTCCTTAATTGAGTCAAATTTATGTCAAGTGTGCTTAAGTGTATCTAACACCTATCTGCTGTCTTATTAGGGCAAGATAGTGTGATTAAAAAGAAGTTAAGAGTAATGGCCAGATGCAGGTTTCAATTTGCCTGGAGGTTATGGAAACGAAGAGTAGCTTCCAACCCTACATGTGTATCATCAACATCTTTTGCTTATATTGGGGCTCATACATGGCAGAACTTTAAAATTCATTTAAACCTGCGTTGGCATATACCCCTGAGAAACCGTTATCTCAGAAGGCTCAATCTCACCCTTGCACGTCTGCTGTCTGATGATTCTCTGCCTTCCTAGGCTCAAAACTCCAAAGTGCAAGTTCTCATTTCCACCTCTCTTTGCCACATTGGCTACCAAGTATTAAAACTGCTGTGTCCACTTTGTCTCTTCTTGTTTTCTCTGTAATAAATAAATATCTATTCCTCAATACAATTGTATAGAGATGTGCGTACTACATAGACATTTTTTTTCAGATTTTCTTTTATTTCATTTAAAAACTTAGACTTGATGTATCTACATGTCTTTCTCATTGAATGTTGGCATATTATCTTGCTATTGCTGGCTGGCTGCATGAATAGTGTGAGATCATCTCACTGGCTGACTCTGGAGAGAATGCAGAGCATGTAGTGTTCTCCTGTCTGCTTCTGCTGTGAGCATGTAATATTTGAGTATATTCAGGGAATCAACTGATTAGATATAGTTTATTTCATCCCATGTTGAATTCTGGTATAAGCCCTTTGAAAAGTATCTAGATAATATTCTCAATGTACCTTTTTTTTTCTCTCTCTCTTGGGACATCATCTTAAGTTTTGTTTGTTTTCTACACTCTGCTATATACAGCATAGGACTTTATAATAATAATACATATTTTTTAAATTGCTCTTAATTTATCTATGAGACTTCTTTAAATTTGTGAGAGAGGAATCTTAAACCACTAACTCCTTAGTTCTACACTCCTGAAATGAGGATTTGAGCTCTGCACACAGACATCTCAGATTCCCTTTCTTCAGACAGCTTTCTGACTGATACTCTTCTTTTTTTAAGTATATAAACATAGTGGAGCATGTGTCCTTATTACAAGTTGGAGCATCTTCTGGGTATATGCCCAGGAGAGGAATTGCTGGATCATCCAGTAGTACTATGTCCAATTTTCCGAGGAACCACCAGACTGATTTCCAGAGTGGTTGTACAAGCTTGTAATCCCACCAACAATAGAGGACTGTTCCTCTTTCTCCACATCCTTGCCAACATCTGCTGTCACCTGAATATTTGATCTTAGCCGTTCTCACTGGTCTGAGATGGAATCTCAGGGTTGTTTTGATTTGCATTTCCCTGATGATTAAGGATGTTGAACATTTTTTCAAGTGCTTCTCAGCCCTTTGGTATTCCTCAGCTGAGAATTCTTTGTTTAGCTCTGTACCCCGTTTTTTAATGGTGTTATTTGAATTTCTGGAATCCAGCTTCTTGAGCTCTTTGTATTGGATATTAGTCCCCTAACAGATTTAGAATTGGTAAAAATTCTTTCCCACTCTGTTAGTGGCCTTTTTTGTCTTATTGACAGTATCTTTTGCCTTACAACAGCTTTGCAATTTTATGAGGTCCCATTTGTAAATTCTTGATCTTGCAGCACAAACCATTGCTCTTCTGTTCAGGATTTTTTCCCCTGTGCCCATATCTTCGAGGCACTTCCCTACTTTTTCCTCTATAAGTTTCAGTGTCTCTGGTTTTATGTGGAGTTCCTTGATCCACTTAGACTTGAGTTTGGTACAGAGAGATAAGAATGGATCGATTCGAATTCTTCTACGTGATAACAGGCAGTTATTTATAATGGCCAGAAGCTGGAAAGAACCCAGATGTCCCTCAACAGAGGAATGGATACAGAAAATGTGATACATTTACACAATGGAGTACTACTCAGCAATTAAAAACAATGAATTCATGAAATTTTTAGGCAAATGGATGAATCTGGATGATATCATCCTGAATGAGGTAACCCAATCACAAAAGAACTCACATGACCTGTACTCACATGACCTGTACTAATAAGTGGATATTAGCCCAGAAACTTAGAATATCCAAGATACAATTTGCAAAAGACATGAAACTCAAGGAGAAGGAAAATCAAAGTGTGGATACTTTGCTCCTTTAGAATGGAAAGAAAATACCCATGGAAGGAGTTACAGAGACAAATTTTGGAGCAGAGACAAAGTAAGGACCAACCAGAGACTGCCCCACCAAGGGATCCATCACATACACAACCACCAAACACAGACACTATTGTGAATTTCAGAAAGATTTTGCTGACAGGACTATGATGTAGCTCTCTCTTTTGAGGCTATGCCATTGCCTGGCAAATACAGAAGTAGATGTTCACAGTCATCTATTGGATGGAACACAGGATCCCCAATGAAGGAGTTAGAGAAAGTACCCAAGGAGCTAAAGGGGTCTGCAACCCTATAGGAGGAACAGCAATATGAACTAACCAGTACCCCCCAGAGTTGTGGCTCTAGTTGTATATGTAGCAGAAGATGGCCTAGTCAGCCATCAATGGAAGGAGAGCCCCTTGGTCTTACGAAGGTCATATGCCTCAATACAGGGGAATGCCAGGGCCAGGAAGCAGGAATGTGTGAGCTGGGGAGCAGAGCATGGGGAGGATATAGGCGGCTTTGATGATAGCATTTGAAATATATGTGAAGAAAATACCTAATAAAAAGTTATATATATATATATTCATTATTTACATTTCAAATGTTATCCCTTTTCCTAGTTTCCCCTCCAAAACCCCCCTATCCCCTTCCTTCTCCCCTTGCTCACCAACCTACTCACTCCTGCTTCTTGGCCCTGGCATTCCCCTACACTGAGGCATAAAGCCTTCACAGGAACAAGGGCCTTTCCTGCCACTAATGACTGACTAGGACATCCTCTGCTACATATTCAGCTAGAGCCATAAGTCCCACAATGTGTTTTCTTTGGTTGGTGGTTTAGTCCCTGAGAGCTATGGGGGTACTGGTTAGTTCATATTTTTGTCCCTCCTATGGGGTTGCAAAAACCTTCAGCTCCTTGGGTACTTTCTCTAGCTCCTTCATTGGGGACCCTGTACTCCATCCAATGAATGGCTGTAAGCATCCACTTCTGTATTTATCAGGCACTACCGAAGTTTCTCAGGAGACAGCTATATCAGGCTCCTGTGGAAGACCAAAGTGTGGATACTTCAATCCTTCTTAGAAGGGGGACCACAATACCCATGGAAGGAGTTACAGAGACAAAGTATGGAGCAGAGACTGAAGGAAGGACCATCCATAGTCTGCCCCACCTGGGGATCCATCCCATATACAACTACCAAACCCAGACACTATTGTGGATGCCAACAAGAGCTTGCTGACTGATACTCTTGTTTTACTTCTTCATATAACTCACTTTGACCTTTAACCAGGATCCTGGAGAGATAGCTCAGTTTTTAAAAACACTGGCTCCTTATCCAGAAGATTCTTGCTCAATTCCCAGCAACCATCTGCTAAATCTATACCAAATGTAAATGTAGTTCCAGGGGGTTCTGATATTCTCTTCAAGCATTGTGAGCACACAGGTATGCACTTGGTATCCAGGAATACATGCAGACTAGAAAACAGTATGTATAAGATAATATTTTATATTAAAATATGTAGAAGTAAACTTCAAGTACCGTTCCTAAGGTCACTGTCTGTTTTAATCTATTATTTTAATATTTGGTATTTTCTATTATAACCTCAAAATTTTATGATATACAGTATTTGATAACCTTTCAAAATGATGATAGAGTAAATGGCACGTGAATACTTTCCAAGAATTATCGATATTTCATTAGACATTAAGGTTATAGAACTTTTCATTCCTTGTCCAGGAGCTTCAAAACAGAAAACGAAAATTCTATCAAATACTTCAGATTCAGTTAAATTCTGATAACCTCTCATGTTTAGGGAATCCTTCAAAATAAATACTAAAACATGCTCATAGTTTTGCTGTGGAAATGGAGGTATGGTGTAGTATGTAAGATAGATAAAATCCCTGAATAGTTGGGCGATGGTGGTGCACGCCTTTAATCCTGGCACTTGGAAGGCAGAGGCAGGCAGATTTCTGAGTTCGAGGCCAGCCTGGTCTACAGAGTGAGTTCCAGGACAGCCAGGGCTATACAGGGAAACCCTGTCTTGAAAAAAAAATCCCTGAATAATTTGCTTTCCTAAGGACAGCACTTTCCCAGAGATACAAAGTAAATAAATTAAATAAACAAATAAATACACGAATAAATATGTTTGATAGACATACTTTTGTGCTTGCTCCATTGGCATCATGTCTTCCTTTTACTAGAAAAGCTTTTATAAAAGCAGGTCACTAGATAGGATTTGGTGCAATGCTCCTTGAATGTCAAGAAGCAAGGAACAGTGAATCTTTTTGGAGAAGAAAAAAGGTATCAAATACAGTCAGTCGTTAGAATCAAATATGGCGTCAGGCCTGTCTAGTAACGAAAAGCGATTGGTAAAGTATAGAAAGACTCTGCTGTATTATAAGGAAGCACCACTCATCAAGAAATACTGTTGGTCTATTAGCTTAGGCAAGAAATAGGGCGATGGGAATTTCTACAGAAGAGGAATCTGTGAGATAGTCAGGTGCTAGACATTTGCTCCCAAGACTGAGAAGGATACAGATGCAGGATCCAGTCATGTGGCACACAGAATAGAATAAACTGGATTACTGAGATATGAGGTAGTTGGGGAATAGGGAAAAAGCTAGTTGTCTAAGTATGTATTCATATATAAGAAATCTCAAAGTCATTATTTCAGGGAAAAAAGAGAATGGGTGGAAAACAGGGTTACAGATGCCATTAACTACAGTAATGCCTTGAAACATCTACTTTCTACACTTATCAAGTATATAGCTGTGAGGTCCAAAAGCCCTTGGTATCTCAATCTCTATCTTGTCCCTGGGCAGTTAATTATTTTACAATTATCTTTTCTAACTTCTGCTTTTAAGAGATCTGTTTTTACGTTCCCCGAGTATAGTTAAGAAATCTTGCGGCTGGAACTTTCCAGCTTTAAGAGGTTGAAGTTAGAACCTTCCTTAAGACATCTTGTGGTTAGAACTTTCCTTTTACTCAACTGGTTGCTTAGCATTTTCCATTTACCCTGTCATGTACTTGAACAATTGACTCTACTTTGTAATTGTGGTTTGCAGCTTTATAAGTGGAGTGGATTTTTTTGTTTGTTTGTTTGTTTGTTTGTTTGTTTTTAAAATAAATCAGGCTTAAAGAGTCCTCTGTTTTGTCTCCTTCCTTTGCATTTCTCGTTCTATCCGTTCTCACTTACTCCCTCAAGACCCTTGTTTAGTCCTGCAGGTCAGGAAATATAGCCTTTAACTAAACTAGAACAAGTTCAATAGGTCAGGGTGGGGGCAAGCGACACTCATTACATGTGACAGGACTCCACCAACACTGAGAAACAGAGGTACATATAGGTTTCTACATATATGCTGATAATTTGCTATGAGAGTACTACTGTCTTTATTTCTGGGGCTATATGGTAGACATGTCAAAGAGAAACCTGTTTTCAGGCAGAAAACAAAAGTCCTTGTGTTTAGGCTAATATTGATACACTGTGTCTCTATCTGTATGTTAGATAATGTAGAAACTGTCAAGCTGACATGATTATGGGATTCTGGTTTGTATCATTTGCAATGGTAAGTCATTCCTTAGGACAACTTTTATAAATGTATACTGACTGCCATTCTTTGAATAGGTATGGCCGCATAGACTCATGTGTTTGAATGGTTTGGCCCATAACAAGTGGCTCTGTTAGGGGTTATGCACTCATGGGAGTACATGTGAACTTGTTGGAGAAAGTGTGTCCATGTTGGGGTGAGTTTTTGAAGTCTTCTTTGTTCAAGCTACATCCAGTGACAGTCTCTATTTGCTGTCTATGCAACAAGATGTCTCTATCTGCTGTCTATGCAACAAGATGTAGAACTCTCAGTTCCTTTTCCAGCTTCATGCTTGCCTGCAATCCACCACGATTGTTACCATAATGATAATGGGCTGAGTTTCTGAAAATTTTAATCATCCCCAAATAAGGGTTTTCCTTTATAAGATTTGCCATGGTTATAGTGCCTCTTCATAGCAATAACACCCTATCAAGGTCAGAAGTTGGTGCCAAGGACTGTGATTTCTCTACTTCTGTGATAGGTCTGACCATATTTTGTCTGGAGGGATGTGGACTTTAGGACTGTGGATTAGAAAACAGTTGAACACTTTAAGTGTGGCATAGTAGGGCATACTTGTAAAAGCATGGAAGTTAGTGGTGCTGAGGATTATTTGAACTTCAGGGACCAGGTTCAAGAAGTTTCAGAGGGAGTCAATTTTAGTATGTTGCCTGATGATCATTTTTGTGATACTATAGTGAAGGATATGGCTGCACTATGTCCTATCCTCCTAACCCCCCAAAAAAGTGCCTGGGGCTAAATTGAAGAAGTTTAGATTAACTGAATTAGAAAAGGAGATTTGCGAACCATGTCCTATGGTTACTAATGTCCATGCATATTAGGGTCTATAATCAAAAGGAGCACCAGGAAGAATGGAGCTAAATTCTGTTGTCAAGGAGATAAACACATTCAAGAACAGCTTAGTGCTAAATAGAATAGTGGGAGTGGTGACTTCAGGGGAGAACCCTAAACAGGTAAGGTTCAAACTTGGGAAAAAGAATGAAAGAAAAGCTTAGGTCTAACTGTGGTGGTACAGACCTTTAATCCAAGTCCTCAGGAGACAGAAATGCACGTCTCTGAGTTCAACCTCATCTTGGTCACACTTTTATTTCTTACATGTCAATAAAATCCTTAATATGGCAGTATGCTGAAATAATTTCATTTTTCATTGTCATAAGTTCTGTTGATATAAAATCCCTAAAATGAAATATTAATTATATACGAATTTTGATGAGAGAATTATTTATATATTTATTGATTTTTAGAAAAATAAATTGGCAGGAGAATCTATTTAAAGAATCTTAGTACTTTTTAACTGCTGTTAAATATACAAGCAGTTTATAGTCAAAGATAAGAATTTTAAGTAAAATTATAGTATCCCAAATCCTAAGAACTACAAATATTCCATATAACAATAATAAGTCTCATAATAAAACATTATTGTTGTTTCTTGGTATTTGATACACAAATATATGGACTTATTTTGAACAAAGTAGAAGAAGAGTTTTTTTTTTTTTTAAACATAAGTGAATTTCCTTAGACAGGTATTAATTTCCTCCAGGCATTATTGAGATAGTAGCTTAAACTTTTGAGTTTGAAAACCACAAAAGGTTCCTTGCTTATCTTTCATGAGGAATTCAACTAAACAAACCTTAATAGCAGGACTCTATCTGTGAATGTGTCTTGATTCATTTCCCATGTTTATTCTTTGTTTATTGATCTAATTTATGTAAATCAAATCTTTACCTGAGGGCTCCAGAGTTTCTGTAAACAGTGGGGATTCAACTTTCAACTTGAAGTCAAATCTCAGTTATTCGGGGGCTTGTTTTTGTGTCAACTGCAAAGATAATTCATGCCTCAGCATGCTTCACCATACCCAGTGCTAGTATTTTAAATATTTTGCTCTTTTTGGAAGAATAAAAGCTGTGGGGTAAATCTATACATGAATCTGATATTCTTACTTTCAAATTCTGAGTTTCCAGATTTACTGAAACAATTTTATTAAAATATTCCTTCTGACTTTTCTATGTTTCTGTTGTTTTAATAAGGTCCCAATTGATAGCCTAATGCAAGTAAGCCACATGATTTCTGTGGGACACAAGTGACCATATTTATTATTACCATGTCTTCTCAAGAATGAATACTATACATATCTAATAAGTTTTATCCTCAGGAATCTTCGACTTTTAATACATATTTTGACTCTTCTATTTTTTTGATTTTTTGTATATTTTTAGCAACATGGGTGAAAATATAAAGTGATTAAGAAATAAAAATTTCCAATAAATTTTGTTATTGCCTTATTCAGTGTTTTATTGTTTTAAGCAGGAAAAAAAAGAACTTGGGCGTGACTTGAGTTTCTGGAACATAAAAGCACCACCCCTGTGACACATGTCCTCCGACAAGGCCATACCTACTCCAGCATGGACATATTTCCTAATCCTTCTCAAATGGTGCTCCTGGATAACTAAGTATTCAAATATTTGAACCTACAGAGTCATTTTTCTTAAAATCACCACATTAACTATCCAGTGTTATGAAAACTTTAGGACAGTTAATATTCATATTAGATAAAAGTAAATACTCCTAGTAGATATTCAACATGATATATTCACATTTAAAGCCAATTTCCAATTTTATGTGCTGCTCTCAGACCCAGCTCAGAGACCCTGTGGAGGGCAGCTGGTGAAAGGACTGGAAGAGCTAAGGGGTATTGCAACCCCACAAAAAGAACAACATAGGCTGACAGGACCACCCAGTGCTCCCAGAGACTAGACCACCAACCAAGTATTGTACATGGAGGAATCTGTGACTCGAGATACATGTAGCAGAGGATGGCCTTGGCTGACAGCAGGGGGAGGGGAGGTCCTTGATCCTGTGGAGGTTTGATGCCCCAGCATAGGGGGACGCTGGAGTAGTGATGTAGGAAAGTGAGGGTGAGTGGGGGAGTACTCTCATATAGACAGAGTGGAGGGGAAAGAGAGTAGATGTGGGATGGGGCATTTGAGGAGGGGTAACAGAGAATTGGGATATCATTTGAGGTGTAAACAAATTGAATGATTAATAAAAAATAAATAAAATAAAATATAACATCATTTTCTCTTTTCCTGTCTTTCAACCTTGCCATGTACCTTGCCTCCTACTCCTTACCTCACTTCCAACTTCCTCTCAACTTCTCCTCTTCATTTTTGATTATTTACACACACACACACACACACACATAAATATAAAAATGTTGGTTACATGGTCCCTCTACTATTGCTTGGATGTGTATGATTTCAAGGTAGACCATTTGGTATTGGCTAACTAAAAAAAAATAATAATAATAAAATAAAAAAGATCTTATCTCTGGGAAGATTAATCCTTTAATTCTTGCTCTCTGGTCAACATGTTTTAGCTGCCTGTAGGTTACTTTTGTTTTGTTCCCCCCACCCACCCACCCCCACCCCAAAGATGAGCACCCTGTGAAATTGTCCCAATAACATTTGCAAGTCTATTGGTGTTGACAGTGTTGACATTGTTCAGATACAATCTTCTATCAACTTCCTGGTTTTCTGGCTCTTACAATTTTTTAAAGAAAAAAAAATTGGCATTAGTAGCCATGAGAGAAATGCAAATTTAAAAACATTGAAATTATACTTCATACTTGTCAGAATGGCAGCCATATGAAAACAAATAACAAATAATACTGGATAAAGAGAAAAATGTACCAACATGAACTGCTGGTGGGAGTATAAACTATTACAGCTATTATTGAAATCAGCACTGAGGTCTCCTCAAAGAGCAAAGCAGAAATCTACCACCTTACTCGGGGATACAGCACTCCCAGAATTATGCTGACAAGTTATAACAGAGATACTTGTATATACACATTTACTGCATCAGTTTTCACAAGTGTGAGTTAAGGAACCAACCTCTGTGTACATAACATTAGAGAGGATCAGACAAACAGAAAGCAAACAAACAAACTGCAGAATATATACCAAATAGCCATTTATTATCCAATCATAAATAAAAATACGTTTGTAAGAAAGGGGAAGTCAAGTAGAAATTATGATCTTAAACTAAACCATATTCAAAATTTATATATTGAATTTTTTCTTATTTGAGTCTTTGATTTTGCATAGACACATTAAATCTTGCATGTATGAATATATATATTATATTTAAGGGGATATGAAATTGTTAAAGGAAATCAATAAGATCAGGAAGTGGGAACACAGCATAGCAAGGATACTATTGATGGAATAACGTTTAAAGTAGGTGAAGTGCTATAATTAAATTGTTAATTTTATCACTCCGTACTATGAAACATGGATATTCAGTTAAAAATAGAAATGGGCCTTTAATTCCAGCATTTGGGAGGCAGAGACAGGAAGATTTCTGAGTTTGAGGCCAGCCTGGTTTACAGAGTGAGTTCCAGGACAGCCAGAGCTACACAGAGAAACACTGTCTTAAAAACAAACAAACAAACAAACAAAACCAACCAAACAAACAAACAAAACAAACAAACAGAAAAAGTTTGAAAATAAGATATTATGTTGTCATGCTCTCTGCTGAGAAAGAGACTGGCAGTCATTCAGGGAGACGTCTCTCAGTCTCTTTCTTCATCTTGTCTTCACTCCCTGTCCCTTCCAGCCTCATAGTGCTTCATGTCATGATTCTAAACTTCAGTAAGCAGGTCATGTTTAGCATCTTACTCTATTTCTTTAGTAAATAAAGCCTCAGACTTAGATTCTAATTTACAATACATGATGTTATTATAACTCAGAGAAACATTAACGGAGCCCTTCATTCTAGAAGTGTTTCCTGTTGGTGAACTTTAATTATTGATTACTAATGGTCATCATTTTAAAACAATTATTACTGTTTAGAAAAATCTATACTTCCATTGTATATACTCATTGTGTTTGTGTGTATAGATGCTTTAGTGTTTTTAAGCTCCTAAATGATTGCATGGACTTAATACTGTGTGTTGTATTTAAGCAGAAGACTTCCTCCTAATGAGAAAGAAATCTTGGGGAAAATAGAAGACAAAAAAGCATAATAAAATATATTTTTTGTCTTATAAAGATAATCATTGCTCTTAGTGAAATTGTTTAAATTTTATCCTCAGTTAGAGAAATACAATGATTACTGCTTTTACATATTTCTGTTACTTTCTCTATTGCTTATTAATAAATTTTAAACATCTTATAATCCTAATAGTTGCTAGTATTAATTCATTTTATAGTATTTTTGTTGTGTGCTTATTTCTGTCCCTTAAGTCCACAACATTAAAGCTAACTGAAGAACTGGCATAAACAGAAATAGAAATATAAGAAATTATGAACAGTTTTCAGAATCTTCAATAGAAAAAATGCAACCCAATCATCTAAGTCAATCCCAAGAAACTTCATAGATAAGTACTTAAAAGAAATACTTGAAATGAATTTCTTGTTGGCCTAATTAATTTTAGTAGTTTAAAACTATTGCCTTAGCTATGATGATCATTCAAACCATCATTAATCTCTTTATCAAAAGACATACTATAAGTGGTTCCACAGAACAATGTATTGGAGGTTCTAGTCTGATATGAGACACTTATAACAAAAAGATCAAAACTTTTGAATGGCTAAAAATTATAAAAATTACTCTTCGTTATTATTTTACTTAAGAATTTATAGAAAAAAATAAAATAGCTTACTGTACCTATAATACATTTTCTATGAAATTTTACACAGTGAAAACTATCATAATTGTAAAGAACTTATAAAATAAAATACTTTGCAAAAGAATCTTGTAAAACTAGGTTTCAAATTTACCACATACTGAAGTGTGTAAATGTATATTAGAATTCCTTCCACTATGTGGGCCAGAGAAATATGAGAAAAATTATTCATAAAAATATTAATGTATAAACATTATGATAATTTATGTGTCCTAATAAATAGTTAATAAATTATACTATATTTATTTTATATGTAAATAAAATAATAAATGAACAAAAGTCAATATTTATTTAATTTTTAAATTACTCTTCTGTTGTGAAGATAAATCATGAATACGGCAGCTGATAAAAATGAGTATTTAGTTGGCAATTTGCCTACAGCTTTATAAGATGAATTCACAATCATCTTGGTCGGGAGCAACTCAGCAGATAGACAGGCATGCTGCTGGAATAGTAGCTAACATATCATCTGAAAGTTGGAAGTAGAGAAATAGAAAAGAGACTGGGCCTGGCATGTATGTTCAAAACCTCAAAGCTTACATCTGCTTCCAAAAGCCACACCTTCAATATTTTGTAATGATAAGCTTTAATCATGTTTGTCAGCAACTACACTTGTATTTAAAAGGTTTTGATCAATTTCATTATTAGTGTTTAACTTGGTTCCCAAATACTTGGGATCTTGGGTGTCTAAAGTTAGTAGCAACTTATAATGAATATCACGTTGCAACAGTACACTCCTGTCAATAAAGAATTTCAAAATTTCCTACATCAGGAAAGAAAATGGTGCAAGATTGATTAGATCTTTGAGTGAAAGATAAGGCAAGGCCTCAGACAAGTGAATAAATGAAGATCTCAAAACATTTTTCTTGGATAATAAAGCAAAAAGGATGGCATAAATTCCATTAAGCAAAGTTAAAAACTCTTTTAATTCCCATGACTAATGTTAACATCCTAACATAGTGAATATGGATAGCGAGTAATAGCATTCAATTTTCTTATTCAAAATTAAATTTAGGCAAAATTTATGTATAGTTAACTGTATCTGAATAAATCAAGCAATTATATTATCCTTACATAAGGACTTGACATAAAAATTAATATGTGATTTCTAGTCCTGGATGTGAAGGAAAACACATAATGGTTAAATCTCAACTGTCTGATATTGTTTGAAAACTTTGAAGTGAAAGATTTAAGGTGATTACTGATGAAAGACAGTAATAACTGCATGGATTCTGAGGAATCTCTGAATCATTAAAAGTTGTGAGTTCTTAGTGGAAGTTGTAATTTTTAGATAATAACTTCAAATACTTTGAGAAGCATTTGTCTGCTTCTATTTTGTCTTTAAATCAATAATCTGAGATTATACCCAAGAAAATAATTTGAAAAACAATCAAAATGTTTTAGGTGCAACATGAAAACCAAAACCCTATGTGACAGCATGTGTTTGTAATCCCAGCATTGCAGTGGCAGAGACAGGAGAATTCTAATACCAAACAGGATGGCATAAATTCCATTAAGCAATGGTAAAACACTCTTAATTCCCATGACTAAGGTTAACATCCTAACATAGTGAATATGGATAGCGAGTAATAGCATTCAATTTTCTTATTCACTCAGTTCACTCGACGAGTCATCATTGGTACCCAATAAATCCATTATAAAATCAAAGTCCAAGAACTAGGGAAGACGTTACTTTTTGACACCTATCCTTCCCATGCATAGTCACACACATGAGGATGTATCCTTCACACACATGATCAGATGAACAAATAGGCAGAGATACTTTAAAAGAAAGTAGCAATAACAAAAATTTCACGCATGTATTATCCATTAACCTTCCAGACAAAAGCAGTCCACATAAAGAAAGTAATTTGTAAAATTAAACTGATAAAACTATTTTAAATACTGAAGCAAAGAAGCAAATATAATTCCTTGTGAAGAAAAATGTATAATATGTATAAAAATATGTCACTCAATAAGAACTTCGGAAGATACTTATATTTTAATTCATGATATTATTAATATAACAAATTTCCTATTTATTTGAAACATAATTTCTGAGCACTTACTTTTTAAATGATAAACATTGTTCATTTCTAATGAGGAACAATAAGTAAATAAATAAACTAAGCTAAATTATCAGTTATAACCATGGGGCTATGATAGATACAGAAAAATAAAATAAAATTACCCTGTCACTGATAGTTGTGAAGGGAATGTGGTCTACATGCAGATCTGATATAAGATGCAATGTCAGATATTCACAGAAAGAGGGAGGAAAATGACAGAGAAGGAAATAAATACTAAAGTGTTGAGGAAAAAATGTACCTCATAGGCAAAGCATAGATAAGATTTCTTGAGTAGGATCCCAGTACTTAGAGAACTCATCTCTAACATTAAAGTAATCTGACACTATAGTTCATTAAAGATTTTAAACACACACACACACACACACGCACGCACACACACAAAAAACAAATTAAAACAACAACAACAACAACAATAAAAACCAGCTAGGGGTGTTTTCAGGTCCAGGTAAGAAACTGGACGATGGTATGAATTCAAGTTATTTAACCAGAAACAGCCATAAGGTTCTGGAGACCAGAACAATGCTGAATTAAACAGAGTACCTCCAAAGATCTGTGTTTCTTCTCTCCTTACACGTGTCGGCACCATCTCCTCTTTCCTTCCTCACTCCTATTTTACCTTCTGCTTCTCTGTATTTTCATTATTTACCACATGAAACGTTTGTTCTACCAGAACAGTTTAGTCAGTGTAACTGAGAACTCTATGGCATCTGCTTAGATAACAGAACGCCTTTAGTATGATTGAACATACTATGAGTGTGGGGTAGTGGGTGTGGTAGAATAAAGGGAACCTGCATTCCTCCAGAGTTCTGGTGTTCTGGGAAGGCAGCCTCATGCTTTCCACAAGACCCAGGGTAGGTGTCTGACTGTGTGAAGCCACAGAATCCCAGCTCAGTGGCTAGGGGGTTGGGGGTGGGGGGAGGCGGGGTGTCTCGGGGAACGGACAAGGGGCAGTCCTTTATATCAGGTTCTCAGTCTCCGGCATCCCATGCTGGATACTGTGGAAGAGCTGAGAACAGAATGGGGGCCCCGAAAAAAAAAAGAATGGGGGCCGAGGGGGTGGCTCATAATCCCCAGGCCAAAGGGAGGAAAGGGAGGGGAGAGAGGGAGGCACTGTGTGGTTCCCTTGAGGGTGAGAGCCTTGGTCCAGTTAATGACTGGAGCACAGGAGGAAGGGAGGTTAGATGCAGCCATTTAGGGGAAAACCTATCCCATCATTCTAGCACTTCGAGCCTTAATGAGCAGAGGCAGTTTATAGTTTTAGAGCTTTATTGTAGAATGGCAGGAGGAAAAAGAGAAGGCAGCAAAGGAGAGACCAGCCATGGCCAGGTGGAGAGAAGGGAGAAGGAAAAGAAAGAAGGAAGGCTAGAGAGTAAGAAAAGTGAGAGCTTAAAGAGAGTAAGGTGGGGCCAAGCAGCTCCTTTTATAGTGGGCTGGCTAACTGTGGAGAGGAGCATAACTGGGTATAGTCAGGCAACTAAGGGGGTAGAATATAGCCAGAATGCCAGAAGCTTGGGACATTGTCTGTGTGACTTATAGTCACAGAATCATGGAGTTGGGGGCTCTTTGGTGTCAGGCACCTGATTCTGGGATGTGGCTTGCTTTTCAGTCCCTTGTAGAGTTTTCTACTAGGTCACTGAAGGAGCAAGTCTCATTCAACCAAAATAGGCTGCCTATCACAGTCCCAGATATGAGTGTGCAAATTCCTCAGGATCTTTTAACAGTGAGTTTTTAGGTTTAAACCATCATGGATATAACAGAAATCTGGTATTATTCAGTAATTTAAAAGAAATCAAAACAACACATTTATACTAATGTACATACACACACACACACACACACATACAGAAAAAGAGAGACTTGTTTTAATATCATTTTTCTAATACACTATGTTAAATATTAAAGTCTAAGTGAGAAGGTATGCAGCCATTGAAATAACTGTTTTTCATACAGAATATATTGTAATTATGAGATTGTGATAAGATCTACATTGTTCTTTCTTTTTCAATTATTGCAAAACTTTGCAAATATAAATTATTTAATGATAAATATATGTACATAATCTGTACATGTTTGGAAAACTAAATACTGTAATGCATTTCATACTGAAATACACTAATGATATTAATATTTTAGCTTTTTCTGTTAATAAGTAACTCTTTTGATAGATAAAAGATTATCTAATAAATACATATAATATTATATCCACAAATTCATTGGTATATGCCTTTACAAGCTATACAATAACTGACCTTAATCAATCATGTTTTTATTATAATTTATGATACAAATATTAATTATGGCCTTCATCAACATTTATCTAATGGCAAGTTTGTTTGCAGGAAATGTAATAAGAAAATGATGCTTTCATAACAAAATTCTAAATACAATAATTCATTTCTCAGATTCAGGAGAAAGGCAGGTGCAAAGCATTTACAAGTCTGTTTCTCATGGATCATCTATAGATGACCGCTTATGCTGCATCTTCACATGCTTTCCATGTGACCACGCTCTCTCTGGGGGCTTGCATCTCCTTTTGCCAAAGGGAAATATTCAGATTGGGTTAGCATTCACCTAAACAAACATACTTTATACTATTTGCCACTAGAGATTGTTTTAATTTAATAACCCATTTAATGAGTTTGTTTTTAAAGTGTTGTTATATTCTTAGATATGAGTTAGAGCTTCAAAATTTATCACTTATGGTTAAGGTCCATGTGGTTTGCAGTAGTAAAGAAATGATAATAATTTCATATGAAACAAAATTCTCTATGTCAGGAAACATGTTTCTTTAATTTAAAAATTTTCAAATAAATCTCTCCTCAATACTCTAAAACTACTCATCTCATATAGGCTATAGAGTATATATTAAGGTGCCAGAATCCTAATTTTCTTATATTTTTAGAGAAAGAGCATACATAGCATTAAAATATACTAGAGGTATATTTTTCCTTAGAAAGGTGTTAATTTTCTCCAGGTTGGTAAAAATAAATAAAAATTATATCAAATTTATGTCCACATCTGATATATATACATATGTATATATGCAACATACATGTTTATACGTAAATTATATGTCAAGAGTCTCATGTTACAACTGACCATACTGCCTGTATTGTATATTAAAATATTTGAACATAATGATTAAAGGTTGGCTTTCTAAGACATTACAATTTTATTTCAGGGCACATGTAAAGGAAACTTACTTTTTCATGATTTTTAACAGAAAATAGCTATATAAACTAAATCCCATAGTCCATTTATAAAGTTTACTAAAAAAAAAGAAAAAGTGTAGTAAGAGAGGGCAAGATTGTGCAGAGGTCCCTGTTACCAAGTTTGGTGATTTGAGTTTGATTCATGTGATTTGAGTGGTAGAGAGAGAATAGGCATACACAATGGCAAGTTGTCCTCTTGCTTCCATATGAGAAGATAACTTCTACATGCATGGGAACATGCAAGCACACACACATGCACACACTGAGAGAGACAGGGGGTATTAAAACAATTGAGTTATAAAGGAAGTATTTTAGAAAGAGAAGCTTATGCAGAAGTCATTTAAAGAAACATAAGCATTTCAAACATGAATAATTACAAAAGCATCTTAACGTCTGTTAACAACATACTGAGACCTAGAATTACATATCAACTACATTTCTAACAAAAATCATTTTTCCTTCGTTTAGTAGAATCATATTAAATTTCAGAGTATAAAATGAGGCTGTCATAAAGTAAAGAATCATATAATAAACAAGTTCTCTCTAATACAATTGTGGAGGGCACATCCATTCATTCTCCATATCTCTGATCAGGGATAGTGTTTGGAAGTACTTCTATGCTCAGGAGCCATCAATATATGTTTTCTGTCAATTATTTTAAATACAAAGCAAATAATGATTATGTATTGTTTGAAATTGATGCTAGAGTATGTAAGCCACAGTGTTCATTGCAAGCAACCAAAAGTTCTTTTAAATCATTTTTAGAGGAAGTATTTAACAAAGCTTTATGTAGCCACTTGATGCTTGAGGTATGCTTGAAGTTTATGCTTTGAAGACGATAAATTGTGATTATTTTAAAAATACACCAAAAGATAGTTCCAAATGAAACATACAGATGCAAGAGAGTTCCAGAGGAGACACCACAGCTCATCACGCATAAGGTGGCTTCAGGCACTCTTGTTGAATCATTGCCAGTCTAACCCTGACTATAAAGCACTCCTGCTACTACACAAATTACAATAGTGAATTCTGCATGTTTACTTATCTAGGTGACTGGAATCTAGATAGAAGCTTTAGGCGTGAATTCGTTTTTGGCATCTCACTCAAATAGACATCTTGGCAAAAGAATGATTTTCTATATTTCCCTTAGGATAGTTTCCAAATACCCAGAAAGTACTATATCATGACACATGTCTCAAAATTATGACAAATGCCAATTACACTGAGACAATACTGTTGGTGTTTTATTTACTCCTTTGAAGTTAAGCTTTAGTGGGATAAAGTAAATAATAATAATAATAATAATAATAATAATAATAATAAAGAAAGGAAAGAAGAGATGAGAAAAGAAAAGAAGAGAAAAGAAAAAAGAAAACAAATAAATTATTCTTGTGCTGTTTGAAGTACAAAGGAAAAGGGAAATTCAGGGTCCCACATATACAGCAGGTAGGAAGCACATATTTGAATCGGAAAAACCTGTGCTTTGTTTGTATGTATGTGCATGTGTGTGTTAGTATGTGTGGTGTGGTGTAGGTGTGTATGTGTCTGTGTGCATGCGCACACATGCACACATAACTTTACACTCTGCAGGATATGTTGATTCCTCAGTATGTATCAGCCTCACTGCAACTCTTTCATCAAATAGTTTCATCAAAGATAAGAGTGCTATACAATTTTAAATATAAAAAAAAATCAAAGTGTACAATTGTTCTTGTTCTAAATTTTCTCCATTTGGTGTTCATTCAATTTAGGCATATTGAGGTCTGACGATATAGCACAAGGTATCACACCCAGAAAATGCTCAAGAAGATAAGATAAGCTATGAAAATTAGGAACAGAAAGCTATTCTGCCTTCAGTTTGTCTCTGTTTCTTTGACTCTACAAATAATAACCAGATTACGTTTGGATAACTGAAAAAATCACAAACATGCAGAAATTTATGGCAATATATGTGCATATATTAATTTAAATATTAGCTAGTAGAAAAATACATGAAATCTGTACATATTTATAATGAATATTGTGATGCTTTGATATATGTAATATTGTGTAACGTTTGAGACAGGGTGAACTCGTCCATCTCTAAACTTTTATCACTTCAAACTTCTAATAACACTCAAAATTCCATCTTTGAGCTTCCAAAACATACAGTGTGCTATAATTATAGGTTTATATTTTTAGGGAGTAATTTAGCTGGTATGAACAAGACCTCAGATGTTTTTAGTGATGTTTTTATATGTAACAATTATCTTTCTACTTTATTTGCTGCTTCATTGGATATAAAGTTATGTTACTATTCAATATAATGAATTCACTTGGTGAAGTTTCAGTTGAAAGCACATCTTTACTTAAAAATTCATGATTTATTAAAGTGTCATTGTAGAAATGACAAGTATATTTATCCCAATCAAAATCAAAATAGATCCACCTTCTTAGTCAAAAAGTCCATGTCCACATGACATGCTTCACAGTGTGTGAGTTAAGATGAAAACTCCAGATAATAAATGGTGCCAGATGTGTGTCAATGCTTAATTATCATTCAAGACTATTTTATTTTAACTGCCAAGATATTTTTCTTTTGGGGTTTGATTCAAGTTCTAAGACTGTCTTTGTTAAGGATCATCATGAAAATACTTTGCATTCCCAGTATCCCTACCTGACAGAGAAGCATCTGCCTACACTTGCAGATACAGCTGCCTAACCATTTATTTAATGATGTTCTCTCCCTTGTTATCAGATACTAGCTTACATATCACACATAGGTACTAAACCCAGTGGTTGATTACAGGTTATTTGGACACCTTAGTCATCTGTGTTCTACGGGTATAAATTCCTTCTATAGTTCTTAATAGAGAAAGATTTAAATATTTGACTGGTAAAAGGAGTATTGTGATATTTTTTTCTATCATAGACTACCTATTGAGTCCATTCAATGTTGATTGTATGTACACGTGACCATTTGATATTTTACAATTTATCATAGATTATGTCCAAAGGAAACAGATTATTCCCCTCAGCAGCTCTTGGGTTGTCTGTCACTCTACATCTATGGTTGGCCATTGTGAGATTTCATTTTTTTTAAAATTATGTTTGAGTGCTGTGCTGGACAAAGTTCTATTGAACCATAAGAAAAAAATGCATACAAGATTTAATGGAAAATAAAAAAGGAAGACAACCCTTTTCCAGTGTTAGAAATTTATAAATATTCTTGCTGTTGCAAATTTTATGCACATTATTATTCACTAAGCATGTTCCTGAGTGTTGCTAGCTTCTCTGATATAGTTCATATGTATATAACATATTCTATAATATATATATATATATATACAAATATCTAATTTCTGAGTACTTCCCATTCTATATTTATTATAAGTCTTTCTGTGGATTATGCTGTTTACTAATATTTCACTTCTAACAAGCTATTGATAAACACATCATCAACTGGCTCATTTTATGATTATACTGAAGTCAACAGGTTTTTATCAAATATAATGCCTCAATTCAAGATTTTTAATTACTAAATAGGTACTTATATTGTAATCAAGTTCCATTTTAATTTTTTTGGTTTTGGTTTTGGTTTTTTGAGACAGGGTTTCTCTGTGCAGCCCTGGTTGTCCTGGAACTCACTTTGTAGACCAGGCTGGCCTCAAACCCAGAAATCCACCTGCCTCTGCCTCTGCCTCTGCCTCTGCCTCTGCCTCTGCCTCTGCCTCTGCCTCTGCCTCTGCCTCTGCCTCTGCCTCTGCCTCTGCCTCTGCCTCTGCCTCTGCCTCTGCCTCTGCCTCTGCCTCTGCCTCTGCCTCTGCCTCTGCCAAGTGCTGGGATTAAAGGTGTGCACCACCACTGCCCCATATTCTATTTTGATTTAAATTATAAATTATTTATGAAAAAGGATCTGAATCAAATGTTAACTTATTTATTGATTGCTTATTTTACAAAGGAAAAAGTATCATTTTCCCCTAAAGGTCAGTACTGTTAAATATACCAAATCCAGAGAAACAGGCAAACCCTGGTGTTTTGAAGAAATACACAGCATTTCAATAGACCAATGGGTGTGGAAATGCAAAATTCAATGATATGATTATTTAAATAGTTTTCATTTATAATGTTCTTCTGATAAAACTAGTTTCATATTTAAGTAACTGGAATGTTTCATAGTTAAGTAACAGAAAATTCTAACAGCTTTCTCAATGTTGAAAAAATATTTTTCTCTCCATTCTTATTTAGAAATGTAAGCTATTGAATGTTTTCAAACTGTAAGTTAAAGTAAAATATTAATGAATAGTAACTTTATTAACCCTACAGGTCCTAGAGAATCCCTGACTAACATTTGCTGCAAAATAATATGAGACACTAGTGAGGAAGTCTCTCCGAGGGTGCATCGTAGTGTGTGCAGTAGGAACTTTCTTGCTCACACTTTGGTATAACCTCCTTAAATTATTTACTTATGATAAAATATATTATCAATGGGAAGAAGTAGAATATGCAGATGGAGGACAAACTCCTTTAGGAGCAATATTACCCAAATAACTCAGTTAGGTGTCTGGAACTCAGACCACATACACTTTAATGTCTCTGAGATTCTAAAAAGAATACCAATTACACTCAATCCAACTTCATATAATGATGCTGTAATTTTTTTTAATTTCCATTATACAATTATATGTAGTAGCAAGGTACTTCCATACTATGGGAAACAGTTGTTACTAGATGAGTACAGTTGATTGTAATAATAGAAGGGTGCTTCTGGATTCTAGAGGCAAAAGGAAATCAGCACTTGAAACTACAGAAATTTAACAAGTCATCCATGCTCGCACATGCACTGGAAACAAAGCTTTGTAGTGAAATTGCACTATTCCAACCAAATTAAATATCATATAGCACCATGCATGAAGAAAAAAAAAAACATTTATTGTGAGAATAAGATAGGTCAGTATGTAAAGGCACTTACTGCCAATATGAAGAGCCAAGTTCAACCCTGAAGCTCATATACTCGAAGTAAAGAAACTAATCAGCTGTCTCTCGTATCTACATACATGGTGGGACATAAACAGACACACATATATACATACACACCCTAGGAAAATATAAAAATAAATACATAAAACAAAAAGTAGCACTACTTTTTATGTGAAGGTAAGGCACTTACTTGTACTTCATCAAAATTATAGGCTCCACAGTACAGATCAGCCAAAGCTAAGGGCAGAGTGAAAAGACTGTTAAGTGTGGTTTGCATATTGTATAAGTGTCTTGGATATATAAAAATTGCTGATTATAGAAAACATGAATATTCTTGGTTATACTGAAACACTCTCAAATACAATCTGTTGCAGTAAATCTCTCGAACCTAATGAAAACACAACACAATTAATCTGAATACATGCTGTGTGCCTAGATTGGGCAGATCTGCTGCTACACTGCCATCTTTCCCATCTATGAGGTGGAAAGCAGGTTTACAGGAAATCACCTGAGTGCTGACTCATCCCTTGTTCCCAGCCACTCACAGGAGAACGGAATTAACATCAAATATAGTTAACCCTAGGCTATCCACAACATTCCTCCCTTTCTGTCCATTTAGAAGACTATTTTATCTCAGACATAATTGAACATAACTATTACTATTTTGTAATTTATAAAGTACAGAACCTCTGTCATCTATCCTTACTTAAAAGACTTATAATTCTCTATCTGTGTATGTCTTAGCTTTAGACTGAATACCATCTGAAGACCATCCTCTCAAAACTGTCCTCTCAAAGTAAAAAGCCTGGGTTGGCTAGGAGCCAAAGTACATTTTCAACCACATCACAAAGCCAAGAATGACTGATATTAACTGAAGATCTATACAAAGCCTAAAACAGCTTCCAAAACTTAGCCAATTTATAGAGACCGCTGATCACCTGGACAGCCCCTTATTTCAACACGTTGGAGCATCAGTCTTCAGCCTACTGATCAGGGTCATCAGACAGACTTAGAGAAACAGGAATATTAAGGACTAGCCTACTCCGTCTCAGCAGAATCAAGCTGTCCTAACCTGTAATTGTGTCCTTTCTTTGGATAGTAATATGTCTGTAGATGAAATGAGGCAGTTCTCTCCTAGTGGCTGATTCGCCAGAACTGAAGTAACTCAAAGCTGCTCAGTTTCTTCTTTGAATCCAAGACAGGGAAAGCTGTCAAGAGCAAACTCTCAAAAAAAATTTAAAAAAAATAAGGTTTCATATTGGAGAATTATCTTCTTCAACTTTGTGTGCCCTAGAACATTTAGTGTATCCTAGCAAACTGTACTCTGGCACATCAGCAAAAGATAACTCAGCATTGCATATATCAGCATTGTTCAAGAAACAGCGTACTTGGAATCATCATGTTCAGCACATGAGCTTACAGATGATATACTTGGGGTATGAGATAAACAGGTTTACTCTTGACTTTAAATACTTAATATTTTAATGATATGAAATATATAAGTTTTTACCTTTGAAAATTCAACAATGAAAAAAGTCAAATAACCTAATCATACTAACTCAGAATAGAAAATATCTTAACAATTTAATTGTTGAAGTTGTAAATTCAAATTTGTGTCTCATGTTGATATGGTCACCTGCTATTTCATTTTCTAAGTATAAATACGATTTGAATTTTTGTGATACCTGTTGTTTCTGTTAGTTTTTGTTCAGCTCGACATAAGCTAGTGTCATCTGGTAAGAGGATCCTCTACTGAAAAAGACACTCCGATTGGATTGTCTCTATGTCAAGTCTGTGGGGGCATTCGCTTGATTAATGGATGATGTGAAAGAACCAGACCACTGTGTGAACTGCTATAGTTGGTCTTGGGTTGTGAAGAAAGCCGACCTAACAAACTATGTGGAGGAAAATCAGAGTTACTCTCTGCCCTTTGCTTCTGTTCTTGTTTCCAGGTTTATGGCTTGAGATCCCATCACATCTTCCCTTCATGATGAACTGTAAGCTGTAAAATGAAATGAAGACTCTCATCCCAAAATTGGTTTTGGTTCTGGTGTTTATCACTATAATAGAAACCAAATCAGGACACCAGTTTTGTGTATAACTATGTAACTGAAAAAAAATTAAGATAGTTTATTAGAAGAAATCAAGATCCCAAATGTAAGTGCTAAGATGTTTCCATTCCATACTACTCTATATATGTTTATTTATGAATAGTATTGAATGAAAAAATGATGATACATTACATACATGCATAAAATGACATAATATACACATTATTTTAAGCAAAATTACATTAATGAAAAATATAACAATCTAAAACTACTTATAAGGTTTTGGTTAAAAATATATGCATGTCCCTCATAGAGGCAGGAGGAGGGAGATGGGATAAGGGGTTTTCCAAGGGGAGACCTGGAAAGGGAAAAACATTTGAAATGTAAATAAAGAAAATATCAATAAAAAGATACAAAAAGATAAGCATGTTTCTAATTTTTATCTCAAGATTAGCAAACTTATAAATGTGGTGAAACATTTTGTAAAGTCTTGCTTTAGTGGCTACATAGTGCTTTACTGCATGATTATGCAATTATTACTGCAGTGTTTTAACTAATAATCTTATAATTTCATTATCGTACAAATTATGCATAGTACACATATCTAGGGAAAAAAATCTGTTCTTAGACACATTAACTTTCAAAAATAAATCTCCTTACATAGTATTAATGTTAAAATGAGAGTGGCTTTAAATAATTTTCGTCATATATTGATATAGTACTCTTTAAAACATTTGTGCTAATTTATACTTCCAAAGTAATGAATAGCATTTTAAATGACTAGTGAGTGCTTCTCCCTCTGCTGTCTCCAGAGTAATAATGCTGTGTCTCATTAATTAAACATCCATGCATTTGAGAATTCAGCCTGCACAATCTACAAGGGTTTTAAATGCTTGAAAGCTATATCCTCTTTTTTCATGCATTCTTCTTAGAATATGAACTAAGAAATCTGTTTGTTTGTTTTTTTTTTTTTTAATTGGAGCCATATTAGTCTTTAAACCTATAAACCTAAAGGAAAAATGATAACACAGTTAAGAAAAGTATTTTTAAATGAAACATTAAAGACTCCTCAAAGAGCATGCATAAGTTACATTGGTATGTGACCTAGGTAGTATTTCTTTTGTTGTTGTTGTTTTTCGTTTTTTTGTTTTTCCAGACAGGGTTTCTCTGTATAGCCCTGGCTGTCCTGGAACTCACTTTGTAGATCAGGCTGGCCTCGAACTCAGAAATCCACCTGCCTCTGCCTCCAACTGCTGAGATTAAAGGTGTGTGCCACCATGCCCGGCTGGTAGTATTTCTATGGAACAGTGAAGGGCCTGGGTTTAAGTCACAGCACCACACAATACAAAATAAAGCATTTGGTATTGTAGAAGACTAAAAATGACCATCTGAGGAGCATTAATGGTGAAAGAAATACTTAGAAATAGTAATAAATATGTGTTAGGTTTCTAGAGAATAGAATGTAGGACCTAAATAAACCCAGCTACATAGCAGTTGTTACAACAGGTCACACAGTGGTGTGTTTCAAAAAGTCGTTGTGTCTAAAACCTTCTCTTGTGATGATCCAACCACCTCATCATATCTTCCCATGAAAAAGGAAAGCTGAATGAAAAGGGACCTAATAATTACTGATGCTTTAATGAAGTTTATATTTCTTTTGGTCTCATGGATAGATTTGTTGTCTCCTACGGTGTAAAATATTACATCAAGTATTTTTTTTTTGTAAATCAGAGATTAATTTGTGATCATAAATTGATTTAGTATGTCTTTATCTAAAAAGTATTATTTTTTCTTTTTTAATGAAAGAATATTTTGCTATGTATAATATTCTGTTGGCAACTGTTGTCTTTAAAAACTTACTCCAAGTTTTATTGGCTTTTAAATTGTCAGTTCAATAATCCACTGTTTTTCTGATGGGCCTTTCTTTATATTTTTGTTGGAGTATTTCTTGTGCCAATTTCAATATACTTTATTTGTCCTGTATCTTCAGGGTTTTAATTGTAAAATCACAAGGAAACACTTATTTCTGGTATTCTAATTTGCTTCTGCATTGAAGTATCATCTCCTACACAAACTAAGAAAAATGTTTACTATGAATCTTTAGTATATGCCTTCTGTATTTATAGGACAAGATTATTCTCATTCAGTGAGCCATAACCTTTAAAGTTTGTCTTTTCAAAGAATCATGTATATCTGAGGATACCCTCTTTTATAGATTTAGTTGTTCGTGTCTTTGTTCAACTGCTCCTAGCATATTATATGACACCTTCCAAATTTCATTCAGCTGTTGTGTATTTAAACATAATTAGAATTATTATTTGGTTCTCTCTCTCTCTCTCCCTCTCCCTCTCTCTCTCTGTCTCTTCATTTTTGTCAACATAGTCTTCCAGAATGCTAGTTCTGTAGACTTAGTACATTTTGGAAGTCTTTATATTGTCTTTTTCTTGTTTACTACATCAATGTATTTGGGTTTAAATATCTGTTATTTTAACTAAGTTTTTTTTTATTATACCACTGCTATTTTTTATTTGACATAGTTGTAATGTTCAAGTGGGATTTGGGTATGGCAGTACTGTGTGTGCAGTTAAGGAAATAATACCTCAGACAGGAGCTCAGGGTACTTGTTTCCATTATTGCACTATATTATTTCTTGAGTAGCAGGTAACCCGGAAAGCAACAGGAACTATTCAGTGTTACCATCATGCAATTATAAGTCTAGCCAACTTATAATAGTTGCACGTTTGCATTAAAGAACTGTTGGAGGATAAACTATACTCAGATTTAATATTTAATGTTAGGAGTTCAGGGAAGTATAATGAGTAAAGATATGGTTATTACAAAATTGAATTGGGTAGATAGGTAAGAGAAGAAAATTAGTATATTGTTGTAGGTACACATATTTTAGGGACACTTAAATCTGGGGAAGCTTGAATTAAAAAGTAAAAGGATGTTGCTGACCACTGAAGATCATATACCCCAGTACAGGGGAATGACAAAGTGGGAGTGGGTGGGTTGGGGAGTAGGACAGGGGGAAGGTATAGGGGGCTTTCTAGAGAGCATTTGAAATTTTAATGAAGAATATATCTACTAAAAAAGTTATAAAGTTTGCCTGTCCAGGGGGCCTCTCTTTCCAGTGATGCACCAGTACAGGGAAACGCCAGGGCCAAAAAATGGGAATGAGTGGGTAGGGGAGTGGGGGAAGCAGAGGGTGTAGGAGGCTTTTGGGATAGCATTGGAAATGAAATTGAGGAAAATACGTAATAAAAAACAAAGAAAAAGAAAAAGAAAAAAATTTATTAAAGGAAGTGAAAGATCTGTATGATAAAAACTTCAAGTCTCTGAAGAAAGAAATTAAAGAAGATCTCAGAAGATGGAAAGATCTCCCATGCTCATGGATTGGCAGGATCAACATTGTAAAAATGGCTATCTTGCCAAAAGCATTCTACAGATTCAATGCAATCCCCATCAAAATTCCAACTCAATTCTTCAAAGAAATAGAAAGGGCAATCTGCATATTCATCTGGAATAACAAAAAAACTAGGATAGCAAAAACTCTTCTCAAGGACAAAAGTACCTCTGGTGGAATCACCATGCCTGACCTAAAGCTTTACTACAGAACAATTGTGATAAAAACTGCATGGTACTGGTATAGTGACAGACAAGTAGACCAATGAATAGAATTGAAGACCCAGAAATGAACCCACACACCTATGGTCACTTGATCATTATCAAGGGAGCTAAAACCATCCAGTGGAAAAAAGACACCATTTTCAACAAATGGGGCTGGCACAACTGGTGGTTATCATGTAGAAGAATGAGAATTGATCCATTCCTATCTCCTTGCATTAAGGTCAAATCTAAGTGAATCAGGGAGCTCCACATAAAACCAGAGATACTGAAACTTATAGAGGAGAAAGTGGGGAAAAGCCTTGAAGATATGGACACAGGGGAAAAATTCCTGAATAGAACAGCAATGGCTTGTGCTGTAAGATCGAGAATTGACAAATGGGACCTCATGAAACTGCAAAGCTTCTGTAATGCAAAAGACACCTTCAATAAGACAAAAAGACCACCAAATGATTGGGAAAGGATCTTTACCTATCCTAAATCAGATAGAGGACTAATATCCAATATATATAAAGAACTCAAGAAGGTGGACTCCAGAAAATCAAATAACCCCATTAAAAATGGGGCTCAGAGCTAAACAAAGAATTCTCACCTGAGGAATACTGAATGGCTGAGAAACACCTGAAAAGATAAACAGCATCCTTAATCATCAGGGAAATGCAAATCAAAACAACCCTGAGATTCCATCTCACACCAATCAGAATGGCTAAGATAAAAAATTCAGGTGACAGCAGATGCTGGCAAGGATGTGGAGAAAGAGGAACACACCTCCACTGTTGGTGGGATTGCAAGCTTGTACAACCACTCTGGAAATCAGTCTGGCAGTTTCTCAGAAAGTTGGACATGGTACTAAGGGAGGATCCTGCAATACCTCTCCTGGGCAGAAGATGTTCCAACTAGTAAGATAGAAACATGCACCACTATGTTCATAGCAGCCTTATTTATAATAGCCAGAAGCTGGAAACAACCCAGATGCCACTCAATAGAGGAATGGATACAAAAAATGTGGTACATTTACACAATGGAGTACTACTCAGCTATTAATAAGAATGAATTTATGAAATTCCTAGGCAAATGGATGGACCTGGAGGGCATTATCCTGAGTGAGGTAACCCAATCACAAAAGAACTCAAATGATATGTACTCACTGATAAGTGGATATTAGCCCAGAAACTTAGTATACCCAAGATATAAGATACAATTTGCAAAACACATGAAACTCAAGAAGAACAAAGACCAAAGTGTGGACACTTTGTCCCTTCTTAGAATTGGGAACAAAACACCCATGGAAGGAGTTACAGAGACAAAGTTTGGAGCTGAGACAAAAGGATGGACCATCTAGAGACTGCCATATCCAGGGATCCATCCCATAATCAGCCTCCAAATGCTGACACCATTGCATACACTAGCAAGATTGTGCTGATAGGACCCTGATATAGCTGTCTCTAGTGAGACTAAGCAGGGGCCTAGCAAACACATAAGTGGATGATCATAGTCAGCTAGTGGATGGATCACAGGACCCCCAATGGAGGAGCTAGAGAAATTACTCAAGGAGCTAAAGGGATCTGCAACCCTATAGGTGGAAAAACATTATGAACTAACCAGTACCCCGGAGCTCTTGACTCTAGCTGCATATGTATCAAAAGATGGCCTAGTAGGCCATCACTGGAAAGAGAGGCCCATTGGACTTGCAAACTTTATATGCCCCAGTACAGGGGAACGCCTGGGCCAAAAAGTGGGAATGGGTGTGTAGGGGGTGGGGGGGGGGGAAGGGTATGGGGGACATTTGTGATAGCATTGGAAATGTAATCGAGGAAAATACCTAATTTAAAAAAAAAGAACATAGTACATACAAAAACCATTTTTTTTTAAAAAAAAGAAGAAGTAAAAAGAGTGAGTGGTAAAGATAAGAAATAGAAAATGCTGGCCTTGAACTCAGAAATCTGCCTGCCTCTGCTGGTGCAGAGTGCCAGGACAGCCAGTGCTACACAGAGAAACCCTGTCTTTGAAATCCAAATAAATGAATGAATGAGTGAATGAATGTATAAATAAATAAATAGAAAATGCATTTGGAATAATTGGAATAAGAGAGATGATACATGAGATTTGGTTGAAGAGTATGTTAAAGGTTGCTGTAAACAGGGTAGTTGACTGTAAACATCAGTCCTAAAATGACTTGAGATATATTGAAACAGATGCAGAACATAATAGGTTATATTTGAAATACTAGAAATTAAATAATGATGGGGGATGAAAAGAGTTTTGATGGGTCCAAAAGATGGCTCAGTAGTTAAGAGCATGGAGTGCTTTCACAGAGAATGAATTTTTTTTCCAGCATCTGATTAGGTGACTCAAGCTCCTGTGTGTCCAAACTCAGAGAATGTGGTGGCTATAGCCTCTGAGAGTATCCTCAGTTTGTTTCACTTACAGACATGTAAACACACACTCACTCATAAAACTTTAAGTCTCTAAAAATAAAGGATGGTTAAGGGATAAATGGATGGCACAGCTGTGCTGGAAGGGAAGGCTTGGGCTTCTTCTGGCTTTACAAATCCCCATGTGATGCTGTGTAGTGAAGAATGGGAGCTTTGATTTTGCAGCCTTGGTGTCCCTGGATTCTGTAGCGTTGGAAAGGGAGCTGTACATCATTCTCCTTGGAGCATTCTGTAGTAGTCTTTTGTGGTTACACAGGTCTATTAGATGTGTGGCAGTCCCCTATTCACTACAATTTCCACTGCTCACTCTGGGACAGTATTATTAGGCAGGCCAGAAGACCAGTGTGGAATACTCAAAGGTCTGGGAGCTTAGGTTTAAATCTGTGTCTAGCAGGATTCTGCTTCTTTATTTCCTTCCCTGCTTCACTGACATAGTGCAATGCATAGTGCAATGCATCAGCTTCACTGTCATCTTTCACTCTATAGATAATTTTTATATTTATTTAGATGCCCAGTTGTTTCAGTGCTTTTTTAAATTAGTTAATTAATTGATTCATTAATTTTTATCATTTCCAATTTTATAATTAGATATTTTCTTCATTTAAACATTTCTTCACGTAACATTTCAAATGCTGTCCCAAAAGTCCCCCATACCTCCTCCCCACCATCCCCTACCCACCCATTCCCACTTCATGGCCCTGGTGTTCCCCTGTACTGAGGCATATAAGTTAACAAGAGCAGTGGGCCTCTCTTTCCAATGATGGCCGACTAGGCTATCTTCTGATACATATGCAGCTAGAGTCACAAGCTCTGGGAGAACTGGTTAGTTCATATTGTTGTTCCACCTATAAGGTTGCAGACCTCTTTAGCTCCTTGCGAACTTTCTCTAGCTCCTCCATTGGGGGCCCTGTGATCCATCCATTAGCTGACTGTGAGCATCCACTTCTGTGTTTACCAGGCACCAGCATAGCCTCAAAAGAGACAGCTATATCAGGGTCCTTTCCGCAAAATCTTGCTGGTGAAAGATCAGGAATTTAAGGCCCATACCTAAACATGAGAAAAGCAATCTACAGCAAACCAGTAGCAAACATCAAATTAAATGGTGAGAAGCTGGAAACAATCCCACTAAAATCAGGGACTAGACAAGGCTTCCCACTTTCTCCCTACCTATTCAAAATAGTACTTGAAGTCCTAGTGAGAGCAATTCAACAACAAAAGAAGATCAAGGGGATAGACATTGGAAAGGAAGAAGTCAAAATATCCCTATTTGCAGATGATTTGATAGTATATATAAGTGACCCTAAAAGTTCCACCAGAGAACTCCTAAACCTGATAAACAACTTCAGGGAAGTAGCTAGATATAAAATTAACTAAAGCAAGTCAATGGCCTTTCTCTACACAAAGGATAAACAGGCTGAGAAAGAAATTAGGGAAACCACACCCTTCACAATAGTCACAAATAATATAAAATACCTTGACATGACTCTAACCAAAGAAGTGAAAGATCTGTATGATAAGAACTTCAAGTCTCTGAAGAAATAAATCAAAGAAGATCTCAGAAGATGGAAAGATCTCCCATGCTCAAGGATTGGCAGGATCAATGTAGTGAAAATGGCTATTTTGCCTAAAGCAATCTACAGATTCAATGCAATCTCCATCAAAATTCCAACTCAATTCTTCAAAGAAATAGAAAGGGCAATCTGCATATTCATCTGGAATAACAAAAAAACTAGGATAGCAAAAACTCTTCTCAAGGATAAAAGAACCTCTGGTGGAATCACCATGCCTTACCTAAAGCTGTACTACAGAGCAATTGTGATAAAAACTGCATGGTACTGGTATAGTGACAGACAAGTAGACCAATGGAATAGAATTGAAGACCCAGAAATGAACCCACACACCTATGGTCACTTGATCTTTGACAAGGGTGCTAAAACCATCCAGTGGAAAAAAGACACCATTTTCAACAAATGGTGCTGGCACAACTGGTTGTTATCATGTAGAAGAATGCAAATTGATCCATTCCTATCTCCTTATACTAAGGTCAAATCTAAGTGGATCAAGGAACTCCACATAAAACCAGAGACAATGAAACTTATAGAGGAGAAAGTGGGGGAAAGCCTTGAAGATATGGGCACAGGGGAAAAATTCCTGAATAGAACAGCAATGGCTTACTTGTGCTTTAAGATCAAGAATCAACAAATGGGACCTCATAAAATTGCAAAGCTTTTGTAAGGCAAAAGACACTGTCAATAAGACAAAAAGTCCACCAACAGTTTGGGAAAGGATCTTTACCTATCCTAAATCAGATAAGGGAATAATATCCAATATATATAGAACTTAAGAAGGTAGACTCCAGAAAATCAAATAACCACATTAAAAAATGGGGCTCAGAGCTAAACAAAGAATTTTCACCTGAGGAATACCAAATGACTGAGAAGCACCTGAAAAAATGTTCAATGCTTTTTATTGGAAAGATTGTCTTTCCTTCTTTTTTTTTCTTTCTTTTTATTTGATATTTTCTTTATTTACATTTCAAATGTCATCCCCTTTCCCTGTTTCTCCTCCAAAAACCCCTATCCCTTCCTTCCTCTGCCTGCTCACCAACCCACCCACTTTCACTTCCTGGCCCTGGCATTACCTTATACTGGGGCACAGAACCTTCTCAGGACTAAGGCCCTCTCTTCCCATTGATGACCAACTAGGACACCCTCTGCTACATATGTAGCTAGAGCCATGAGTCTCACCATGTGTTTTCTTTGGTTGGTGGTATAGTTCCAGGGAGCTCTGGGGGTACTGGATAGTGCTTATTGTAGTTCCTCCTATGGGGCTGCAATCACCTTCAGCTCCTTGGGTCCTTTCTCTAGCTCCTTCATTGGAGACCCTGTTCTCAGTCTAATGGATGACTATAAGCATCCACTTCTGCATTTGCCAGGCACTGGCATAGCCTCTCAGGAGACAGTTATATCAGGCTTCTGTCAGCAAGCTCTTCTTGGTATCCACAATACTGTCTGGGTTTGGTAGTTGTTTATGGGATGGATCCCTAGGTGGGGCAGTCTCTGGATAGTCATTACTTCAGTCTCTGCTTCACACTTAGTTACTCCTACCATGGGTATTTTGTTCCCCTTCTAAGAAGGATAAAATTATTCACACTTTGTTCTTCCTTCTTCTTGAGTTTATGTGTTTTGCAAATTGTATGTTGGTGGGATTTTGAGCTGATACAACCACTCTAGAAATCAGTTTGGCAGTTCCTCAGAAAATTGTACATAGTACTACTGGAGGATCCAGCAATATTACTCCTGGGCATATACCCAGAAGATGCTCCAACTTGTAGTAAGGACACATGCTCCACTATGTTCATAGCAGCCTTATTTATAATAGTCAGAAGCTGGAAAGAACCCCAATGTCCCTCCAGAGAGGAATAGATAGAGAAAATATGGTACATTTATACAATGCAGTAATAAGCAGCAATTAAAAACAATAAATGTATTAAATTCTTAGACAAATGCATGGATCTGGAGGATATCATTCTGAGTGAGGTAACCGAATCACAAAAGAACACACATGATATGCATTCACTTATAAGTGATATTTGCCCAGAAGCTCAGAATACCCAACATAAAATTCTCAAAGATTGTCTTTCTTGTATTGCATGGCCATTGTTGTATACTTGAAGAACAGTTGATCACAGGTGCATCATTTTCTTTGCAGCCTCTGTTTTTGTTTTCTTCAACCCATTCCTACTATTTCCTACCTCTGTTATTGTATTATTAAAGTCAATCTTAACATTACTTATTAGCAGTCCACCAACTCTGCCCTTCAGAGAAGAGCTCTGGGTCTTGCTCCTACGCACCGAAAACCTCGAATATTTATTAGTATGCACAAAACTACTTATGAGGTTAGATTGCTATTTTATTAAACCTATACATCAACTTAGAACTCGTTCTCTTGGCACATTGATTGTTTGGATATATGTATATAGAATATATAGCTGTTCATTTTCTTAACTCATCATTATTATTTTCTAACCAAGTACTGTCATTTTATTCATATAAAACTTTTATATAATGTGAGAATTAGCACATTTATATTTCACCTAGCCTTAATACGAAAGATTAAAGTTTCACCTATTAATTATGATATTAGCTAGGGATTTTTGTGGCATGCTTTATAAAAATGAGAAATCAGGAGTTTTACTTTTAGTTTTACAAAGTTTATATCATATAATAAGTTATACTAATATTTTTAGAAGTTAGATCAACCTGGGCCACTTGGGATAATCTCACTTGCTCTGTTGTATAATTCTTTTTATACCTTGGGGAAATCTACTTAATAGTATTTTGTTAAGGCATTCATGAAAGTTGCTAGGTTATAACTTTTTTTGTATTTTTAGCTATTTTATGTGTGCATGTATCTACACCAATGTTTGTATGTACGTGGGTATGTGTGGCTGTGCATGGCTGTGTGTGCTCTGAGCTGGAACAAGGTGTCAGATCCATCAGAGCTAGAGTTATAGGTGTTTGCAAGGAGCGTGCTTTCCCACATGAATCTTGGCTTACGCACTACAGTGGTTAAGACATATTTCAACTACTTTCTTCCCCTTTAAGTAAGGGGAAGAAAGATATGTTTAGTTTTTACCTAATATGTTTGAAACAATTTGTTCTCTACTTGCCTACAGAGAATTACAAATATTTTCTACCTTAGATATCACGTTGAATTTACTAATAATATATTTTCTTTCATTCTGTTTTTAATGTATAAGTGATGCTTAAATTATACCTATATCTTCTATCTATATCTGTCAATATCCTTACAGATATAAATATGAGTAGTGATTTCATAATGGAACTAACTAGGATAAAACAGAATCTAGTGAATACTAAACATCAGAGTCATAGTTCTTTACATATGTATATATGCATATGCATGTGTGCTACTAAAAATGAGATAAGAGATTGGCTTACTAATGTTCAATGTTAGTGGTTACAACAGACACTTTTTTTCAAAATATTCTTAAAATTGAGTTCTTTATAGATTGTGAATTTTAATTTGTTATTATTTTCTTTAAATAATAAAATGCCACAAACTTTGTTGTTTTTTTCCATTTTGAAGCATTAAATGAAGGATATATTGATATTTACTTCATGATATAGGTTTACACTTTAAAAGTTTTAAAGAGCTCTCTCAGAGAAATATATTTAGAATTGAATAGGAAGGTGAGAGGCTGATTTAACAAAAGAGACTTTAAAAAAGCAGCAGCACTCCATATGTAATTGGTTCAAGAACAAATGCAAAGAACACACAGATCATGAAGCAACAGACTACTGAAATATTTTATATTCTTTAACAAAAAAATTAGGGCAGAATTCTGATGTATTTAAACTTTCCCTGGATCTTTTCCTCTTCTGCACTCATTCTGCAGAGTCAACAGAACAAATCCGTATTCACAATCACTGACATTAATGTTGTAATTTAAGATGTATTACAAAATGATACCCTTTTAAAGGGAAATACTGTATTAACAATAAGAATATGTGTTACACGGACATTCTCCAGTTATGAGAGTAAAGTAAGGTAATTTTATGCGAGGACAGTGTGTGGAATAAAGGATGACCAATAACTTGCTATGAAAACTGTCAAGGGATGAATTATTTCCCTACAATTAAGTCACTGTAATACTTGTGAGTTGTTAGATATTTTCTGATAGAAAAGAGCATGGAGGTCAGCGTCTCCTTGTCTTTTATAGAACATTCAGTTACACTATTATGAATCGAATTGAAAAATTATGGTCATAACTACATGACCAAATCTAACTATCTCAGTTCTGAACAAGATGATGATGATCATGATGGTTAATATGAGATTATTAATCATAAAGCTATCTCTGGATCTGTCATAAGAATTTTGTCCAACCATTTACAACAACTGGCTGTAACATAATACAAGGAAAAAAACTACACTTGTGCATCTGAGTCAGCTTTATAAAAACTTAAGTTCTCAATTTCAGTATCAGGAACTTCAATCCTAATCTATTAGAAATCTTACTGAATACACAATGAGACTACATAAAACATTTATCCAATTCAGCACATTAAAGAACACCAATATGGAAAAATAGGGACTATATTTTTAAAACCTTCAATAGACATATCTTTTGAAAAGTGAACAATTAGTTATATTTAAATTTTCTTAATTTTTTTGTGTGTATTTTAAAACTGTTTTATTTGCATGTTCGATTACAGATAAAGCTCACAAAAGTAAATGATTCAACTGAAAAGCATACTGTAAATTGGTTTGTTAGGCAGCCAAGCGTACAAAGTCCACTATTATGGAGAACTCAGCTATCCAGGGCATTTCTAGACCGTAACAGTCTTGTGAAGTCATAGAGATCTTTTCTTCATCCCTTGCTATTTCTTACTCATTAAACTGCCCCTCCCACTGTGTTCTCATCTCTGTGTTTCTTTCTTTACTTCTTTCCTTTCCTTTCTTTCCTTCCCTTCCCTTTTCCTTTTCTTTCTTTCTTTCTTTCTTTCTTTCTTTCTTTCTTTCTTTCTTTCTTTCTTTCTTTCTTTCTTTCTTTCTTTCTTTTTTTTTTTGATTTGTATATTGTATTTATGGGTGCATTGTACTGTCTTCAGACACACCAGAAGAGGACATCAGATCCCATTACAGATGGTTGTGAGCCATCATGTTTCCTGGGAACTGAATTCAGGACCTCTGGAAGAGCAGTCAGTGCTCTTAACCGCTGAGCCATCTATCCAGCCCATGTTTCTTTCTTTATAATACTAAAATTCAGCTTCTCCCAAAATACAGCACCTGTCTGTGTTAGTGGCCCCTTTAAAGCAAATTCTAATGAGGTTAATATTAAAGCTTACCCCTAGCCGGGCTTGGTGGCACACACCTTTAATTCCAGCACTCTGGGGGCAGAGGCAGGCAGATTTCTGAGTTTGAGGCCATCCTGGTCTACAAAGTGAGTTCCAGGAAAGCCAGGGCTATACAGAGAAACCCTGTCTTGGAAAAAAAACAAAAAACAAAAAACAAAAAACAAAAAACAAAAAAACAAAAAACAAAAAACAAAAAACAAAAAACCCAGAGATGAACCCACACACCTATGGTCACTTGATCTTTGACAAGGGAGCTAAAACCATCCAGTGGAAAAAAGACAGCATTTTCAACAAATGGTGCTGGCACAACTGGAAGTTATCATGTAGAAGAATGCGAATTGATCCATTTCTATCTCCTTGTACTAAGGTCAAATCTAAGTGGATCAAGGAACTCCACATAAAACCAGAGACACTGAAACTTATAGAGGAGAAAGTAGGGAAAAGCCTCGAAGATATGGGTACAGGGGAAAAATTCCTGAATAGAACAGCAATGGCTTGTGCTGTAAGATCAAGAATCGATAAATGGGACCTCATAAAATTGCAAAGCTTCTGCAAAGCAAAAGACACCATCAATAAGACAAAAAGGCCACCAACAGATTGGGAAAGGATCTTTACCTATCCCAAATCAGATAGGGGACTAATATTCAATATATATAAAGAACTCAAGAAGGTGGACTCCAGAAAATCAAATAACCCCATTAAAAAATGGGGCTCAGAGCTGAACAAAGAATTCTCACCTGAGGAATACCGAATGGCAGAGAAACACCTGAAAAAATATTCAACATCCTTAATCATCAGGGAAATGCAAATCAAAACAACACTGAGATTCCACTTCACTCCAGTCAGAATGGCTAAGATCAAAAACTCAGGTGACAGCAGATGTTGGCGAGGATGTGGAGACTGGGGAACACTCCTCCATTGTTGGTGGGATTGCAAGCTTGTACAACCACTCTGGAAATCAGTCTGGCGGTTCCTCAGAAAATTGGACAGAGTACTACTGGAGGATCCCGCAATACCTCTCCTGGGCATATATCCAGAAGATGTCCCAACCAGTAAGAAGAACACATGCTCCACTATGTTCATAGCAGCCTTGTTTATAATAGCCAAAAGCTGGAAAGAACCCAGATGCCCCTCAACAGAGGAATGGATACAGAAAATGTGGTACATTTACACAATGGAATACTACTCAGCTATTAAAAAAATGAATTTATGAAATTCCTAGGCAAATGGATGGACCTGGAGGGTATCATCCTGAGTGAAGTAACCCAATCACAAAGGAACTCGCACAATATGTACTCACTGATAAGTGGATAATAGCCCAGAAATTTAGTATACCCAAGATATAAGATACAACTTGCCAAACACATGAAATTCAAGAAGAAGGAAGACCAAAGTGTGGACACTTTACCCTTTCTTAGAAATGGGAACAAAACACCCATAGAAGGAATTACAGAGACAAAATTTGGAGCTGTGACGAAAGGATGGACCATCTAGTGACTGCCATATGCAGGGATCCATCCCATAATCAGCTTCCAAATGCTGACACCACTGCATACACTAGCAAGATTTCGCTGAAAGGACCCAGTTATAGCTCTCTCTTGTGAGACTATGCCGGGGCCTAGCAAACACAGAAGTGGATGCGCACAGTCAGCTATTGGATGGGTCACAGGGCCCCTAATGGAGGAGCTAGAGAAATTACCCAAGGAGCTATAGGGAACTGCAACCCTATAGGTGGAACAACAATATGAACTAACCAGTACCCGGGAGCTCTTGTCTTTAGCTGCATATGTATCAAAAGATGGCCTAGTCGGCCATCACTGGAAAGAGAGGCCCATTGGACTTGCAAACTTTATATGCCCCAGTACAGGGGAACGCCAGGGCCAAAAAGGGGGAGTGGGTAGGTAGGGGATTGGGGGGGTGGGTATGGGGGACCTTTGGGATAGCATTGAAAATGTAAATGAGGAAAATACCTAATAATAATAATAAAAAAACAAAATCAAAAAAACAAACAAACAAAAAAAACAAACAAAAAAAACCAACAAAGAAACAAAAAAAACAACAAACAAAAAACCAAACCAAACCAAAACAAAACAAAACGAAACAAAAAAACTTACCCCTCTTCTTTGGACAAAGACTAAATTATATGCTACTTCTAAAGTGTTAAAGAACTTACATTTATCCAACAATCCCTGATTCTTCCTCCCCTCCCCCTCCCTTTCTCACTTTCTCTCCTGCCTCAGTCTTCCACATAATTGTTTTGCTGGTGTGTACCATCACATCCAACTGCACAATTTGATCTCTCTCTCTCTCTCTCTCTCTCTCTCTCTCTCGTTCTCTGCTCAGTCATTTTTATTGGATATTTTATTTATTTACATTTCAAATGTTATCCCCTTTCCTGACCCCCCTCCAAAAGAAAAAACCCTATCCCATCTCCCCTCCTCCTGCTTCTATGAGGGTGCTCCCCCACCCACCCACCCACCCACTCCTGCCTCCCCACCCTCTCATTCCCCTACTCTGATGAATTGAGCCTTCACAGGACCAAGGGCCTCTTCTCCCATTGATGCCTGACAAGGCCATCCTCTGCTACATATACGCCTGAAGTCATGGTTCTCTCCATGTGTATTCCTTGGTTGGTAGTTTAGACCCTGGGAGCTCTGGTTGGTTGGTATTGTTGTTCTTCCTATGGGGTTGCAAACTCCTTCAGGTCCTTCAATACTTTCTCTACTTCCACCATTGTGGAACCCCATGATCAGTTCAATGGTTGACTGCAAGCATCTGCCTCTGTATTTGTCAGTCTCTGTACCTTATTCTCGTCGTTCATTTTCATCACACCAGAACTGTGTACATTATGGAAAAAAATTAAAGAATGTGAAAATAAGACTAGTTTGAATGTATATTCCTATGCAAATCTGAGTTAAAAACTTCAACATTTGTTAGTGTTTTAAAATAATAAGAGCTGGAGATCCATCTCAGTGATAGAGTGCTTGCTTACATTGCGGTTTAGCTAATAATTAAATAAAACAAATAATTAAATCCATTGTTATCTGTAGCATATAAAACATTACAGAAATCTGCAAATGGAAAAAAATCAAATAAAAACAAGAGAGAATAACTGTGGTCTGTAAACAGAGCTATGTATTTACACTAGAATCCCTGCATCTAAGGCTCAGAAAACATTATAGAAGATAGGCCAAGAAGACTATTGCAGGAGAATATCTTGTATATGTGCTGGAAACTGTAATCTACAGTCTCAAGAAGACCAGAATTATTAGAACATCTGTTTCTACAACACTGTGGAAAGGAAAAGATTTACAAGCCTGTATCCACGTTGAAAGAGCTATAATAAACTAATGACTGCTGAGATATAGAGAAGAAAAGGTTATGGATTTTAGAAAGAATGACATTAAAGGAGTTGAGGGGATGAAAATAATGTAAATAGAAAGTTCATGCATGAAATTCTAAAAAATAATTCATAATCAAGTTTAAGAAAATAGTTTCCTGTGAAAATATATTTCTAAGCCTCTGTTTATTTCAAGTGTTAATGAATTTCGCTGTGATGTGTTGTTCTTAAAATTTCTTAATGATAATTCTATAATAATGCCAATACTGCTTGTAGTAGACATACTATTTTCTTTAAGTCATTTAACAGTGGAAACTACACTTGTATAACTAATTACTTAAATTTTAGTTGTACAGCCATGTACAAACACTTGCAGTAGAAATATTCTGGTAAAGTAGGGAAGATTCAATCTTCATGATTGGTTTTTTTTTTGTTGTTGTTGTTGTTGTTTTTTTTAATTTGATGTTTTTAATATGCTGTCACTACTGTAATTAATAATAAAGGCTTATGAAGTATTCTGTTTTGCTGAGTCTTATCTGTATTTAGTTTATTCTTCCAAAGTTTAAAATAAAATATAATTCTTTCATCATAGAGAATCAGAGGAAAAAGAAAATAATTTCAGTCTTTGAGATTTACCATGCTTTGGTCTTCTTAAGAGGTAAAGAGGAAGGCCACATTCCTAAAGCTACATCTAATTTCAAGGTTTTAGGAGTCAGGATATACAAGTATCACAGGAAAGAATATTTTATTAAAATATCATTTGAAACCAAATGTTTGTAGGAGGCTGTCTTTGAAGTGGCATATTTTAATGCATTTTTGTACCTAGAATGGAAATAGAGCATTCACATGCAAAGTAAACAAGCACATTATTTGCTAGGTAATATGTTTATCCTTCTATGTGGAAAAAAAAATCCATGATAAACACCTGACAAATCTGAAGTATAACTATTGCTTTGTTTATAAATTCTTTGTAAATAAGCCTTTAGCCTTTCAAGCGACTAAATTATATCTTTAGACATTTTATATATTAGTAAGTCAAACTCAGTCCATTGTGAGTGGTTTTATTTTCTTTATGTTGGCATGTCTTTACAGCATGGGAAAATTATAGGCAAAACTTTTGCCAACGAACACGCTGCCATCCATCCATAAATAACAGATCGTGGAATATTATCCCCACAACAACCTTAGAACTCTCTTGTTGCTTAAAGAGAAAGGAAAAATGAGTGCTTTGCTTTCAGCAATTCCTTCCTCTACCCATAGTGTCTAAGCATCCTTCAAATGGATGATTTTAAGGGGGGCTAGGGATTTTCCTGAGAGCTAGGTGGTACCTATAAAAGCAAAACTGTTTTTAACTGCCCATGTTTGAATGCCTTATTCCTTAAGGTGTGGTCCCATGACAAGTAGCATTAAATCATAGCATTCTCATTACAAATAAAGACCTCAGATTGCAAAATTATTTAAAGTGCATTGTTTGTGACAGAGACTGTAGAGCCCTTTTCTTTTGTCCCTGGGTGATTTTACTTAAGATTTTTCAGTTATATCCAGTTTCAAATGACAAGATCTCATTCATTCTTATGACTAAATTATATTGCACCACACATGCCATATATTTCTTAAACACATTCATTGTCGATGGAAATGTTAGCTGAGTCTGCATCTTAAGTGCTCTGAAAGGAAGAAACAACTATAGGCAATGTGATTAGTGATTAGTTATGCATTTCAAAGTCATTAATGAGGAAGAGTTTGAAGGGTCTCATACATTGAAATTATATGCCTTGTAATAAGGCTCCAATTCTGTCTTAGATGCAGGAGGGGTTCGTTGTTGTTGTTTTGTTTTTGTTTTTGTTTTCTCTTTTTAATGTGGATGAGTATTTTTTTTAGGTATTTTCTTCATTTCCATTTCAAATGCTATCCCAAAAGTCCCCCATACCCTCCCCCCCACCACACACACTTCCCTACCCATCCACTCCCACTTCTTGGCCCTGGCATTCCCCTGTACTGAGGCATATAAAGTTTGCAATACCAAGGGGCCTCTCTTCCCAATGATGGCCAACTAGGCCAACTTCTGATACATATGCAGCTAGAAACACGAACTCTGGGGGTAATAATTAGTTCATATTGTTGTTCCACCTATAGGGTTGCACAACCTTTAGCTCCTTGAGTACTTTCTCTAGCTCCTGCATTGGGGGCTCTGTGTTCCATCCAATAGCTGACTGTGAGCATCTACTTCTGTGTTTGCCAGGCACTGGCATCACCTCGCAAGAGACAGCTATATCAGGGTCCTTTCAGCAAATAGATGCAGGAGTTTAATCTTTGTTTCCTATACTTTATCAGGTGATAGAAAACGAGAGTATTAAGATGTCTTTTGCAGTACTTGCATGGGTAAGTGGGGTTTAGATATTTTTTATTGAATAAATGCAATGCCATATAATTACTTTATACATTGTTGGGACAAAATACATGACCACAACAACTTAAGAAGAGATGATTGTTTTGGCTTGTTGTTTGAAGATAGTGTCCCTCATAGGATGTAAGAATGTAAGTCATGGCCTTGTTGGACATCAGTGGAAGAAACAGCCCTTGGGCCTGAGAGGGTTCAGTATAGGAGAATGACAGGGCAGGAAGGCAGGAGTGGGTGGGTTGGTGGGTGGTGGAGCACCCTCATAGATGCAGGTGGATGGCAAAGGGATAGAGGGTTTCGAGAGGGGAGACCTAGAAAGGGGATAACATTTGGAATGTAAATAAAGGAAATATCCAATAAAAGAATATAAGAATGTAAGTCATAACGAGATCTTAAATAAGAGAGAAACATTTCATACATTGTTGGGGATCAGTTAGATATCCTACTCAACTAGTATTCTAATTTTATTCAGGACACAGCACAGATAATAAAAAGATGCCATATACATTCATGTGGGATATCCTTAACTCATTTAATTAAATTGAGAAACACCCTCAAAATCATAAACAGAGGTTTGTTTCTTTGATGATTCCAAGTCTCATGCATCTGGTAATCAAATTTAATGATCACATTTATATACCATGATAATCCCACACTAAATATATCAATTTGATTCATAACCTTTCACTTTTTACACTTTAAGGACATAATCATATAAAATGCAAACTATATAGTACTACATCTTCAAATGACCCTATAGGTTTTAATAGTTCCAATACTTCAAATATTCATGTCCATGTCTTCTCTGAAACATAAGGCAATTCTGATTGTCATTAAATAAAGGAAAGAGCTACATATTTCTAATATACCAAGACCCAGAATACATACCTCCATGGCAAAGGGGAAAGTGGGTAGAGAAGAAATAATTGAACCAAAGCAAGACTATAACCAAGTTGAACAAGTTCCCTATCATGCTGCTCCGTGCCAGATATCAAGGTATTCTGTTAGAATCATTTAGGCTCTGAGAATTTTCCATTTGTCCTGCAGTTCTTTCAGCAAGAGTATAAGAATATTTTCCCCTTGAGAATGCCTACTCCTTGGTTCAAGCTTATTCTTATTTTATAATTTATATTATGATTTGGACACATCCAATATTCTCAAGTGTTCACTTCAATTTTATCTTCACCTTCACAGAACAACCCAGTTTTTGCATCTGTTAAAAAAGTTGAATATTCATTAATTACATAAAGTTTTGAGAAACTGTCTCACGATGTGTTTTTCTAATAAAGCATCACTATGTATGGCTATTCATCTTTCAATTGAGTTCTCCTCCCAGATCTCACAATGCAGTCTAAGGGTGATGATATAGTCTCTTTTCATTTCCTATTGTGGAGCTGGTTGACTAGAACCTCCACAAGGCTGTAGAGATGATCAAACTGCATTGTCATGTAAAAATAGCCATAACACTGTAAGACTCATAGGTCCATAATGAATGTATTTTTAATTAATGTCTCAATAAACAGTTTAATTTTAGTGTAAAATAAATTCTAGTAGAAGGAAAATTTCAAACAGGGCTGAAATGCTGTTTCACCTACAATCTAAACAATACAGATACCAAGGCAAGAGGGACACAGTAATTGTGAGATAACTAGGGTTATGTAGAAAGACTATCTCTCCAAAGTAGCCATTTTTTAAAAAGAAATTACCACCAACTGAGTTTATCTTTAGTGAGTCTAAATGGTTAATTACTTTAAAAATGTCATTTATGTGTAAATATTTAACATGCATTTAATACTAGTTCTAATTTATTATATATAGATATTATACTAAATACAAAACATCAATAGAATTCAAAATAAATATCTTTTAAGGGACCAATATATTTACTGAATAATTCATTCTCAGTATTGTAAGAATGTTCAGAGAATATAATGTAATCAAAGTGTACCCAAGGTTAGGATAGTCACATAATGCTATATAGAAGTAACAAAAACTTTCTGATTGGATCTCACTTATCAGAAGTAAATGGAAAATATATGTTTAGAACAGTGAATCTCCTCAAAAACCAACCTATAGTTGTGGAGTTCAAAGCACTCAAAAGTGAACCTACACACCTCTTAATTTGCAATGTGGACATAGTTTCAAACTGTCTCCTAAATCCATTTCAATATACTTATATATTAGTTCGGCTCTTAGATCTCATTGGGTAAATTTGCGCAGTGACAGCAGTGAATGAAAATAAAGCCTGCGGAATTAGCCATTATTCAAAGAATAAGTGTTTGTAGTGTATTTAGCCATAATTGGGACACGATACCACTCCCTGCCTGAATATCTCAGTAACCATTGCAGAAGACTGGACAGAATCTTTGAAAGTGAAAGATTTACAAAGGACAGAGCTCAAATACTGAGTTCTAACTTAAACAGGTGCCTATACATCTGGGACCAGTGGTTCACTGCACAACACTTGGTTGAGATCAAGCCAGCCAACAATTTAGCAAAGTATGAAGAAAGACTAACAGGTACTTACACCTTACTGAGGAATCATTGAATGTGAATCACTTCAGGAGAAGGGAGTGACTTTTTTTTTTTTTTTTTTTTTAAGGATATAGCTGATGGTAAAAGTGTCAACCTCCAGGGAGTGTCTCTACATCTGTAGTTATTTTGGGAAGCAGAAATTGTGAATTCTCAGGTCAATAATAATTAAAAAAGGAAAAAGAGCTGAGGAGCATGGAGAAGTGAGGTCAGATATGGGAGAAATTAGGGAGATGAGTAGAGGTGAATATGATTAATATAAATTATCTTCATGTGAAAAGTGACTGGAAGCAAACAAAAGTAGTAGTAGGCCTACCTGAGATTAGTGAATTAAAAGTGTACCAGAAGAGATGATCAAAAAATAAATTATTCATTATATTTTCCAAATTTCTAAAAGAAGCAAGATTAATAGTTGTATGTGAAGATCATGAAAAGGGAATAGAAAGAGTGTGTTTAACACATGATTAACCTCTTTGTAATAAGAAAGAAAAAAAAATAAAATCAAGTGGATTGTAAGTAAAAATAATGGACTGAGCTCAAGGCTTCTCTATCATTGTATTTCATTCTTCTTAAATGCTAGAAATGCCTTAATCCATTCCTTCACACACACACACACACACACACACACACACACTCACAAACTCACAAATGCAGAAATCTGTGTATGTCCATATACATTTGTGATGATCACTCCTCCTCAATTTCTTCTTCTCTATATGTGTTGCTGAATACTGAGAACTATATTTACATTTTCCATAGGTTCTGGAGCATATGTAAATGAAAATACACAAAGCATTTCAATATAAGCGCATTTTGCTCAATGTTTAAAACTGATTATATTATTTTAGTTCTAAGAGATTTTTTTCTTAAAATCAGAAAATGATACTAGACGAAGGGTTAAATAACTAACTCTAAATCACCCAGCTAAACTACAGACCTTGGATAGTATAAGTTTTGTTTAAAATATACATTAATTTTCTGTGTTTCTTAACTATAATTTCAAGTGCTTCACTTCTTTCAGTCTAATTTTATTGTAAACATAGTAGATTGAATCTCATAAAATTTCTCCAAAGCAATATAGTAGGAGTCTAATTCATTTTTAAATGGCAAGGACTTAATGATCATGGTTTCTGTCATCACAGGAACCTGTGAGTGCCTGAGGAGATCACTAAATTCCTTAGTGTTTTATGAAAACAAAAAATGCATACATACACATAAATGTAAAGAATAGAACTAGTATGAAATAAATATAACATATTTTCATGTTTTATAAAAAAATAGATCAGTGTTGTTAGTGAAATCTAACTCAGATAATTTATTCTTAAAAGAGAGAGAATTTATGATTATAACTTGATAAATTGGACACAAAAGAAAAGCAATTATTCTCATGCTACTGTGAGTGGCTTAACCATGATTTCCTACATTAAAAAACAAAACAAAACTAAACAAGACAAAACAAAAACAGTTTATTCTTAAAACCTCACAATTATAATATCTTTGAATGCTTTGAATAAGTAGACCTGAATCAACTTCCACAATTTTGTAAATATGAGTTACAAAAATATTTCTACATGAAGCCAATCAAATATTAATTAGGGGGGCTCAGCATAGGACTCCTTGTATGAACCTATTGCTCTGTTATTATTAAAACCCAAGTTTGGTTTCCAGAACCAAGTGTGATATCTATTCCTTTTTGTTTGTTTGTTTGTTGGTTTGTTTGTTTTTTGTTGTTTTGTTTGTTTTTCGAGACAGGGTTTCTCCATGTAGCCCTGGCTGTCCTGGAACACACTCTGTAGACCAGGCTGGCCTAGAACTCAGAAGTCCACCTGCCTCTGCCTCCCAAGTGCTGGGATTAAAGGTGTGCTCCACCAACACCCATATCTATTCTTGATTGCCACCTTACCACATCTGCAATTAATCTCAAGCAGGTGGGCACACCTGTGAGGGAGTTTTTATTTTTTATTATTATTTTGTTTTTTATTAGGTATTTATTTCATTTACATTTCCAATGCTATCCCAAAAGTCCCCCACTTCTCCATCTACTCCCCCACCCACCCACTCCCACTTCTTGGCCATGGCATTCCCCTGTACTGAGGCAGATAAAGTTTGCAAGACCAATGGGCCTCTCTTTCCACTGATAATTAAATAATTTGAAGAGCAAAGATCTACTTTCAATTTGGATCTGTTGAGGTGAGAATATTAGCGTGAGTCTACCTTCTGATGGCAACCTACATACATAAAGTTCAATGAAGAAGAAAACTTTTATTGTTTCTGCTTGCCCTCACTCTCACTGCCAATCCATTCCTACACTGGCATTAGGGCCTATTTCTTTGGGACTTTTGGACTTGCTAGGGACAGATTGAGACATCTTGTCCTGTGGGATAAACAATTACTTGATTATTGGACTTTTCCTTTGTAGGCAAACATTGTTAAACTAGTGGGACCACAACCTATAAGCTGCTCTAAAATTAAATAATTAAATCCAGTATATATTGCATTCTCTCAGTTCTTTCTCTAGAAACCCATGAGTAATAAAGATTTTGGTACCAAAATTGTTTCTGTAGCTACGTAAGTATTAGGAAGGAATGATTAGGTATCTAGAATAAGTGGTCCAAGAGTCACTAATACTTACAGTTACTGAAAACTAAGAAGGTCAGGCAATGAACTTGGTGACTTTGTATATAAAATTTTGAAAACTTGTAGTCAATAATGATACTGTCTCATTGCTCTTAGTAGCTATGAATAACTGATAAGGGAAGAGAATGCCCTCTGTGAGAAATTTAGCTTCTAGCATGTCAGAAGGACAATAATTAACTCTGTGCTAAAACTGGCCAGACTCAGTTGCACAGAAACAATCTAGAGATTTCTAAGTGTGCCTTGGAGAAGAACCTTCTCTTGAGTAGCTACAGAACTCAATTTTAAGATAATCAAACTGAAGCCATTATTATAAGACTAGAGAAACTACAAAGAAAATTCAGCTGAAGACTCTCTCAATGGTTGATCTCACCTGAGGAAATAATCTGTCCATCAACACAACACAATGTATTAACATCACTGTCCCTAAAATATTGTCTTTTCTTTTTTCCCTTTTCCCCGTTTCCTTTCCTTTCCTTTCCTTTCCTTTCCTTTCCTTTCCTTTCCTTTCCTTTCCTTTCCTTTCCTTTCCTTTCCTTTCCTTTCCTTTCCTTTCCTTTCCTTTCCTTTTCTCTTGTTTTATTAGTCATTTTATTTGTTTACATTTCAAGTGTAATCCCCCTTCCCATTCTCTCCTCCACAAATCGCCCATGACCCCCCTCCCCTTTGCCTCCAAGAGTGTGTTCTTCTAACTACCCACCCATCTGCTTCACTCCTCTACATTCATCCTTCTTTGGGACTTCAAGCCTCCAGGGGATCAAGAGGCTCCCCTCCCACTGATGTCAGATGAGGCAGTCCTCTGCTACATATGTAGCAGGAGCCATGAACCCACCCATGGATACTCTTTGATTGGTGACTTAGTCCCTGGGTGCTCTGAGGTATCTGGTTTGGTCGATAATGATCTTCCTACAGGGTTGCGATTACCTTCAGCTCCTTCAGTTCTTCCCCTAACTCTTCCATTGAGGTTCTCACATTCAGTCCAATGATTGGCTGTGAGTGTCCGCATCTGTCTTAGGTGCTGTCATAGCATCTCAGAGGACAGCCATACAAGGCTCCTGTCTGCAAGCAAATCTTGGCATTATCAATAGTGTCAGGGTTTGGTGTCCGTGGAGGGAATGGATCGCACTGTGGGGCCTTATCTAGATGGTCTTTCTTTCAGCCTCTGCTCCATTTTTGTCCCTGCATTTCTTTTAGACAGGGACAATTCTGGGTTAAAATATTTGAGATTGGTGGGTGGCCCCATTTCTCCACTGGGGACCAGGTCTGTCTACTGAAGGTGTCTCTTCAGGTTCTATCTCCATGCTGTTGGGCATTTCTGCTTGTGACATCCTCATTGGTTCCTGGGAAGCTATCTCATCCCTGACATCTGGGGCTATCTAGTGCTTCCCCAAGTTCCTCACCACCCACTAATACTTATTTTCATTCATTCTTCTGACCCTCTGGACTTCTTTACTGTGTGCAATCAATGATGACATTCCTTGAATAAGACGGCAGGAAAGACCATATTGATGATTCTTGGAGCCCACAAAAATTTTCTCTCAAGACCTATACCCACATGTAAGGCCAAAAATATTCCTAGATGAGAGAAGGAAACTGTATTTCATGAGGTGGTGTTCTGAGCTTTGTAGTGGTGGCTTGGTTGTCATTCATTCATATTTTTAAAATATAACAAAATAAAACATAATAAGATTAAACAACAATTGTCATATTGGGCTTAGATAAGATAAATCAACAGAAGTAAATGAATAAAAGAGAAGGGAAAACAACCAGTTTCTTTAAGGAGCTCTCATCCTTGACATCTGGGACTTTCTACTGCTTCATCATCAGGTGTTTGATGATGTTCCAGTAAGAATGTGAGTAATGAAAATTAAACCTTTTTCATTTTACTTTCTTCTTCCTCTTCCTCTTCTCTTCCTCCTCCTCCCCCTCCTCCTCCTCCCCCTTCTTTTTTTTTGGGGGGGGGGGGTAATGTGTGTGTAGCAGGGAGAACAAGGAACAAGGGAGGACCTGAAAGTGATGGTGATCAGGGTTCATGATGTGAGTTTCCCAAATAGTAAATATAAATATCATGAAATTAAAAGTATTAGAAAATCACTCATTCGTACAACCATGAATTCCATAAAGCACTAACCTAGAAGCCATAATACACAGGCAGAAGACCCATGGAACACCCATGCAGGTCTTGTGCATGTCATTTTAGTCTCTGTGATATGAGCTTTGTAAATTAAGAGATATCTGTAGCTAGTGAGATGGCTCATTAGGTAAAGGCGGTTGCTATCAATCCTCAGGAAATGCGTTTAATCCCAGTGGTCTAGAGTCATTGAGATGATAAGAGAGGGTAAAGGATAAATGGTATAAAAATGTAATATTACATGTATTAAAATGTTATGTTGAGACTCATGTATAGTTAATATAATAAAAAGAAAAATTAATATTATTAAACTTTTTCAATGAAAAGAAAAAAACTAAAAAGCACATAAACACAGAATATCTATTAATCCAAATTATTTCTTTATTGATGTTCATTTTCTTACATTGTGGAGTGTTGAGGCAACAATTAACTTGGAAAGCAGCTAAAATTTAACATAGTTTTTATACAAGGGACTAGTTATAAATATGAAAATTGAGAATATTAATTCATCCACAAATTGGTGGTAAATTTTCACGGATATTAATTTTTATAGAAGATATTCAAAATGATGTTACATGAATCTGCTTAAGGAAGCAAAAACTTTTCTTTCTTCTCTCATCTTTTCTTATGTAAGAGGTAGTGTCTTAGCCTTATCAGTTTCTTGGTGACAATCACCTACACAATGTGACATACAGACACATACACACACATACATACACAGACACAAACACATACACACACACAAACACACACACACATACACACATAGGGGAGAATGAAAAGGAGAGAGAGAGATTATCTATATATCTGTAGTCCTTTCATCCCTAGTGTGAATGTCAACACTCAACATATTCTAGCAAATGTGTCCTCTCCTTTACTTCTTCTATTTTATATTTAGTCTAATAAATAATAGGCTTAATAAGTAAATGACATATGAGAATGCTGTCTGAATTTGAACACAATACACCTTGGTTAATAACCTGGAAAAGCAATGCTTGAAAGAATTACACTAATAATCTCATTAGGTTACTTCCCCAGTGTTTCTCAGAAGAAACACTCCTAGCCTACTTACCCAGAAGTCCAGTTTACATGCATTCTCAGTCTGTTTTGCATTGCTGTATAAAATACCACAAACAGAAGCAGTTTTGAGAGGAAAAGAGGGATGGGTTTATTTCTTGTTACAGGATAAAGTCTATGACAGAAAGAAAACAGCCCAGGAATTCAAGTCAGGAAGCTGAAACAGAAACTATAGAGTCATTTAAATAAAAGGATATAGCAGGTCCTCCAAGGTTAAGTAAAATATAGCAGAAAAACCATAACATTAAATATTGCAGGAGTATGCACATCCTTTTTAAAAATGAAGTAATCAGCATGATGATTCAAGTCCCACAAAATACTTTAAGAAATTCAGCATAAAAATCAAGCATATTCTCCTCTGTTAGAATATTTGCTGTGGGATTGTAGTTTGCTTCCTTCATTCTATTTTAGTATAAAAACATGCAGAACTATGAATTAATACCACTTCAGAATTTAAAAGGACCATTAGATAGTTTTCCTTCCTGTATATTTTCACTTGTTCTCTTTTCCCAGGTTTCATGAAAGCCATAAATTATCCAAATTTTTGTTATTGTTTTGGCATTTCTAGTGTTAAACTTTCTTATGAATGATGCAGTAAATTATGATGCATGTGTACAAATGTACATGTATGAAGCATGTTCATATACCAATATTAGACAAAAATCACTAGTTTATGCAGAATTTAAATAGAGTTGCTATACATAGATAAAACTTCCCCTTGCTGATTAATTCTTCAATTGTTCCCATTGCCTTTCTCTGAAGAAGCAATGGCTGTACTTAGACTCTGATGTATTCACTAACATGTTCAATGGGTATACAGAAGAATGATAGCAGAAAAAATATTTTATGTAGATAAATTTCTTTTATATGACATAGTAGTAATTTTCCAAATATAGTAAAAGGAACACACAGAACTTCCAAGTGGTCATTTGAAAGTCATTCTCTTTCAAGCATTCAAATTAGACTTAAATAGTAAAATTTTCCAAATTTCAAATGAATGATGTATAGAAGTAGTACATTGGTAAAATAGATTCCATGACAATGAAAATAGAGATCAATGAATCTTAACGCAAATACAAACTTTTTTGTTACCTCATTTTGTCTGTGTTTCCCATCATGACTGAAACTATTATGGACATCTCGTTGTCTATGCTACCCAATAGAATGGTGGTAATCTTTGGTGACTCCGTTCCTGCTATCTCAGAGCCCAATAAAACTCATTGCATTTAATTTATCCTCCTGAGTAGCAGCTGCTCAGGCTCTAATGTCTAGCACGAGGCAAAGGGTAATAACTGAGCTCTTCAAAGTCGCTGGTGCCTGTTTCACTATCATAGGATCATTGAAGGCCATGTGTCCTGGGATTTTCCATTGTAGATGATCAGGTTTCATACAGTACACCTACTGTAGCATTGTGACTTCCTTGAGTCCTAAAATCTCTTTGTCGACACTAAGCTAAAGGCTATCAAAATTACCCAATTTCATTTCAAGAAACTATCTTTGAAAAAATGCTTTAGACAACCATTCAAACAAACTTTGTGTCTTTCTTTTTTACTGACCAAGCTTCCATATTAAGACTAGAATCTAGCCAGACAGTGGTGGTGCATGCCTTTAATCCCAGCACTTGGGAGGCAGAGGCAGGAGGATTTCTGAGTTCGAGGCCAGCCTGGTCTACAAAGAGGAATTTTTGAGTCACCTGTGATGATTATCACATCGTATACAAATAAAGATACCTGGGCTTTTTTCTTTCCAATGTGTATTACTGTCATCACCTTTATTTGTCTTATTGCTCCACTGAACATACTGTATGGAATAGGTAGGGAGGGGGATAGTGGAAAACCTTGGCTTGTTCTTGATTTTACAGAAATTGCTTTGAGTTTCTCACATTTAATTTGATGTTGGCTGTAGGCTTACTGTAAATTGCCTTTATTATGTTTAGATATGTCCTATATATCCTTAATTTTTTCCAGGATGTTGAATTTTTTTCAAAAGCCTTTACTGAATCTAAGGAGATGATCATGTTTTATTTTGTCTTTAAGTTTGTTTATATATTTTGGACTACATTTGTCCATTTGTATATGTTGAAATATCCTGGTATCCCTGAGACGATGCCTAATTAATCATGTTGAAAAATATTTTGAAAGTTTTCCTAGATTTGTTTTGAAACATTAATAAGAAATGTTGATCTATAGCTCTTTGTTGGATCATTTTCTTAGTTAGGGTATCTCTTGCTGCAACAAAGCACCATCACAAAAACACAAAAAATTATTTCTTGTCATCTACCCTTTTGGGTGCAATTTCTTCTTTTTATTTCAAAGCTTTGGGGGTATTGATAAGCAATATTATATTTTTTGTTTATTTTTATGTAGGCACTTATTGCTATGTACTTGTGTTTCCAAACCACGTTCATGTGTTCCATAAGATTGCATGTGTTATAGATTAATTTTCATTCATTTGTAGAAAAGTCCTTACTTTTTAACAATTTCTGTTTTGTCCTCCCTCCTTTTTTTTTATTCACTAGAGGAATATTCAGGTTTCATGAACTGGAAATTTTCTCTTGCTTCTGTTGTTGGTATCTAGATTTAATCCATAGTGGTCAGATAAATTGTAGGTCGTTATTTTAATTTTCGTGTTTCTTTTGAGACTATTTTTGTGCCCAAATATGTGGCCAATTTGAAGAAAGTTCCATCAAATTCTGAGAATAAGGTATATATTTACGTTTGAGTAAACTTTTCTGCAAATAACTCTCAGGTTCATTTGAAACACATACAGAGGCCAACAGCTGGGCATTATTCAGAGAATGAATAACGTGGGAACAGTTATCCCAAAACAGGTTATTTCCATCAAATTCCTCTTTTCAGAAGCAGAAGGGAAGAAGGACCTTAAGAAAACATGGCCCTCTAAATCAACATAAGCAAAAGTCATGTCACAGAGACTGACATGACATGAACAGGACCTATATGAGTGCTCCATGGGTCTTTGACCTGTGTTTTCATGTACTGAATTTCTATTACAGTGAGAAATATGTAATGCTTTCCATTTCTATTTCAGTGTATATGGCCTGCTTTCCTTGTTTTCTATCTATCTATCTATCTATCTATCTATCTATCTATCTATCTATCTATCATTTATTTTTTAAAGATTTATTATCACATGTAAGTACACTGTGGTAGCTGTGTATAGCTATGACAGCTGAGTATAGCTGTCTTTAGACACACCAGAAAAGGGTGTCATATCTCATTATGGATGGTTGTGAGCAACCTTGTGGTTGTTGGGATTTGAACTCAGGACCTTCAGAAGAGCAGTTAGTGCTCTTACCCACGGAGTTATGCTGTGGTCTTTGCCCCTATTAAAAGCTATCACAGCTTTTTTTATTTTTATTTTGACCACCTATGTATTTTTTTGAATAAGTCATCAATGATTTTTTTTTACAAATATTTGCTCCCAAAGTCGGATTGATCTGTTTACACTGTCTTTCATAGTAGATTTTAAATTTTTGATTAAGTAAAGATTTATAGGTGTTTCTCTTAAAGATTATGTCATGTTGTACTTATATGTAAGCACTGTCCCAGGTCCTCACTGTTTCAGCACATACTTTCTCATCTACTAACATAGTCTCCATCCAACCCATTGTTCATTATAATTTAACAAAAACCATGCTCCAAACATGCATTTTGTCTCCTCTGTACTTCTCTCTGTCCAGATCCCTTCAGCTCTAGAGGTAATTAGAAAGCTCATGTTTTCTCCTACAAATACTTGGATATCATTACAAATACATGACAATTCATTGGATATTGTTGACACTATCATGTTAAGAAATTGCTGTAGCTAGTCATGAAAATAGTAAGATAGAAATTACTTTTATGATTCAAATAAGAGATAATGGTTTGACTCAGAATTTTAGCAGGAAAATCTGTGAAAAACGTTTGTGGTATGACTAGTATCGCTTAATAATTTTTCTTTGAAAATTCTAAGTTAACTGTATTTGTATACACATGTGCAAAATGAGAAAGTAAGGAAAGGTGTTGACAAGTCACAAATTCAAGAGAGAACTTTATAAAATGTTTATTAGAAATAGAATTTGGGCAGTGGTGGCACACACCTTTAATCCCAGCACTTGAGAGGCAGAGGCAGGCAGATTTCTGAGTTCGAGGCCAGCCTGGTCTACAAAGTGAGTTCCAGGACAGCCAGGGCTACACAGAGAAACCTTGTCTCGAAAAACAAAACAAAACAAAACAAAACAAAACACAAAAAACAAAACACCCAAAAATTGGCATTGTCTTATATGCCTTTGAAGCACTTACTCATGTAACTTTCAAAATACATTTAGAACCTGAATAAAAGCCATACACAAAATAAAGAATCTGTATATTCTATTGTTTAAAGTTTCATAGTTAAGCAACAGCAACACATAGATTAAACATATTTAATATGCTTTGCAATGTATGCATGGAAGGGCTATTGTACATTGCTTGATACAAAGTTGCGCTGACATGGAAGAACACCATTTGTGGATACTCTCCTCAGCATGACAATAATCTTCTTAATTGATAACTATTAAAATATTACGTAGATTTAATAATATACTGTCTTTATAAGGTAGAATTTTATGAAAAAGAAGGTCAGGTATCAAAGTGACTCAAGTTATTTAACTCTTTGAAATACTTCATAAAAAGAGAATTGTAATTTTTTGTCCACATATCTGATAATATCAACCTTAGCTATATTGGTTGATATATTTTATCTATTAACTTTGTTAGAGAAAAACAAAAGTGGTGCTCAGTGGTGCAAAGAGATGACTCAAGATATCGATTTCAGTCTCAAAGTTATCATTTTGTTTCTTCACTTACATACAGAATTTTAGAAATGCATCTATTCTTCTGATTACCAAGAACAAGAACAACAAGGACACCAGCAGTAGCAGCAGCAGTAGCCGCAGCAAAACTAATTCATCTCCTGTCGTTGGCAGATCTGTGGTTGATTGGCTTTTTTTTTTTTTTTCTTTTTGGCTTTGAGAAGGCAGTATATATTATCACAGCAGGAGCAGGTGATTTTCAAAGCAAATTTTATTCTCCTGGTGTAATTGTTGTCTTGAAGGCTTACTGCTGGAGAAGTATTTCTAACTCATTCTGAACTCTGCTTGGTTGACTCAACTCAGCTACTCTGGCTCCAACACCTCTCCAAGCTGATTGATTCAAACTGGCTTCTCTCAGCTTCTGAATTTTTGCTCTGCTTGGCCTCAAACTAGCTCTAGCAATATGTTTTCATCTTCTGCTCTTTTTCATTCTCTAGCTTGTTCTGTCTTCACCTGTATCTAGCTTGTTCTCACTTCAACCTCTCCCTGTGAATCTCTCCAGGTAAAAACTGCCTCTGAATTTCACTTTCAAAGATCACTGACACCACTTTCAAAGATAACTGCTTTGTCCTACCAATTATCCTCACCTACATTATTTGGGAATAAAGATGTGTACTAACAGTGTGTCTATATTCTAGACAGATTACAGTGTAATCAAGGATATATCTGCATACTAGCATGAACTAAAATGTTTTTGGATATGATGTCATTCAGAGCAGCCATGTTGCTGGATTAAAATTCTTTTACAGCTGGTGAATGCAAACATTTCACTTTGTGTTTAGGATGAGAAAAGTCCAAGGCCTCATAAAGACTATTCCCCAATGACTATCATGAGGCATTACTTCCTCCACCAACTTTCAGTGCTGGTATGTCATGGACAAAACCACCACTGTAAGCTAGTATCAGACATATTTAGGATCCAAATTTTAAAACAATGTAAACTGGAGGAAAACATATAAGTGACAAAGTTGAATTTTCAGAAGTTTATAATAAAGGAAATAATTGTATGCCTATTTTTTCAAAAGTCAAGTGGGAATGTGAGAAAATTATTTATTAATTCCATCATCATAATTCAGATGAAGGTCTGAACATCTAAAGAAAAAATATATATATAAAGTATCACTACATCAATGGCCCTATACCTGCCCACACCTACAGCCTGTATGTATCCCAAGACATCAACAGTAATCAAAGACACAGGTGAGAATCTTGCCAAAAATACCCGTGCCAGCTGGTACAAACATGGAGCCCAGGTGATGGGGTACCCGTTCCCTTGCTCCCCCCCTGAGCACCATTTTCCTTCTGGTCCTATTCCCTACCTGGGCCATATCATCAGCTTGATATCCACCCACATGCTACCGCATGCAGTAACCAAAGATATAGACCTTAACTGTCACAAAGCCCAACTGCCCTTCAAGCTTCACCTTCCTTCTGGTCCACTTCCCCACCTGCACCAGAATAGCATACCTAATACCGTTTCATATCCTACAGTCTGTCTGCCTCCCAGGAAGTCCACAGTTACTAGGGACATAGAAGGCCTGCTTTAACCAGAGACACAAGAGGCTCACTCTAACCAGACGCAGCACTGCCTGCCTCCACGGAGGCTGTCTCTAATCAGAGACATCTAGGCAATTTAACAGCAGAGATAACCAAATGGTCAAAGGCAAGCACAAGATCATAAGCAACAGAACCCAAAGACATCCAGCACAACTTGAACCCAGTTATCCTACAACAGTAAGACCTAAATAGCTCAAAACACCTAAAAGCAAGATAATGACCTAAAATCCTGCCTCATAAATATGATGGAGGGGGAGCTGAGGCTGTTCCACAGCCCTCTATTCACAGGTCCCACCAGAAGAGAGCTTATCTTCCAGGAGTGCTATCACTCCTAGGTTAAGAGGTGAGATCACCACTTTCTCTCAAATAACTATCCAAAGCAGGACCTGGCAGGAACACACAGGGCTCAGGAACAGTGGAACAGCTGAAACAGAATCCTTCCAGACTCCATCTGCACCCAGGAGCTAAGGCTGTTCCACAGTCCTCCAACTCAAATACTGCCCAGGAGAGAGTTGGTCTTACCAGGAGTGGTGACACAAGCTTACCTGCAAAACCAACTAAAATCAGAGATAAGCAAATGGTAAAAGACAGGTGCAAGAACCTTACCAACAGAAACCAAAACTACTTGGCATCATCAGAACCCAGTTCTCCCTCCACTGCAAGTCCTGGATAACCCAACATACTGGAAAAGAAAGTTTTAGATTAAAAATCACATCTCCTGATGATGATAGAGGATGTTAAAAAGGACATAAATAACTGACTTAAAGAAATACAGAGGAACACAAGGTAAACAGGTTGGAGCCATTAAAGAGGAAACAAAAAAGTCACTTAAAGAATTACAGAAAAATACAAACAGGTGAAGGAATTGAACAAAACCACCCAGGATCTATAAATGGAAGTAGATAAAATAAAGAAACAACAAAAGGAGACAACTCTCTAGATAGAAAATCTAAGAAAGAGATCAGGAGTCATAGATGCAAATATAACACACACAATACAAGAGATAGAAGAGAGAATCTCAGGGATAGAAAAAAATTGACACAACAGTCAAAGAAAATGCAAAAAGCAAAAAGCTCTTAACCCAAAACATCCAGGAAATCCAAGACACAATGAGAAGACCAAACCTAAAAATAATAGGTATAGAAAAGAGGGAAGATTCCCAACTCAAAGGGCCAGTAAATATCTTCAACAAAATTATAGAAGAAAACTTCCCTAACCTAAAGAAAGATATGCCCAGGAATATACAAAAGGTTAAGAGAACCCCAAATAGACTGGACAAAAAAAAAAAAAAAAAGAAAAAGAAAAAGAAAAAGAAAGAAAGAAATGCCTCCCATCAAAACACCAAATGTACTAAACAAATAAAGAATATTAAAAGCAGTAAGGGTAAAAGGACAAGTAACATATAAAGGCAGACCTATCAGAATAACGCAACAATAAAAGCAAGAAGATCCTGGGCAGATGTCGTATAAACCTTAAGAGAACACAAATGCCATCCAAGACTACTATACCTTTGGTATAGGCAAAACTCTCAATTACAGTAAATTGAGAAACCAAGATATTCCTTGGCAAAAACAAATTCACACAATATCTTTCCACAAACCCAGCCCATCAAAAGCTAATAAAGGAAAAACAGCAACACAAGAAGGGAAACTACATTCTAGAAAAAGCAAGAAAAGACCAATACTTCTCAAACTATTCCACAAAACAGAAGCAAAAGATACTCTACCCAATTTGTTTTATGAAGCCACAATTACTCTGACACCTAAACCACACAAAGACCCATCAAAGAAAGAACTTCAGACCAATTTCCCTTATGAATATTGATGCAATAATATGCAATAAAATTCTCCCAAATTAATTAGTATGATTCTCATCAAAATTCCAACTCAATTTTCATAGAGTTAGAAGAGCAATTTGCAAATTCATTTGGAACAACAAAAAATCCAGGATAGCAAAAACTATTCTTAACAATAAAAGAAATTCTTGGAGAATCACCATCCTTGACCTCAAGCTGTATTATGGAGCAATAGTGATAAAAAAGAAAATGCATGGTATTGGTAAAGAGACAGTCAAGAAGGTCAATGGAAGAGAACTGAAGTTCCAGAAATGAACCCACACACCTATGGTCACTTGATCTTTGACAAAGGAGCTAATACCATCAAGTGGAAAAAAGACAGCAGTTTCAACAAATGGTGTTGGTTCAACTGTTGGTCAACATGTAGAAGAATGCATATTAATACATTCTTATCTACTTGTAGGAAGCTAAGTCCAAGTGGATCAAGAACCTCCACATAAAACCTGATACAATGAAACTAATAGAAAAGAAAGTGGGCAGAGCCTCAAGAACATGGGCACAGGGGAAAATTTCCTGAACAGAATACCATTAGCTTATGTTCTAAGATCAAGAATTGGCAAAGGGACCTTATAAAATTGCAAAGCTTCTGTAAGGCAAAGGACACTGCCAATAAGACAAAATGGCAACCAACAGATTAGGAAAAGACCTTTACAAACTCCACATCTGATAGAGGGCTAATATCAAATATATATAAAGAACTTAAGAAGTTATACTCCAGAGGAGGGGGGGATAAACCTATAAAATTGGGGTACAGAGCTAAATAAAGAATTCTTAATTGAGAAATACCAAATGGAAGCACCTAAAAACAAGTGTTCAACATCCTTAGTCATCAGGGAAATGCATACACGACCCTGAGATTCAACCTCACACCAGTCAGAATGGCTAAGATCAAAAACTCAGCAGGTGCTGGCGAGGATGTACAGAAGAACACTCCTCCATTGCTGGTGAGATTGCAAGGTGGAACAATAACTCTGCAGATCAGTTGGCAGTTCCCTTAGAAAATTGGACTTAGATCTACTGGAGGAAACAGATATACCACTCCTGAACATACAGCTAGAAGATGCTCCAACATGTAATAAGGACACATGCTCCACTATGTTCATAGAAGCCTTAATAATAAGAAGGTTGAAGTAAGCCAGATTTCCCTCAAAAGAGGAATGGATTCAGAAAAGGTTGTACAATTACACAATGTTTTACTACTCTTCTATTAAAAACAATGAATTCATGAAATTCTTATGCAAATGGATGAACCTAGAATATATCATCCTGAGTGAGATAACTCAATCACAAAATTACACACATGGTATGCACTCACTGATAAGTGGATATTAGCCAGAAGTTCAGAATACCGAAGATGCAATCCATAGACCACTTGAAACTCAAGTAGAAGGAAGAGCAAAGTGTGGATACTATGATCCTTCTTTGAAATGGAAAGAAAATACCCATGGGAGGAGAGACATAGACAAATTGTGGAGCAGAGACTGAAGGAATGGCCATCCAGAGACTGTCCCACTTGGGGATCCATCCCATATAGAGTTACTAAACCCAGACAAAATTGTGGATACCAAGAAGTCCTTGCTGACAGGAGTCTGATATAGCTGTCTCCTGAGAGGCTCTGTCAGTGCCTGACAAATACAGAGGTGGATGCTTTCAGATAATCATTAGACTGACCACAGGGTCCCCAAAGGAGGAGCTAGAGAAAGGACTGAAGGAGCTGAAGGTGTTTGTAGCCCATAGGAGGAATAACAACATGAACCAACCTGTACTCTCTGAGCTCTCAAGGACTACACCACCAAAGAGTATACATGGAGGGAGCCATGGCTCCAGCTGTATTTGTTGCAGAGGATGGCCTTGTTGCACATCAATGGGAGGAGATTCCTTTGGTCCTGTGAAGACTTGATTCCCCATTGTAGGGGAATGCCAGGACAAAGAAGAAGGAATAGTTAGGTGGGTAAGCAGTGGGAGCGAGGATGGGATAGGGGGGTTTCAGAGGGGAAACCAGAAAAGGGGATAACATTTGAAATGTAAATAAAGAAAATATCTAATAAAAAGATTATAGAGGCATTTAAAGAGGATATAAGGAACACCCTTAAATAAATACAGAAAAACACAGGTAAACACTTTAAAGCCCATAGAGAGGAGACAAACAAATTCCTTAAAATAGATACAGAAAAATACAGTCAAGCAGGTGAAGGAAATGCACAAAATGGACCAAGTAATAAAATGAAAATAGAAACACTAAAGAAAACACAAAGTGAGGTATTCCTGGAAATGAAAAACTTAGGAAAGAGATCAGGAGCTACAGATACAAACATCACTGCTGAAAACAACGCAGATGTCCCTCAACCTAAGAATGGATACTGAAAATGTGGTTCATTTACACAATGGAATACGACCCAGCTATTAACAACAAGGACTTCCTAAGTTTTTTGCCTACTTTCAGTTGTCAGTTCAAAAATAAAATCACAAAACTTCCAAATATTCAAAAGTGGAATTTTTAGCTTAATTTTAACCTAATTTTATAATGTTATTGAGAAATCATAATATCTTGGTTGCATATTTCAAAAGTGAAACTAGTTGATTAGTCCTGGAAAATATTACATTTCATTCCTTAAAATGAAACTTCTTATAAAACATAATTAATTCAAAGGAGCTTCACCTTTTTGGTTGCTCTAATTAATGACAGTAATAACCTCTCTTTCTTCTAGTTACAACGAAGCGCAAGAACCTGGCCAAGGTTAACTATACTAACAGAAAACGTTAATATTTGTGTGTAAATTGTATGTGCATGTGTGTTGCTATGTTGTGTTTGTATGTGTGTGCATATGGTGCACATGTGTGTGGGTGTAGATGCACACATGTATGTAAGTTTTTTGTGAACCTGAAGGGCAGAGATTTTTAACTCTTCCTAAGTTCTCTATCTTGTTTTCCAGGCAAGGTCTTCCACTGTAGGAGAAGCTCTTTAGTTCAGCTTTACTGCTCGGTCATCAAGTCTCTGGAATCTGTCTTTTTCTGCCTCCCGGGAGGTCTGGGGTTACAGGAATGAGACAGAGTTTTAAGCTTCTGCACATAGCTACTGGTGGTCAAAATCAGATCTTCAAGCTTCTATAGCAAGCAATTTAACTGACTCAACCATTTCCAAGTCGTCAAAGTATGCTTTTAGTGCCATATAACTTTTCCTTTTCAAGTAATGTTTGATGCCATGGGGAGAGGAGGGTTTAACTGTGTCATTTCACACACATTTCTCTCCTGTAGTGTTCCCTACTTCTCTCTGATCCACTTCCTACTCCTTAATGGTCTCCCACAGTGCTTTCATGGCACATACCTTCTTTGACTCTTGTTTGTCTCCACTTTCACCTTAGTTTCAGAACTTTTCCTCTGGTTTCATTGTCTTCCTGTTTCCATGACCTGCATGTTTAGTACTGTCTATAAACTTGAAGGTAGGTTTCCGTGACAGTATAGTTATGATACTTGTTTTTGCGATTCTGGATTAGCTTGCTTAGCGTGACATTTAGTCAGGCAAAAGTGTCTTTTATACACATACTGGTAATTGTCATCTCTGAGGCTTACTGCCTCCATCTGCTAACCTAGACTTAGTCCCGGAAGCTACTTGCCCCCGTACAACCTAATCTAAACTTTGAATGTTTACAGTCTGAGGCTTATTGTTGAATAAGCTCACCTTTTCTAGTTCTTTCTGATCCTCAGCTCTCTGGTTCAACTCACATGTTCTGACTCAAAAATCCTCTCCAAGCTGACTGAGTCTATCTGGCTTTTCTTGGCTTCTCCCGAATTGCTCCTCTTGGCTTTAAAGGAACTGCCAATCTGTGCTAATATTCTGAATCCTTCTCCTGCTCTAGTTAATTCTGTCTTAACTTTTGTCTACCTAGTTTTGTCTTCAAACTGTCTCTGTGGAGTGGTCCCAGTAAATCTCTCTCTCTCTCTTTCTCTCTCTCTCTCTCTCTCTCTCTCTCTCTCTCTCTCTCTCTCAATAGCTTACCTTTCCTATCATATGCCTTGAGAATTAGGTATAGCTTATTTTTTCAAATCTTTCTCTGATTTGTCACTTTGTTTACCACACATTTACACATTACTTTCAAACATGGGTGCTTCCTTTTACAAACTAACTTTACTGACATTTATTGGGATTAGAGGTGTGTGCTGAGTGCATGTCTATATTTTAGCCAGAGGGATTAAAGATGAGTGCTAAGGATGAACCACACCACACCACAAGTAGAAACAAGGTGTTGTTGTTGTTGCTGTTAGGAAATAATATAATCCCAGGTTTCATAGTGTGGTCACATGTCCTGCAAACCAGTATTATTCAATTTTCTGAAAATGCCCAATTTCATAATCTTTGCATTTTTAAGCATATTACACTTGCTTTGCCTGATCATCTACTAATTCACATGTAGACTGCTTCCCTATTGAGGCTATTGTGAAAGGTGAAATAATGAATAATAATAGAGTGCAAGTATGTCTATATCACAAAAACTTAACATTAGCTGGATGTATCCTAACCATAGTTCCATTGTGTATGTTACACTTAAGTTTGGTTGTACAAACACAATGATTTGTGTGCTTTTTTTCTCTTCACTTACATTCCCATCAGTGTGTATGAAGATGGCCTTTTCTCTGTAACTTTGCCTGAATTTATTACTATTGTCTTGATGTTATTTCTACTCATATTCAATAGAATATGAAAGTTATTTTAATTCATTCTTCCTTGATGACTACGGTCTTTGAATATTTTTTTTCAAATATCCAACAGCCTTTTGTATTTCTCCCTTTGGGAAATATCTGTTAATTAGTCCTTTGATTACTATTATTTAATCATTCTATTTTCAATCTTTGTAATTAGCTTGTTTCCCTATAGGATTTTCTAACATATATCATTTTAGTTGGTTCTTCCTTACTCCCAGTCACCTTCTTGCCACTTTCATTGTTATTATACCTCATGTCCCCTAGTATTCTCCACTTTCATTTGTTTGCCATTCTGAATTCCTTACAGCCCTGTCCCTCTGTGCTTATAGATTTTTTTTTTTTTTTTTTTTTTTTTTGCCTTACCTACATTACACCCAACTGGACATGAATAGTCAACAGTAACATGCTTAGCTCCACATCTGAGTAGAAACTTAGAGTTATTTGTCTCTTTTGGACCTCTCAGCCCCATTTCATCACTGTAATGTTTTCCAGGTCAATCTACATTCGAAGAATATCTTTTTGGGGGGGTTGGCAAGAAATTCTGACAGCAAAGAATTACTTTTTTTGGTTCTTTCTTTTTGTTTTTCCATTTTTAATATTTTATTGATTCGCTTTACAAGGCAGTATCAGTTCTCCCTCTCCTCACAGTACCCACACATGCAAGTCCTCCCCTATTCCACACCGCTATCTGAGTGTCACCCCGACTAGCAGCCCCCATACTAAACTCTTCCCACCCTGGCACATCACGTGACTGCATAACTAAGCACATCCTCTACCACTGAGGCCACACAAGGCTGTCCATTTATAGATGTGTGATTCACAGGCAAGCAGGCAACAGGCTCAGGGAAAGTCCCTGTTCCAGTTGTTTGGACAATCCCCATGAAGACCAAGCTGTTCATCTGCTACATAAGTGTAGCAGATGTAGGTCCAGCCTGTGATAGCTTGTAGGTGGATGATTCAGTCTCTGGAAGGCCCCAAGGATTCAGGCAAGCTGTTGGTCTTCCTATGGAATACTCTTCAGGTCCCTCAGTCTTTCTCCCAACTTTTCTGTAAGACTCCCTGTACTCCATCTACTGATTAGGTGTGAGTCTCAGCATTTTTACATTGCTTATTTGGTGGAACCTATTGAAGGATAGTTATTGTAGGTTTTTCCGTCTGCAAGCATAACTGAGTATTATGAATAGTGTCTTAACTTAACAGTTCTTGTCCATGGGATGAGTCTTAAATTGGGCCTGTTATTGGTTGTCAATTCTCGCAGCCTCTGCTCTATTATTCTCTGCACACCTTGTAGGCAGAACATATTTTGGTCAAAGGCTATGTGAGGGGCTACAGTCTGTATCTTTTCAATGGGAGTTCTCCCAGGGTAAAGGAAGTGGCCAGTTCAGGATCCATATACCACACTATCAGGAATCTCAGCTACAGTCATCCCCTTAGACCTTCTGGGCCTCTCACCATCCCAGTTCTCTGGACAGTACTAAAGAAGGCACCCCCTAGCCAATTTCTCCCCTGGTCTCCCTACATAAGATATTTCCTGCTGCCCCAGCCCCACTAACTTCCCTATCCCCTCTTCCACCTAGTTTCCTCTTACTTTGAGGTTATTTGAATATGCCTAGCTCAGGGAGTGGCACTGTTAGTAGGTGTAGCCTTGATAGAATAAGTATGCCACTATGGGCTTGGGCTTTAAAACCCTCACTAAAGCTTCTTGAAAGCCAGTCTTATCCTAGCAGCCTTCAGATGAAGATGTAGTACTCTCAGCTCACCTGCTCCATGCCTGCCTAGACATTGCCATACTCCAACATTGATTATAATTTATTGAACCTCTGAACCTGTAAGCTAGCCCCAAACAAAAGCTACCTTTTATATGACTTGCCTTGGTCATAGTGTCTGTTTACAGCAGCAAAACCTTAAAACAGAATTTGGTACCAGGTTTGGGCATTGTGTGATAGGACTGACCATGCTTTTGTTTGGAAAAATTTGGATTTGGGGAGTTGTGATCTGGAAAGGATTGGAATGCTTTAAGTGGGGTTTAATGGGCTAGTCTAGAAGGAATATGGAGTACTTTGTTGCTGAGAGTGATTTGAACTGTGTAGATCTGGCACAAGAGATTTTGTTTTTGTTTTTGTTTTTTCATTTTTCAAGACAGTGTTTCTCAGTGTAGAGCTGGCTGTCCTGGAACTCATTCTGTAGACCAGGCTGGCCTCAAACTCAGAAATCCACCTGCCTCTGCCTCCCGAGTGCTGGGATTAAAGGCGTGTGCCACCACTGCCCAGTAGCACAAGAGTTTTTAGAGGAGGATAATTTCAGTAAGTGGTCTAGAGACTCTTTTTTTTTGGAGGGGGGGTTGTTTGTTTGGTTTGGTTTTGTTTTGTTTTTTGTGGTATATTGGTGAAGAATTTGGCTGCTCTTTGCCCTTGTCTGAAGAATCTACCAGAGCATAATGTAAAGATAATTATATTAATTGCATTGACAAAAAAAAATTCTCAGAAATGCCCATCATAAACGTTGTTCTCTGGTTAAGTCTCATAAAGAAGATTTTGAACAGATGTAGCAAGCTTAGAAAGGAAAAATATAAAACATATTGTTCGAGTATTAAAGGGAAACCAGGAAGTGAAAAGGAGCTGAATCCTATGGTCAAGGATGTCAACTGAATTTAGGGAGGGTGACCTTGGGGATCCGAGTTTAGGTCCTGGCTCATTGGCACAAGCCTTTAATCTCCGCATGGTTATCCTGTACTTTATGACTAATATCCACTTATGAGTGAGTACATAACATGCATACCTTTTGGGTCTGGGTTACGACACCCAGGATGGCATTTTCTAGTTGTATCCATTTGCCTGAAAAATTCATGATGTCTTTGTTTTTATTGCCTGAGCTATTCCATTGTATAGATATATAACATTTTCTGTATCCATTCTTCAATTTAGAGGCCTCTAAGTTGTTTTTAGTTTCTGGATATTATAAATAAAGCTGCTGTGAACATAGTTGAGCATGTTTTCTGGTGGGATAGTGAAGCATCTTTTAAGTATATGCCCAGGAATGGTATATCTTTGCCTTGTTGTAGAACTATTCACAAACTTCGGATAAACCACCAAATTTCACAGAGTGGTTGTACAAGTTTGCACTCTCACTAGTACTGGAAGAGGCTTCCTCCTGTTCAACAACCTTGCTAGCATGTGCTGTACTTTGAATATTTAATTTTAGCCATTATGATGGGTGTAAGATAAAATCTCAGAGTAGTATTAATTTGCATTTTCTGGATAATTAAGGATGTTAAAAATGTCTTTACCTGCTCCTCAACCATTCGAGATTCCTCTATTGAGAATTCTCTATTTAACTCTCTAACCCATTTTTAACTGGGTTATTTGTCTTGTCAGTGTCTAACTTCTTGAGTTCTTTGTATATTTTGTATATTAGCTCTGTCAGATATAGGGTTTATAATGGTCTCTTTTTCAATCTGTAGGTTGTCCTTTTGTCCTAATTATGGTGTGTTTTTACTTACAGAAGCTTTTTAGTTTCATGAGGTCCCATTTATGAATTCTTGACCTTACTGCCTAAGCCATTGGAGTTCTGTTCAGAAAGTTGTCTCCTCTACTGACAAATTTAAGGCTATTCCCCACATTCTGTTCTATAAGATTCAATATGTCTGGTTTTATGTTGAAGTCTTTGATCCACGTGGACTTGAATTTTGTGCAATGTGATAGAGATGGATCTATTTATACTCTTCTATGTACAGACATCCAGTTAGTTGAGCACCATTTGTTGAAGACGCTCTCTCTTTTGTATTGCATAGTTTAGGCTTCTCTGTTAAGCATACCATATTATTTTATTGATCTTTGATGTTTAGATTTAGTCATTAATATTTTAAGTTATTTTGATATGGAACAGTAAAAATGTAGTAGAGAATTTACACTGAGCAGATTTCATAGCTGGTCTGTTTTATTATTTTGAAGACACTTGTATATACTTACACTAGAATATGCATATATTACCATCCATCCCTTTTAAAGTGTGCTTTAGCAGATGCAAATACGTCACTATCATCTTCTATTATTGGTGTATGAAGAAATAATGAGTAATGCATGCACTGTTTACTCGGTGACACAAACACATATACCTGGATCAGATCAAAATACTATTTATATCATAAGAACTGAATTAAAAAGTATACAAATAAGAACTAGATATAAAATAAACAGAGTCAGATGTCACTAAAAAGTGATAAATGATGTGAGCATCAGTTAGAGATGGCTTTTGACCCTAGTGTAGGTGTTTTGGCTCTACCTCCCTGTGGACTGTCATCTAACATTTTTATTTGTTTGAGGTGTAAGACAAGAATATGATACTTTGCAACTGAAGTTCATAGAGAAAAAAAAAATGAGATCCTAAAGATTGTATTAAACCATTGACTGCTTAGTATTTTGTGATTTTGGAGAGCTAGAATACTGAAGACCAAGAACCTAATTATCTTATATATTCTTAGCATCCTTAAAGGCCCACCTCTATGTTTGCCCTAATATGCTTCTGAGTCCTAAGTGAAATGTTTGAGAAGATAGCTTCCTTCCATCAACCACAAAGCTAAAATAGCGAGCAGACATCAAAACCCAACACCTGAGAATCTCTTATTTTTCTGTAAGGTACCAAATGGTTTCTAGCAATGTATTTGAAAAGATCCCCTGCTGATATACGACTTTCATTATATAACTATGAAAATTGAAGAAAACCATTTTAACTTTAGAAAATAGAGCATTGGTAACATGAATTTATGATTAAAGAACATGATCCCTCATACTTGGCACCAAAATAAATTATCTGTTAGTCCCTTTGAGGACTGAGTTGCCATTTGTACTTATGTGCCCTAAGAATGCTTTCTCCTTGCATAAAAGCACATGAGAATTTTTACCTGGTGTGTTGTGACATGGAATGATGGCAGTTGAAGTCACACTGATGAAAGAAGAAACTGAACAGAGAATAGTGATGTTCAAAACTTATTTCAAGATTTATTACCTTTTCGTTTCCAAATTGCTTACAAGTAATACTTAATATATGTTACTATTTAATTAATTTTTTATACAGTTTATGGTTAAAGAAAGACCATTCTGTAAGCCATTAGAAAGAAAGTATATTTGCAATTCTAAAAATGTCTTAATTTGCAAACACAAAGAACTGTAAAATCCAAATGCTCACTGGGAAGCCAAGCAGCATGTAAAATATTGAAAGAGCAATCTCCTGAGAATGCAGAGATTTATGTTTATGCATTTTAGTGCAACTGCAAGAACAGCAGCACACAATGTATATGGCATTGTTCAATGAGTTCACTTTGCCAAATAGGAAAGACAGTTTCTCTTTGCTAGCAGAACACTCAGGATTTAGACACAAGAAAATGAAAAATGGAAAACAATAAATGTAAATAAGACATTACTGTAGCACTTTTCCTGTTGCTTTCCCACCATTTCTGCAGTCAAGACTGAAGATAAATGGCAGTTTCAAAGCAATAGAGACCAAAATGGTTTTACTTGAAAGAAAAAAAAAAGAATGTCTCTAGAGAGTAAATTTTTAAAAAGTCAAGTCAAAAGAAAACCCAGAGGAAAATATGTAACATTGTTTTGTTTTCTGTTTTGTTTTGCTTTGTTTTGTTTTGTTTTGTGCATCATAAAATGTTGTTAGATAAAGAAGAAAAACTTGGATAGAGTGTTGGTTTGGTATAGATATTTGCTGGGAAGTATTCAAGGTAATCAGGCTCTTTAGAAATGCAGAAGAAGATGATGAATTATGGTGGAAACAACTGCCACCCTCCTAACAAGGGGACTTCCTTTCATTTATAGACTTTGGAGGGGAGGGTGAGTTGAGTTTTTGTCTTTGAGTTTGAAAGTTGAGTCTTTAGGTTTAGCAGATGAGTGAAATTGTACATAGAATCCAAGTTCCTGATTTAGGTTTTAGTTATAGCACATGTCCACACCCTATGCTGGTTCTATTAGGACTGTAGCAGCTTAGAAGGTACTGCATGGCTGATCCCCTCTACAGGGAGAGTCTCTGTCATCAAACAGATGTACAAATTATTGTCATGCTCAAAGCATTTCCTGTTCAACTTGCAAAGTTATAGTTCAGTGTGTTAATTTCATTATTTTTAACATCAGGAAAAATTGCCCATTACTTGGAAATAGGCTAAACAATTACCATTGTTTAGTAGGTCCTCTAGAGGTTATGTGAGCCACTTGAGTTGTGCAAATTTGTCTTTGATTAGCAGTTGAACAATGACTGAAATAAAAGTCAACTGGTAGAAACATTTGTGTTACAACAATGCAAATGATCCTTGCTCTCAGGAGTCAAATGGTTTGGTCCTGGAGAGAATACAAATGTCTGGAATTAAACTCTAATTTGAACTGTTTTAAAAATCTATTGGTTTTCTCATTAATGGACACATTGAGTAAAATGCTTGACTAATTTTTACATTGTATTTATTTAGAAATAATAGATGCATCTCTCTCTGAAAGTAGACTTAACCAGTAATATGACGAATGCTAATAATGGGAAGAACAGATGAAATAAAGCTAAGCCTTAAGGTGAGTTATTACATTGTTTTGTCTGTTTTGTTGCCTTCTCTCCCTGAAAAACACCGCATCCAGTTTTATTTTCATTTAATTGAAATAAGCCAGGCTGTTAAATGTTAGTATGCAGACATGTTCCCCTCTAGAGATATTGTGCTCACTTCTCAAAGATTTAGAACTATAAATGTGGATGAAGATGAAGTTGGAGGAACTCGGAGGTGGAGGTGCCAAAAACTCGGAAGAAAGGGTAGAAAGTATGACTTCCTTGGGACACAATCACAGTGGTGCTCTCTTGAGCAGTTCCATTCTTTCTCATCATTTTGCTCTGTTTGTGGCTGCCAGAATAATTAAAGGAGTAGGGAAGTAGATTCCATTACTATCTGCTTTATAAGCTTTGCACTCAAGTTGATTAATGCTTTCTTTACACTTGCACTGGGCGGCTCTACATTTCCTTTGTAAGTAATGCTAATTAGGTTGAAAAAGCAACTGGTGCTTGCAAAGCTGCTGTTTGAGTTGGAAGAACTCCTGGGAGACCATGATGCTTCTAGATGCAAAACAATGAAAGAAGTGATATGGAAAATACATATTTATCTGCTTGTCATTTTGACAAGCTGTCACTGAGAACCTACTATATGCCCTGAGGTTGTCTTATGAAAAAGTAATATCCATATAAATCTGATCATGGGGGCATCTGTTTATATCTGAAAAGGGCTGGTGGTCGACAAAGTAAAAGACAAAATCAAGGAAGTGTGGGAGGTAGGATGTGGGGATGGGAGGTATGGCATAGGTTCTTGTTCTCGCTTTGATTTATTCAAACAGATGCCAATAGATGTTTTATGGGAGAAAATATGTGTGATATGATAAGGCTTTCTCTGTTCTTCATGGACACAGGCATACTTTGAAAGGATACTCTGAGTATTCCTTGAGCTTACTATGTATCTGAGGCTGACATTGAACTCCTGACTCTACCTTTTCTAATGCCATAGTTCAGAGATTGCAATTATGAGATATTGTGATATATATTGGAAAGGTTAATTTTGTTACTCTATTAGGAAACAACTGTAGGAGCCCAAGGCAAAAAGTAACAGCATTATAAATGATAGGACTGAGTTGGCTTATTTAGTCCAGTGTTTTAACAACCACAGTAACAATAACTGTAACAACTACAACAACAACAAATATAGCAACAAGCTCTCAATGGGTTGGCTGAAAGCTAAGAAAAATAGTAAAAAAAAAAATGTTGCTTTTTAATAGTTTTACTTCAGGAAGTAGGGACCTTTCAGCAAAACTTGCGGCATATGCAATGGTGTCTGGTTTAGTGGCTGACTATGGCATGGATCCCTAGGTGAGGTAGTCTCCGGATGGTCTATCCTTTTGTCTTAGCTCCAAACTTTGTCTCTGTAACTCCTTCCATTGGTATTTTGTTGCCTATTCTAAGGAAGAATGAAGTATCCACACATTGGTCTTCCTTCTTCTTGATTTTCTTGTGTTTTGCAAATTGTATCTTGGGTATTCTAAGCTTCTGGGCTAATATCCACTTACCAGTGAGTGCATATCAAGTGACTTCTTTTGTGATTGGGTTACCTCACTAAGGATGATATCCTCCAGATACATCCATTTGCTCAAGAATTTCATAAATTCATTGTTTTTAATAGCTGAGTAGTATTCCATATTTCAAATGTAACACATTTCCTGTATCCATTCCTCTGTTGAGGGACATCTGGGTTCTCTCCAGCTTCTGGCTATTATAAATATGGGTGCTATGAACATAGTGGAGTATGTGTCCTTAATACCAGTTGGAACATCTTCTGGAAATAGGGAAATTATTATCTGATTCTTTATGGAGATGATTAAAAAATAATATGATTTTAAGAATTAGTTGTTTAATAGTACCCAATTTAAAATGTTGAGTGAAATTTTGAACCTGATATGAGATTAAATGGCAAGTTAGACATATTTACTGGATTTTTTTAATGGAATTATAATCTATACTCATTAAGATATACAGTTCATAAACTTGGTGATTTTTTTTCTTTTTTTAATTAATTAATTTATTTATTTATTTTATTTTTAAAATTTTTTTATTAGGTATTTTCCTCATTTACATTTCCAGTGCTATCCCAAAAGTAACCCATACCCTCCCGGCCACTTCCCTACCCACCCACTCCCACTTTTTAGCCCTGGCATTCCCCTGTACTGGGGCATATAAAGTTTGCAAGTCCAATGGGCCTCCCTTTCCAGTGATGGCTGACTAGGCCATCTTTTGATACATATGCAGCTAGAGTCAAAAGCTCCGGGGTACTGGATAGTTCATAAGCTGTTCCACCTATAGGGTTGTAGATCCCTTTAGCTCCTTGGGTACTTTCTCTAGCTCCTCCATTGGGGGTCCTGTGATCCATCCAATAGCTGACTGTGTGAGTGCACTTCTGTGTTTGCCAGGCCTCTGCATAGTCTCACAAGAGAGCGCTAGATCTGGGTCCTTTCAGCAAAATGTTGCTAGTGTGTGCAATGGTGTCAGCGTTTGGAAGCTGATTATGGGATGGATCCCCAGATATGACAGTCTCTAGATGATCCATCCTTTTGTCACAGCTCCAAACTTTGTCTCTGTAACTCCTATCATGGGTGTTTGGTTCCCAATTCTAAGAAGGGGCAAAGTGTCCACACTTTGGTCTTCGTTCTTCTTGAGTTTCATGCGTTTAGCAAATTGTATCTTATATCTTGCATATCTTAAGTTTTTGGGATAATATCCACTTATCAGTGAGTACATATTGTGTGAGTTCCTTTGTGATTGGGTTACTTCACACAGGATTATGCCCTCCAGGTCTATCCATTTGCCTAGGAATTTCATAAATTCATTCTTTTTAATAGCTGAGTAGTACTCCATTGTGTAAATGTACCACATTTGCTGTATTCATTCCTCTGTTGAGGGGCATCTGGGTTCTTTCCAGCTTCTGGATATTATAAATAAGGCTGCTATGAACATAATGGAGCATGTGTCCTTCTTACTGGTTGGAACATCTTCTGGATATATGCCCAGAATAGGTATTGCGGGATCCTCTGGTTGTACTATGTCCAATTTTCTGAGAAACTGCCAGACTGATTTCCAGAGTTGTTGTACAAGCTTGCAATCCCACCAACAATGGAGGAGTGTTACTCTTTCTCCACATCCTTGCCAGCATCTGTTGTCACCTGGATTTTTGATCTTAGCCATTCTGACTAGTGTGAGGTGGAATCTCAGGGTTGTTTTGATTTGTATTTCCCTGATGATTAAGGATGTGGAACATTTTTTCAGGTGCGTCTCTGCCATTCGGTATTCCTCAGATGACAATTCTTTGTTCAGCTCTGAGCCCAATTTTTTAATGGGGTTATTTGATTTTCTGGAGTCCACCTTCTTGAGTTCTTTATATATATTAGATATTAGTCCCCTATCTGATTTAGGATAGGTAAAGATCCTTTCCCAATCAGTTGGTGGTCTTTCTGTCTTGTTGACAGTGTCTTTTGCCTTGCAGAGGCTTTGCAACTTTATGAGGTCCCATTTGTCAATTCTCAATCTTACAGCACAAGCCATTGCTGTTCTATTCAGGAACTTTTCCCCTGTACCCATATCTTTCAGGCTTTTCCCTACTTTCTCCTCTATAAGTTTCAGTGTCTCTGGTTTTATGTGGAGTTTCTTAATCCACTTAGATTTGACCTTTGTACAAGGAGATAGTAGTGGATCAATTTGCATTCTTCTACCTGATAACCACCAGTTGTGCCAGCACCATTTGTTGAAAATGCTGTCTTTTTTCCACTGGATGGTTTTAGCTCTCTTGTCAAAGATCAAGTGACCATAGGTGTGTGGGTTCATCTCTGAGTCTTCAATTCTGTTCCATTGGTCTACTTCTCTGCTGCTATACCAGTACCATGCAGTTTTTTATCTCAATTGCTCTGTAGTACAGCTTTAGGTCAGGCATGGTGATTGCACCAGAGGTTCTTTTATCCTTGAGAAGAGTTTTTGCTATCCTAGGTTTTTTGTTATTCCAGATGAATCTGCCTATTGCCCTTTCTAATTCGTTGAAGAATTGAGTTGGAATTTTGATGGGGATTGCATTGAATCTGTAGATTGCTTTTGGCAAGATAGCTATTTTTCTATATTGATCCTGCCAATCCATGAGCATGGGAGATCTTTCCATGTTCTGAGATCTTTAATTTCTTTCTTCAGAGACTTGAAGTTCTTATCATACAGATCTTTCAATTCCTTAGAGTCACGCCAAGGTATTTTATATTATTTGTGACTATTGAGAAGGGTTTTGTTTCCCTAATTTCTTTCTCAGCCTGTTTATCCTTTGTGTACAGAAAGGCCATTGAATTGTTTGAGTTAATTTTATATCCAGCTACTTCATTGAAGCTGTTTCTCAGGCTTAGGAATTCTCTGGTGGAATTTTTAGGGTCACTTATATAAAGTATCATATCATCTGTAAAAAGTGATATTTTGACTTCTTCCTTTCCAATTTGTATCCCCTTGATCTCCTTTTGTTGTGTAATTGCTCTGGCTAGGACTCTAAGTACAATGTTGAATAGGTAGGAAGAGCATGGAAAGCCTTGTCTAGTCCCTGATTTTAGTGTGATTACTTCCAGCTTCTCATCATTTACTTTGATGTTGGCTAGAAGTTTGCTGTAGATTGCTTTTATCATGGTTAGGTATGGGTCTTGAATTCCTGATCTTTCCACCTTTTATCATGAATGGGTGTTGGATTTTGTCAAATGCTTTCTCCCCATCTAATGAGATGATCATGTGGTTTTTCTCTTTGAGTTTGTTTATATAGTGGATTACATTGATGGATTTCTGTATATTGAACCACCCCTGCATCCCTGGGATGAAACCTACTTGGTCAGGAGGGATGATTGTTTTGATGTGTTCTTGGATTCAGTTAGCGAGAACTTTATTGAGGATTTTTGCATCGATATTCATAAGGGAAATTGGCCTGAAGTTCTCTATCTTTGTTGGGTCTTTTTTGTGGTTTAGGTACCAGAGTAATTGTGGCTTCATAGAATGATTTGGGTAGAGTACCATCTGTTTCTATTTTGTAAAATTGTTTGTGAAGAATTGGGATTAGATCTTCTTTGAAGGTCTGATAGAACTCTGCATTAAACCTATCTGGTCCTGGCCTTTTTTGATTGGGAGACTATTAATGACTGCTTCTATTTCTTTAAGGGATATAGGATTGTTTAGATCATTAACCTGATCTTGATTTAACTTTGGTACCTGGTATCTGTCTAGAAACTTTCCACTTCATCCAGGTTCTCCAGTTTTGTTGAGTATAGCCTTTTGTAGAAGGATCTGATGGTGTTTTGGGTTTCTTTAGGATCTGTTGTTATGTCTCCCTTTTCATTTCAAAATTTGTTAATTAGGATGATTAGGATGCTTTCCCTGTGCCCTCTAGTGAGTATGGCTAAGGGTTTATCTATTGTGTTGATTTTCTCAAAGAACCAGCTCCTCGATTGGTTGATTCTTTGAATAGTTCGTTTTGTTTCCACTTGGTTGATTTCACCCCTGAGTTTGATTAGTTCCTGCCATCTACTCCTCTTGGGTGAATTTGCTTCATTTTGTTCTAGAGCTTTTAGGTGTGCTGTCAAGCTGCTAATGTGTGCTCTCTCTAGTTTCTTTTTGAAGGCACTCAGAGCTATGAGTTTTCCTCTTAGAAATGCTTTCATTGTGTCCCATAAGTTTGGGTATAAAGTGGCTTCATTTTCATTAAACTCCAAAAAGTCCTTGATTTCTTTCTTTATTCCTTCCTTGACCAAGGTATCATTGAGAAGAGTGTTGTTCAATTTCCACATGAATGTTGGATTTCTATTATTTATTTTGTTATTGAAGATCAGCCTTAGTCCATGGTGATCTGATAGGATGCATGGGACAATTTCAATATTTTTGTATATATTGAGGCTTGTTTTGTGACCAATTATGTGGTCAATTTTGGAGAAGGTACCATGAGGTGCTGAGAAGAAGGTATATCTTTTTGTTTTAGGATAGCATGTTTTTTAGATATCTGTTAGATCCATTAGTTTCATAACTTCTGTTAGTTTCACTGTGTCCCTGTTTATTTTCTGTTTCCATCATCTGTCCATTGGTGGAAGTGGTGTGTTGAAGTCTCCCACTATTATTTTGTGAGGTGCAATGTGTATTTTGAGCTTTACTAATGTGTCTTTAATGAATGTGGCTGCCCTTGTATTTGGAGCATAAATATTCAGAATCCATAGTTCCTCTTGGAGGATTTTACCTTTGATGAGAACGAAGTGCCCCTCCTTGTCTTTTTTGATTACTTTGGGTTGGAAGTCGATTTTATTAGATATTTGAATGGCTACTCCAGCTTGTTTCTTCATACCATTTGCTTGGAAAATTGTTTTCCAGCCTTTCATTCTGAGGTTGTGTCTATCTTTTTCTCTGAGATGAGTTTCCTGTAAGCAGCGAAATATTGAATCCTGTTTGTGTAGCCAGTCTTTTAGTCTATGTCTTCTTATTGGGGAGTTGAGTCCATTGATATTAAGAGATATCAAGGAAAAGTAATTGTTGCTCCCTATTATTTTTGTTGTTAAAGTTGGCATTCTGTTCTTGTGGCTCTTGTGGCTCTCTTCTTTTAGGTTTGTTGAGGGATTACCTTTTTGCTTTTTCTAGAATGTGTTTTCTGTCCTTGTATTTTTTTTTCTGTTATTATCCTTTGAAGTGCTGGATTCCTGGAAAGATAATGTGTGAATTTGGTTTTGTCGTGGAATACTTTCGTTTTTCCTTCTATGGTAATTGAGAATTTGGCTGGGTATAGTAGCCTGGGCTGGAATTTGTGTTGTCTTAGTGTCTTTATAATATCTGCTCAGGCTCTTCTGGCTTTCATAGTCTCTGGTGAAAAACCTGGTGTAATTCTGTTAGGCTTGCCTTTATATGCTACTTGACCTTTTTCTCTTACTGCTCTTAGTATTCTATCTTTATTTAGTGCATTTGTTGTCCTGATTATTATGTGTCGGGAGGAATTTCTTTTCTGGTCCAGTCTATTTGGAGTTCTGTAGGCTTCTTGTATGTTCATGGGCATCTTTTTTCTTTAGGTTTGGGAAGTTTTCTTCTATAATTTTGTTGAAGATATTTGCTGGTCCTTTGAGTTGAAATTTTCATTCTCATCTACTCCTATTATCCATAGGTTTGGTCTTCTCATTGTGTCCTGGATTTCTTGGATGTTTTGAATTAGGATCTTTTTGCATTTTCCATTTTCTTTGATTGTTGTGCCTATGTTCTCTACGGAATTTTCTGCACCTGAGATTCTCTCTTCCATCTCTTGTATTCTCTTGCTGATGCTCGCATCTATGTTTCCAGATTTCTTTCCTAGGGTTCCTATCTCCAGTGTTGCCTCACTTTGGGTTTTCTTTATTGTGTTTACTTCCCTTTTTAGGTCTTGGATGATTTTATTCAATTCCATCACCTGTTTGGTTGTGTTTTCCTGTAATTCTTTAAGGGATTTTGTGCTTTATCTTTAATGTTCTACCTGTTTAGCAGTGTTCTCCTGTATTTCTTTAAGTGAGTTATTAAAGTCCTTCTTGATGTCCTCTACCATCATCATAGGATAAGCTTTTAAATCCGGGTCTAGATTTTAGGGTGTGTTGGGGTGCCCTGGACTGGGAGAAGTTGGAGTGCTGGGTTCTTATGATGGTGAGTGGTCTTGGTTTCTGTTAGTAAGATTCTTACATTTACCTTTCTCCATGTGGTAATCTCTGGAGTTAGTTGTTATAGTTGTCTCTGTTTAGAGATTGTTCCTCTGGTGATTCTGTTACCCTCTATCAGCAGACCTGGGAGACTTGCTCTCTCCTCTGTGTTTCAGTGGTCAGAGCACTCTCTGCAGGCAAGCTCTCCTCTTACAGGGAAGGTGCACAGATATCTGGCATTTGGACCTCCCTCCTGGCTGAAGATGAAGGCCCAAAACAGGACCTTTCTCAGAATCTGTGTTGCTTTGGCCTTTCACGGAAGCTGTTAGCTTCTGTGTGCACACTCTCACCTGTGCAGACTACTTTCGGAGGAGTCAACTTGGTGAATTTTTTTAAATTCTATATTTCTATTCCTAACATTCTTCATATATTTTAGAAATTTCTTACATCTTCTAAGTACTCCAAAGATTTATGGTGCTACAAGCCTATCATCTCATCACTTGAAAGATGAAGGTGTCTCTAGTTGCATATGTAGCAGAGGATGGCTTAGGTGGCCATCAATAGGAAGAGAGGCCCTTGGTCTTGTGAAGATTATATGACCCAGTACAGGGGAATGCCAGGGCCAGGAAGCGGGAGTGGGTAGGTTGGGGAACAGGGCAGGGGGGGAGGGTATAGGGGGCTTTGGGGATAGCATTTGAAATGTAGAAGAAGAAAATATCTAATAAAAAATGAAATGGAAAAAAAAAGAAAGATGAGGCACAGGAATTATGAGTTAGAGGACAGTGAGGAATATATAATAAGACACTGTCTTAAAAATTTATCAGACAGAGATAATATGCAAGCCTAATATGAGTAGCACATTCCATGACTTGGGTCATTATTTGAGCCCTGCTGTGTTATTCTAAACCTTTGTGCTTAGCTCAATTTTCTGTGCAATAGCCAAACTTACTTTACACTGTCTGTATTATATCCCACCAGAAGGCCTAGCCCAGGTTGTACATTGTGTGCCTTGGTCTAGTCTGAATTTCCTAAACTAAGCTTCCACCTGTTGGAATTTCAGAAGTAGCCAGACCTAGACTTGGGTTCCATATACCATACACAGTCTCAAATAAGGGAGTTGCTATTGTCCTATTTCTTACCTTGAGGGTTAGCCATAATCACAAAACCTATGCATCATCCAAGCCTAGTAAGACTTCAGGACACTATCCCACCATACCATATACAACAATCTTAGTCCAGGTCATAATTCCTGTGCATTGGTCCACTCTGATTAGTTCCATGGGACCTATCCAACATGTCCTATTTTTAGAATCTAGGCATATATCATAATGCAATTTTATACCTGCTTAGCCTTTCTGATCCCTAGAAAATTATCTGCATTATTCCCAACCTTTAGGCCTAGCCTCAATTACACAGCCTGTCTAGCAACTTACTCTGGAATGTGTGCCCAAGATATCAGCACAACAATACTATTTACATAATCCCAGGCACAGATCAGGTAGCAGATATTATGCAGCAGCCTAAAAAGATCCAACCATTTATCTCATTCACATAGTATTTAATTTATTAGAACCATCTACTTTCTCTGATACCAAATAACACTGAGTACCTGCGCTAGGATTCTCTACAGGAACAGAACTGAAATATTTAATTATAATTTATTAGAGTGGCTTACATGCTCTGGCCACGATAGTCCCACAGTGGATTTCTGTGATGGAATTATGAGTTTCTGGTAGCTGTACAATCAACAAGGCTGGTTGTCTCAGCTCGTCTTCAGTATATACTAAATCCCATAAAGTTATGCTCTAATGAGAGTGAAGTAATGAACTTGACAGCAAAAGGGTGAGGGTCTGAGTTAGGAGTTCCATTTTTTGTGTACCATGATCAAGGCAACTCTTATAAAAAATGTTTAATTAGGACTGGCTTTACTTTCAGGGGTTTAATTCATTATTTTTATAGCAACTTTCAGTGGACATGGTGCTGGAAGAGTGGGGAGTTCTACATCTTCATCTAAAAGTAGCAGAAGAAAACTTTTGTCCATAAAGCAGCCAGGAGAATGGTTTCTTCTGCATTGAACTGAGCCAGGACATAGAAGGAGAACTCAAAGCCCATCTCCATAGTACCATACTTTCTCCAACAAGATCATACCTACTCTACCAAGGCCATATCTCCTAACAGTGCCACTTCCTATGGGGCAAGCATATTCAAGCCAGCACAGAGAGCAAGAAGGTAAAGACAACAAGCTTCCTCCTCCTCTGTCATTTATATAGGTTGCCAGTAGGTGTGGTTCAGATTAAAGGTAGAGCTTCCTACCTTAGAAGATCCAAGTTAAAGGTGAGTCTTCCCATTTCAACTCATTTAATTAAGAAAAAAAAAAAATCCCTCACAGGTGTATCCAGAAAACCAAAAAATCTCAAACCAAAGCATACTGGCAAAATAACCAAAACAGCATAACAACAACAGCAACAGGAACAACAGCAAGAAAAACAAAAACAATAACACAAAAAATTCCCAAGCAAAGCAATTTGAAAAAAAATTCAAAAAAATACCATTGAGTTTGTCTTGGGTAGGTTTTTGTAGACATTGGACTACCCTGAAGTGCAGTTAGTATACCCAGTAAGACTAAATCAGAGAAAACTCGTGTTTCTTTTGTTAACTAGATTTAGAAGTCCGTGTTCACCTCCCCCTATCAGTGCTAGTACCCTGTATCACTTGAACCTATGCAGATCCTGTGTGCTTCCACAGTCTTTGTGAGGTCATGTGTGCATCATTCCCCATGTGTCTCCAAGACACAGTTTCCTTAGAGTTATTCATCACCTCTGTCTGGTATTCTTTCTGACTCCTCTTCCACATAGGTCATTGAGCCCTGGGAGTGTTTGATGAAACTATTCCATTTAGGACTCGGTGCTCCAAATATTCTCACTCTCTACATATTGTCTAGCTGTTGGGAACAAAATAAATAGGGAGGGGAGCCCTGGGGAAGATCGGGAAAGGAAAAGGGGCCTAATGTCCAGCCAGAGTTCCTGTGCTCTGGGCAGGTGGACACAGGCATTGAGGGGCTGCAGGGACGCTTCCCACACAGCCCAGAGTGAGCATCTAAGCCTCTGACCCACCCTGTAGGGGGGTGGAGAAGGGGCAGCCCCCGACCCGGGGGGGGGGGTGAGGACCACACCCTGTAGCCCTGCAGGTATGGGAGAGAGGGGAGAGGGAAGAAGTTCCCAACACTGACCAGAGTGGGCAGCAGAACTTAAAGGAGCAGAGACTGTTTATGTTTTAAGAGCTTTATTATAGAAATGCAGGGGACAGAGAGAAGGTAGAAAAGAGAGAGGTGGGGAGGCTAGAGAGAAAGAGAAAGAGAAAGAAGAGAGGAGAAGACAAAGAGAAAGGGAAGAGGAGAGAGAAGTGAGAGGTAAGAGATCCAAGGAGTAAAAGGGTAAGAGAACAAGGTGGGGGCTGAGCACCCCTTTTTATGTTCTTCACTGTTGCTAGGTATCTGGGGAGGAGTTTAGCCTGAAGGTCAGAAGCTTGGGCCATTGCTTATATGACTACTGACCATGCTTCTCTTGTGGGGGCTGTGAGAGGTGGTACCTTAGGCAGGGGCCGCAGTTCCAGGAGCATGAGGGAACACCTACTGTGTCATATAGGTGAATTATGACCATCGAGGTTCAGATCTCAGCTCGACTGGAGACCAGCCTACAATTCCCCATATCTAGCTATGGTTTCTGAGTTAGTTCTTACCTATTGCAAGAAAATGGTTGAGTGAGGCATTGATATATTGGTGATGAATAATTTGTTTAGAAATCATTTTATCTCTCTTGGTTTAACAGAATAATAATATTCAGTTTTTCCCTAGGCCTATGGTCTATCTAGCAATGGTCTTTTAGCCATTTTACCAGTGTCAGATACCAACACAGAGATGAATGAAAACACTAAGACAATTCAGGTATTGAAAACCTAATTCAGTAAGGACATAGAAATTCTCAAGAACTTAAGATGAAATGAATATAAATTGAAAATTGCAAAAACCTAATTAGACAACACAGTAGGAAATCTTATAAATAGAATAATCTAATTGAACAATATATATATATATATATATATATATATATATATATATATCAGAATTTGAGATAATATACAGGAATTAGATATGCACAGCAGAGAATATGAAAACAAATAGTTTTAAAATACATGAAAGGAATCTACATGAATTGTGGCATACTATAGAAAAAAAGGTAAATTTTCTAATTTTAGGTACAGATGAACAGATGAAGGAGAATAATCCCAGGTCAATTCCACAGATAGATTTGTTTCTGACAGGACAAATTTACTTTCTACTAAGTCAATGCAGTAAAACATTCTGGATTAGATGTGGGAGATGCACCAGAAGGGACACAGCAGTGTTTATTGTAAAATCAAAAAGGATTACCACTTACAACAAAGCTTGGGGAGATTGTTCTAATCGAGTTATGTTCCAATACCACAGAAATATATAAAAGTATTTCAAACTGAGACTAAAGGATCAATGTGAAGAATGAATCAGTGTTAGATGCTGCTAAAATCAAATGGTTGGGGAGCAGAGGACTTTCTCAATATAGGAAGCAAGCTATAAAAAGAGTAAGAGTTGTGAGAAGAATTCTGAGTGGTTCATTCTATCAGAAGTGAAGGATGCAATTTTAGATGTGGATTCACTATCCCCTGGACCTTTGAACTTACTTATTCAATATTTCCCATAATCTCACTGTCATGGAAACTTTATGTTTCCATGGATTTTCTTTGATACTCAGAAAAACAGAGATGTGCAATATAATAATTATTAAAAATAAAATCCATCCTAATCATGATATACTAACCACCCCATTTTCCAAATACCTTTAAATTAATAAAAATTTAAATTATATAATAGTGTAATAACATATGAATATAAACTAAGTTTCTTTACTTTAAATACTGATTTCTTACTACAATTAAAAAATAGTTGAGAGTTGCTTTTTCATACAGATTTTTAACCAACTATACTATTTTCTCTACGTAAGCCTAAATTCCTGTCCATCTCAGGTCAGATCTCTTAGGATAAAATAGCATACTACTAGCTTGAATCTACTATGTGCTAATTCTTTGGTTGCAGATACCTTGCCATGAATAAATTTTACTAAAGAGGCTTGGTGGATATTTTTGGAGGTCTAATAAATCTTGATTATAAAATGCATATATAAATCATTACATGTGAGGGGATTATCATGTGTTCTTGATTCCTCTGGTTATTTTTAATTTATTATTGTTGTCCTGGAAGCACATATCTCCTCTAACCTTAGAAATGCCAGATGTATGCATGCATATAATTTATATTCTAGAATAAGTCCAGATGATGGCTATGTAACGGGTTTCTCTAAAATTAAATTGTTCAATTTTGGAGGGAATTTATTTAAGACAAATGGTGCTAGAAATACTAAAAGAGTAGGAAACACTAAAGTAATTTTGAATATTGCATTTATTATTGAAAATTGTAAAACCATTTGGTGTTATATAATGAAGTAAATCTATCCTGTAAGAAAACTCATTAAGTTCAGAAAGCAAACAACATGAATGACTCAGGAAGTCCCTGAAACTAAGCATATTCATTAGAGTTTTCACTTTTCAAGCACACATAAGAATGGGAACCTCAGAGAGAATAGTAAGCCCCGAAGAGAAAGTACTTAACCTGTTCAGCTGTCTGTGAGTTTAGCTGTAGTTCATCCAGATTTCCAGATTTTCTGAGCAGTCACCCATACTGGGATTAAGTTTTGCTCTGTTGGATGTAATTGAGTCATTCCTGCTTCCATAAGCAACTCCACATCTATATTCTTGTAAATAACCACAATAAAATATATTGGCTCACCAAATTAGACGTTGGTTATACTTATACTTTAGACTGTTTTCTGTGCATTATTTCTAGGTGTGTGAGTACGTTCTTGTATATGTCTTGTGTTAATATCACATAACATTGATAAGTGTAGAAATTGTGCTTGGTGCAACTCTAATGGAATGTCTAAAAAATTATTTGTCCTGTAAGCTTTCAAAGTGTTATTAAGGAACCTATTTTTCCTCTATTTACACTATAAGAAACATATAAGTTTTTGTTATCTTTTTACTGTATCTCTTTCTACCATCTCTTATATAAGATGAGATGAAATGAAATTTATCAAAGAGGGAAGATCCCTATCTATCAATCTACTGGAAGTTCCCACTTAATAGACATTTTTGTTTTATCCATGAAGCTGATCTATTGTTAATCATTCTCCTTGTTTAAGAACTGAACCTTACTGAAGGCCTATATTAACTATTGAATTTTTGTGTAGATTTTTTTGAGGTCACTATGTATATTATTAAATCATCTACAAATAATGATACTTTGACTTCTTCCTTTCCAATTTGCATCCCCTTGATCTACTTTAGTTGTCTACTGCTCTGGCTAGAACTTCAATTCTATATGAATAGATAAGTAGAGAATGGACAACCTTATATTGTCCATTGATGTTAGCTTTTGGTTTGTTGTATCTTGCTCTGATTAAGTGTATATGAATGCCTTGTATCCCTGATCTCGCTAATACTTCTAACATGAAGGGGTATTAGATTTTGTCAAAGGATTTTGTCAGCATCTAATAAGATGACCAAGTGACTTTTTTTCTTTCAGTTTGTTTATATGGTGGATTACACTGATGAACATTTGTATATTGAATTATTGATGCATCACTAGTATGAAGCCTACTTGGTCATGATACATGGTATATTTGATTTATTCCTAGATTTGGTTTGCAAGTATTTTATTGAATATATTTTCATCAATGTATATAATATAAATCAGTCTGAAGTTTTCATTATTTGTTGAGTCTTTGGAAATCAATTTAGTGGTTTCTCAGAAAATTGAGAATAGTTCTACCTCAGGACCTAGCTATATCACTCCTGGGTATATACCCAAAAGATGCTCCACCATCACACAAAGGCATTTGCTTAATTTTGTTCATAGCAGCTTTATTAGTAAAACTCAGAAACCACAAGTAACATAGATGTCCCTCAGTTGAAGGATAAAGGAAATGTGGTACATCTACACAGTGGAATACTATTCAACTATTAAAAACAAAAACATCATGCATTTTAGAGGCAACCTGATGAAACCTGAGAAATCATCCTGAGTGAGTTAAGTCAATTCTCCAAAGATATGTATGATATATATTCACTTACAATTAGATATTAGTTATAAAATACAGGATACACATGCAATACTCCACAGACCCAAAGTTGCTAAACAAGAAGGAAGGTGCAGGAGAGGATTCGTGAATCTCACTTAGAAGTGGGAATGCAAAAGTCATAGGAGGCAAATGGAGGGAGAAAACTAGGAGAGGGGCCAGTGATGGGAATGGGGTGGGGGGAGTGTCAGGTATGTAGAGGGACAGAGAGATAGACAGACACTCATGAGAATGAATAGAAATTTGCAACTGACAGGTGTTGAAAGGTATAATGTATGTCTAGGATGAGACATAGAGCTCAGATAAGGGAGAAACCCAAAAATCAATGGGGGTGTTCTTATCTATGACTCATAATATTGGGAATACAGAACCTGAAGTGGCTTCCTCCTGTAGCCATGCAGGAAACCCAGCAGAGAGAGGGAGACACCAACCACCTCACAAAACTTTTAAGCCAAAATTTATCCTGTGTACAAGAAATGCAGGCACTGGGGATGGGGCAGAGACTGATGGAAGGGCCAAACAATTTGAGACCCATCCCATGGGCAAACACCAATCCCTGACACTATTAGTTATACTCTGTTATGCCTGCAGACAGAAGCCTAGCATGTGTCTCTGAGAGACTCCACTCAGTAATTGATTCCGACTGATGCATTCACTCACAGTCAAACAGTGACGGAGCTTAGTGACTCTTATGAAAGAATAGGAGGATGGTTTGCTGTCTCTTAGGTGATAGGGACTCCAAAGATAGATTATCAATGTCAATTATCCTGGACCATTGCTGTCTCAGATACTGAACCACCAACCAAAAACTCATATGTGGGCTGGACCTAGGCCTCTCTGAAAATAAGTAGCAGATGTTTAGCTTGGTCTTCATGTGGGTCCTGAACAAGTGGAACAGAGACTGTGTCAAAAGCTATTGCCTGTAAGTTGATTGTGTTCTAGCTTTTTCTGGTCTCAGTATGAGAGGAAGCACCTAGTTTCACAGAGACTTTAAAAGCTAGGATCAGGAGATATCCGGGGTGACTCCATCAGTTCAGAGGAGAAGGGAAGTGGTATGAGTGAAGAATTTGGGGAAGGAGTGACCAGGAGGGGTCAGTGAGCAGGATGTAAAGTGAGTAAGTTCTTTCTTTCTTTCTTTCTTTCTTTCTTTCTTTCTTTCTTTCTTTCTTTCTTTCTTTCTTTCTTTCTTTCTATATTTATTTATTTTATTTTTTAGATTGAGATTTTTATTTGTTCAGTTATTGTAAATACTATTTATTATTAGTGTGTATGTATATGTGTGACGATAGACATGTGCTTAATTTTGTGTGTCCATGTCTGTGTGTGTTTCACTGTGTGTGTGTGTGTAGGACAGAAGACAAGTTTCAGCCATCAATTATTTCCTTCCACAATGGATTCCCAGGATTCAACTCAGGCCATCAGTCTTGGATGGCAAATGTTTTTTACCTATCCAGCCATCTTCCTGGGTAAAACAATGTTTCCTTTTGAGAGATTTAAATGTTTTATGGTAAATTCATAACCTACTCCCACCTCTTTTAATAATTCCCACTCTCATCCTGCTGACCTGTCCTAGATAGTTTTATGTCAACATGACACAGGCTAGAGTCATCTGAACACAGGAAACCTCATCTGAGAAAAATGCCTCCATAAGATCTAGCTGTAATGCATTTTGTTAATTAGTGATTGATAGCGGAAAGTCTAGCCCATGATGGTTAGTGACATCCCTGAATTGGTGGTTCTGGATAGTATAAGAAAACAGGCTGACCTCCTTAGATTTGGGAACAAAACACCCATGGAAGGAGTTACAGAGACGGAGTTTGGAGCTGAGATGAAAGGATGGACCATGTAGAGACTGCCATAGCCAGGGATCCACCCCATAATCAGCATCCAAACGCTGACACCATTGCATACACTAGCAAGATTTTATTGAAAGGACGCAGATGTAGCTGTCTCTTGTGAGACTATGCCGGGGCCCAGCAAACACAGAAGTGTATGCTCACAGTCAGCTAATGGATGGATCATAGGGCTCCCAATGGAGGAGCTAGAGAAAGTAGCCAAGGAGCTAAAGGGATCTGCAACCCTATAGGTGGAACAACATTATGAGCTAACCAGTACCCCGGAGCTCTTGACTCTAGCTGCATATATATCAAAAGATGGCCTAGTCGGCCATCACTGGAAAGAGAGGCCCATTGGACTTGCAAACTTTATATGCCCCAGTACAGGGGAATACCAGGGCCAAAAAGGGGGAGTGGGTGGGCAGGGGAGTGGGGGTGGGTGGATATGGGGGACTTTTGGTATAGCATTGGAAATGTAAATGAGTTAAATACCTAATAAAAAATGGAAAAAAAAAAAAAAAAAAAAAAGAAAACAGGCTGAGCAAGCCATGAGGATCAAACCAATAAACAGCACTACTCCATGGCCTCTGTCCCCAAGTTCCTATCCTGCTTGAGTTGTTGCCTTCACTGCTTATAATGATGATCTATGATATGGAACCACAGTTCAACAAAATAAACAAGTCCTCCCCAAGTTGCTTTTTGGTCATGATACTGGATTGAACCTCTGAACCTTAAGTCAACCTCAATTTTTTTTCTGTTTTTTGTTTCTTAAATTTTTGTATTATTTAAATGCATTTTATACTTCAAACATATTAATAATATTGAGTATTTTGAGGATCAAATAATATATAAAAATTTGTTCAACTTTTATATGCATATCCTTTCATACCCTAGAAATATCATTAATAAATATTTAATACTACACATAACTGAGGATCCTTTATCTAGTGTTAAATACTAAATTGCTTCAAAACATACAAAATGTTCTTTGGGAGTTAAGCATAGTAAAAGAGCACAAAATATTAAAAATGAATCATTAAGAAATATTCAAAAGCCTTTATATGATACCACCTGACACAGTGAGAGAGTATTTAAAATACATTATATATCTGTGTACATTGTCTAACAATCACTTTACTTAAAAAAATCATCAGTGTTTCTAGGAGAGAATTTATTTTATCAGCAAGCATATTTTAAAAATTCCACAATATCAAAAACTCTTTGAAATTAAACATTAAGAAAATGCTAATATCAAGCACAGTGAGAAAAATTATCAACATTTCCATGATGTTTGTAGAACATGATTTTAATATTTTCAAATGTTGATATTCAACAAACAGAATAGTTATTTTAAGATATATTACATCATTATGTCTCCCTTTTCATTTCTGATTTTATTAATTTGGATACTGTCTCTGTGCCCTCTAGTTAGTCTGGCTAAGGGTTTTCTTGTGACCATTTACTGGGAAATTGTTTTCCAGCCTTTTACTCTGAGGTAGTGTCTGCCTTTGTACTGAGGTGCTTTTCCTGTATGCACCAAAATGCCAGGTCCTGTTTACTTATCCTGTCGGTTAGTCTATATCTTTGTCTATGTCTTTTTTCAGGAATTGAGTCCATTGATGTTAAGAGAATTTAAGGAAAAGTGATTGTTACTTCCTGTTATTTTTGTTGTTAGAGGTGGAATTATGTTTGTGTGACTATCTTCTTTTGGGTTTGTTGAAAGATTACTTGCTTGCTTTTTCTAGGGGGTAGTTTCCCTCTTTGTATTGGTGTTTTCCATCTATTATCCTTTGTAGGGCTGGATTTATGGAAAGATATTGTTTAAATTGGTTTTGTCATGGAATATCTTGATTTCTCTATCTATGGTAATTGAGAGTTTTGCTGGGCATAGTAGCCTGGGCTGGCATTTGTGTTCTCTTATGGTCTATATAACATTTGCCCAGGATCTTCTAGCATTCATAGTCTCTGTTGAGAAGTCTGGTATAACTTTGATAGCTCTGCCTTTATATGTTACTTGACCTTTTCCCCTTACTGCTTTTAATAGTCTTTCTTTGTTAAGTGCATTTTTGGTTTTGATTATTATGTGACAGGAGGAATTTCTTTTCTGGTCCAGTCTATCTGGAGTTCTGTAGCTTTCTTGTATATTCATGGGCATCTAAGTTTTCTTCTATAATTTTGTTGAAGATATTACTGGCCCTTTGAGTTGGGAATCTTCACTCTCTTCTATACCTATTATTCTTAGCTTTGGTCTTCTCATTGTGTCCTGGATTTCCTGGATATTTTTGGGTTAGGAACTTTTTGCTTTTTGCATTTTTTTTGACTATTGTGTCAATATTTTCTATGGTGTCAATATTTTCTATGGCTGCCTCTGAGATTCTCTCTTCTATCTCCTGTATTCTGTTGGAGATGATTGCATCTATGACTCCTGATCTCTTTCCTAGGTTTTCCAGCTCTGTGGTTGTCTCCTTTTGTGATTTCTTTATTGTTTCTATTTCCATTTTTAGATCTTGGAGGGTTTTGTTCATTTCCTTCTCCTGTTTGGTTATGTTTTCCTGTAATTCCTTCAGGGATTTTTTTGTGTTTCATCTTTAAGGGCTTCTAGCTGTTTACCAGTGTCTTCCTTTATTTCTTTATAAAGAAGTTAAATGGAGTTATTTATGTCCTTAATGTCCTCTATCATCATCATGAGAAGTGACTTTAGATCTGAATCTTGCTTTTCTGGTGTGATGGTGTGTCCAGGATTTGCTATGGTGGGATAATTGGGTTCTAATAATGGCAACTAACCTTGGTTTCTGCTGCTTCTGTTCTGAAGCTTGCCTCCTGCCACCTGATTATCTCTAGTGCTCCCTGTCCTCACTATATCTGATTGGAGTCTAACCTTCCTGTGATCCTGGTTGTGTCAGGACTCCTCAGAGCTCATCTGTCACTGCGATCCTATGATTCTATGATGCTGTGATCCTGAGATCCCAGGTGTGTCCTGGGAGTCAAGCTGCCTCTGGGATCATGAGATCCTGGTGTGACCAAGCTCCTGGGTTTCTGTGATCCTGTGATCCTGTGGACCTGGTAGTGTTAGAGCACCTGGGAGTGGAGCTTCTTCTGGGTTTTGTGGGACCTGGCTGCAGACTGTGACCAAAGTCTGCTCAGGGCACTGACTCAGACCTGAAGGAACCCGTTTCAGAGGTTGGGCAGGGTTCCTGGGTGCCAGGGTCCTGCTGGTCCCAGTTACTTCTGGTGTTGGTGTAGATGTTGTATCCTCTTCACCTCTGATTCTATGATCCTTGGCGTGTTAGAGTGCTTGGGAGTAGAGCTTCCTCTGGATGTTGTGGGACTGGCTACAGAGTTCATGCCTAAGATCTGCTCAGGTCACTGGCCCAGACTGGAAGGCTATTTGTTTATTTTAAATATGTGAGTACATAGTCACTGTCTTCAGACACACCAGAAGAGGGCATTGGATCCCATTACAGATGGTTGTGAGCCACCATGTGGTTGCTGGGAATTGAACTCAGGACCTCTGGACGAACTTTCAGTGCTCTTAACTGCTGAGCCAACACTCTAGCTCTGTAAAGTAAATAAGTAACAAACAATTAAATAGTAAAAAATAATTGAGCCATATTTATTCAGAGGCATGAAAGAATTGCTATGAGACTTCCTCTCTTTTTGGTGAGTTTACACATAAACACCAATGTTCCATTTTCATTAATTTTTAGGGCTTTATTTTTTAACTCTTCTAGGTTTTATTTTTTGAAAATTTTATACATGAATAAAATGTATTTTGATCAAACATATCTCTCCTTTCCTCCTCCAATTTCTTACATTTCTATCCCCCCATCCTGTCTCTTACATTCTAATCATCTTTAGTGTTTTCTATATATAACAATGGGCAACTTATGAGGGGTTTTGTCCATGAAGAAAGTTTATTTACACTCACTAAGTAGTTGTGGATCACCAGCAGCTTTGCCAACAGGGATGGGGTCATGGCAGACTCTTAACTGGCATTGTATAGTACAGGTTATTTAGAACAAACCAGCTTTTTTTTTTCAATGTTCATGAGTGTACTGTTTATGTTCTACCTGGAAGACAAAGTTTGCAGCATTTTCCCCAGTTCTTTGGCTTTTAAATTTTTTTTGTCTCCTCTTCTTAGATCTTCTCTGAAGTTTGGGTGTAGAAGTTGTATTATTGGTGTCTTATTTTGTGATAGACATTCCAAAGTTACTCAGTCTCTGCTATTTTATCATGTGTTCTTGGCAAGGATATAGTACCAATTATAAGTTTCATCCTATTAAACATGACCTAACTTCGATTATATCCAAGAGCCTACTGTATTATGAGCTTTGCTAAAATTCATAAATAAAATATATTTAATTGAAGTTACCATAATTGGTAGTGTGGTTGGATAGAGAATCATTCTGTTCTGAAGCCATAAACTACCAATGGAAAGCACAGTGTAAGTTGTAGGATGTTTAATGGCTCCCTTTGAATTGTGAGTCAGTGAATCTACAAAGCCCACAAAATAATAATATCTCATTGTTCTTGGTTTCTTCCCAGGACTTAAGTGTAAGATCCCAGTTCTTAGAGAAAGTAAGCTAATGGTGAACTGGAGGCCTCCTCCCAGCTCTTATCATCATAGGATGGTGTAAAACAGGATTCTGGGGACAGAATGATGGGTAGTCCTCACATGTACATTTTTGAATAAGAATGACAACTGGTTTTACAAGTTATTTATAATTGTGAAATGGTACCATTAATATCTTGGAGATAACTTGATCCCAGATTCATTGTACTACTGATAAAAAGATGGAAATGCATTAAACATGGTGGTTCATCTTAGGAAAAATATAATTCAGTTATATTTGACAAAAACTTGATTTTCAAAAGGCTATCAATTGCATCTCCTTTAAATTGATTTGTTTTAGAATACATTAAATGTGAACTTTTATATAAATACATTTTTTGAAAGGTGTATGTGGAGATAAATCAAATCATTTCACTAAGTATCATTTTATTAAATTCCTTAACACCCAATATTATACATCTTTTAAAACTAGCATTGGGTGTAGTTTGTATTTGAAAATATTTAACTCAGAAAAGTGATGTTATTTGATTATTACGGTCAATTTTGATCAATTTGTCAGCGGTGTCAGTTGGTATTAACAAGTAAGATCAATTGTCAACAATATTCTGTTCAAAATTTGTAGTTGACAATTCCCCTTGATAGATAAACACACATTTGCATTGAAAAAAATAAATATGTAGAATAGCTAATGTAAATTGTTGTGGTCCCCACACATTTGTAGAATAATATTGAACATCTCAATGACCTTCTAGCAAGACATGGGAGGAATATAAGCAATTTGGTTGCCACCAAGAAAGTTGATTTATCCCAGGATTATCAAACTGTCTGAAATTAAAATGTAGTAAAAAGAATTCAGTGGGCTTCAGTACAAAGAGCAACTGTTAAGGAGAATGAAAATCTGTTGGCTTTTTGTCTTCTTGTGCCCTACTAGAAAGATAGGATATAAAATAGAAGATAATATGTAAAAGCACCACAACTTAGTATAAGCTGAAGACAGATTCTGATCTTGGTTTTCTTAATTTGACTAGAAAGTTGATGGAGTTAGGAGTCCTCTGAGAAACATAGGACATAGCGGGTCGCTGGTCCTGGGGAAATAAAAGGGGTGGGAGAGATGACCTGCATCCCAGCCGAGGTGGAGCTCTGGATGGTTGGACACTGGAGACTGCTGCAGGACCCCACAGAACTACTGCAGGATGGGCTTCAGACTGTGTTAGGCTCCAGGCGATGGGGAAGGCACAGTCTCAGCTCTTACTTTGGACACCACAGACTGCTCGGTACTGCAGGAGAATCAGCTCTGGGGGCCTCACAGAGGCCAGAGAAGACAGGTTCTCAGACTTAGACATCCCAGATGCTGCTGGATGTCAAAGAAGAGCTGAGAATAAAGTGGGGGCCCTGGGGATGGTACAGTCAGCCCCTGGGCCTAAGGGAGAAAGGGGCAAGTAGAGAAGGAATTGGGTGGTTTCCACATGGGCTAGAGTCCTTGGTCAGGTCTGGCAACTCGAAACACTGGGAGGCCTTCCTCTAAGAGATTAGATAAGGCTCTTTAGGCGAAGGCCTATTCCATTGCTTTAGCATGCCCGTTCTTGAGGAACAGAGATGGTCCATGGTTTTAAAGCTTTATTATAGAAAAGGAGAGAGAGAGAGAGAGAGAGAGAGAGAGAGAGAGAGAGAGAGAGAGAGAGAGAGAGAGAGAAGAGTAAAGAAGCAGAGGGCAGACATGGCCACGTGGAGAGAGGGGAGAAGGGAAGGGGAGAGAGCAAGCAGGAGAAGCAAGATAGAGAGGAGGGCCCAAACATCCTCTTTTATAGTTGGCTGGGCTACCTTGCTGTTGCAGTGTAACTGTGGGGAGGAGCATACCTGGCTATTGCCAGGTAACTGTGGGGGTGGAGTCTGGACAGCCTAAGTGACTGATGGCCACAGAATGATGGATATGAGGGCTTGTGGTGTCAGGCATTTGTGTTTGGGGATGTAGCACAATGTTCAGTCCCCTGTAGAATTATCTACTGGGTCTCTGGCATAAGCCTCACTCAACCAGAACACAGCCTGCTTTTCACAGTCCCACAGGACTTTTAAGGTCACAGCAATTTTTGTTTGGTTTTGTTTTTTTCTCTACAATCTATAAGTAGTTACCCAAATCAAATAATTGTCTCTTCTTTCTCCCACTTTTTAATTTTAATATAATATTAGTTTCTGTACTAGAGTAAAACACTTTTTTATACTAGACATTACTATGGCACTCAAATTTTAAGAAAATTTTCGAAATACTTTGTATGTGAAATCATGCCTTAATACATTCTAAACACTTTTGATGTTTATCAACTTATAATTTTTCACTTAAATTTAGTTTAATTAATATGTTCTCAGCATTTTATGTTTATAACATGTGATATTTTTATATGCATACAGATTTAGACTGTAATAGCTAATGTGTGTTTCATCATATAATGAATTGTTTCAATGAGAGTGCTTAAGACCTCTACTGTACTTACAGTAAACACAGCATTGTATATTAAAATACAAACCCTAGTGGCCATATGCCACAGTAAGTTTGGGAAATATGCTCAAAAAATTACAACTTTCTTATAGTCTCAGACAAGGATACTTAATTTACCCTTTCCTTAGGTGTGGATTTTGAGAGACACTTAGATTGGTTTTGTAAATTGATTTCTGGAAAAAATTCCACAGTCAACCTCAGAGTATGTATATATAAAATTATACATTTGACCATATGTCTTCTAAGTATGGCAAGGAAAAAGAGATGTGTGTGTGTGTGTGTGTGTGTGTGTGTGTGTGTGTGTTAGTGTGTGTGTGTGTGTATGTGTGTGTTTGTGTTAAAATTTTGTGCTAAAAATGGAGGATAATACAATAATAATTACATAAAACAACATCGGAAATAAAGTACATAAAATGCAATAATCAACAGCAAAAATGTCAAAATTGCACTCTGAATAACATAATGACCAGAACCTCAGGGAGCTACAGCACTATAACCAAAGACAAACTAATAGAGACCGTTGGTTCCCTAAGAGACAAAGCAGATACCATAGAACCCAGAAGCTATTTGAAATAATAATTGAAACTTTAGAGTGATAAGATCCTCCACTCGTGGTTTACATTAGCTGATCAAGGCGCTAATAGAGCTTAGTAGTATAAAAATTGTAACATAACAGATGGTATTTTAAAACATACCGTAATTAAACTTTTGAAAAATCCACAAAAGGGAAACAATTCTGAAAGTATCCTCTGGAACTATACAGAGGAAATCATTAAAATGGCAAATATTTCCTATGAGCAAGAAAAGTGATTAATTAATGAGACTAATTTTAAGTAATGATTAAAAAATATCAACTATGGCTTCTCTATGCTTTGGCAAAGAAGAGAAATTAAGATTATTTGGAGGAAGAAACAAAAATTCTTATTAAATATGGGAAGATGATTGATAAGGTAGAATAGTGAAAGCAAAATAATTGGAGGAAAAAAATATTTTAGGCTAAAATAAGGGAATACGTGGTAGACTTTCTTCTATTGAAGTTACTAAGATATTTTATGAATAAACCAAAGATTATAATGATGCCTAAGACTATTATATGTGTTCTGTGTTATACACAGGTATAACATCAGAAATAATAAAAAAGCAAAAATGTCCCTGCATCTCTTGAACTATTTTTGAACTAAAGACAGGAGAATATAAGACTTTATTTATATCAAATGTAATACCCTGATCATGGAATGAATAAATGCAGTAAAATAGAAATAAGATATGAAAATGGAAGATTAAAAAGTATTCAGACAATCACAGACTACATGAAACTACCAACCAAAGAGTACAAATGGAGGGACCCATGGCTCCAGCTGCATATGTAGCAGAGCATGGCCTTGTCTGACATCAATGGGAGGAGAGCTCTTTGTCCTGTGAAGGCTCTATGCCCCAGTGTAGGGGAATGTCAGGACAGGGAAGCAGGAATAGGTGGGTTGGTAAGCAGGGGGAGGCAGAATGAGATAGGGGGGTTTTGGAGGGGAAACCAGTAAAGGGGATAACATTTGAAATGTATATAAAGAAAATATCTAATAAAAATAAATTAAGAAAAATTTGAACTCAAGTAAAATTGAATATCTTAGATATATCACTTACTAAACATGTAATATGATTTAATTAAAACAATATGGTAAAATTTTATTATCTGGGTGGTTCAAAGGACCCAATCATAGATTAATAAATAAATCATTGATTAATACAGAAAATGTAATTACATGTGCACTGTGATGAAAAGCATATTTTAAAAACAGAATATCATCATCTGCAAAAACTTTATCTTCAGGTAAGTATATTAGTTTTGACAAATATGCAGATACATCATTGAAAGATTGCATAGGTTTTTTAAAAATTGTTGTTATAGCAACCAACTTTGCAGAAGTGACTTTCCACAATACAAACCTTCACCCTTTCTTATATATTATGTGAAAAATTAACTAAGAAACAATTAATGACTTCCAAGTAAAACGTTTAAAAAGTAAACTTTTAATTAAAATAAAGTTGAAGAATTTCAATGTCTCAAATTAGACAATGAAATCTCTGCAATGGTAGCATCACAGATAAGATTAAAGATTTCTCAAATATGTATGGACAACATCAGGAAATATGACTTTACAGATATCACTAAAAGAATATAATACAGATAATTTGAAGACCAAAATAAAATATTTATAACCTATATGTCAAAACATAAATCTAGTATCAAAATTAAATCATCGACAAATATTAGAAGATACAGATAAAATCCAATGAGAAAAATACATAAAATTATGTCACTGAAAATGACATACAGATGAAAGCCAAGTACACATAAACCTTTACCATAATTAATTTCAAATAAATAATATTTGTAAGTACAAAGAAATAACATTAGAGGCTTATAATAATGACTAAAACACACTGAAAACTTCAAATTCTAAAGGCTTGGTAAACTCATATACTGTTGGAGAAATGTCAAAATGTACACCTGTTTTAGAAACATGTTGGCAATTTTGTTAAAAAAAAAAAAAACTGACATATTGTTGAGAAATTTACTTTGTTAGCCTAATCACAAAAGTTAAAATCTTTAAAAATATATGTTTTCTATAGAATAAATTGTTAAATAATAGCACATTCATATCATAGAATAGGGTTTGGCAATAACAAATCACATATTGTTGATATACATTCAAATACTTAGAAATGTCCCCCAAAACCTGGACTGCATTGGAAAAATACAACGCTGATGTTATATGATATCATTTCATTCCTGTAATATTTTTGAATCAACAACTTAGCAAAAAATTAGAATAAACTCATGATGTTCCCTGGTCCCATAGCTTGGGGAATGATAGAACCTAGAAGCTAAAGGGAGCAAATGCTTTAAGAGAAATCCAAAACATTTCCTAAATAAAATTGCAACGAGATATATACATTTATATCGAAACAAAGAGCCTTGCCTTTTCCTTCATAAGCAGATCTCATCTTACGTTTCAGAACCAGCACATGAAGAGAAAGAGGTTTAAGATCTATCTCACACCTCTTCTCAGTCTTCTTGCTGTCATTGTGTGGCTGAGTGGAAAATTGTAATCTGAACTTTGCATATACTCTCAGAGCCAGCCTATCATTTATACTACCATCAACGTATTGTCCTGATAATATTCACAGCTTCATATGGAGAGTTCTCATGCAGAAGCAGAATCTGAATAGTCATTATATATTTCCAGGCTTGATGGTTAGCATCTTGTCGCTCACCTGGAAAGGAGTGCATAGCTCTTCTAGAGTGTGTCAATAGCAGATGTCCTACACGCTGTGCAGATGAAGCTCTTTCCAATACTTGCATCTATAACTAAAATGCTTCTCTCAGTTTTTATGCTTACACACTATCCTGCCAGAAACAGTGTGGTAGCCTGTAGATAAGACCTTGCTAACCCATGTCTCTTTATTCATCTTCAAGGTTTGCACATTACTTCATTTCTTTGAAAAAATTAAAATTGCCTCATAAAATAAGTGTTAAAATCAAATGTATCTTTTATTTGTTTCCTGTAGAGGTTATATAATGAATTATATATGGACAATTATGTCGACGACATTGCTGATTAAAGAATTGGCTATCCAAGCATAATTCTTCTACTCATATATTGTACATCATAAAGTTTAATTAAAAGTGCATCTGCTTCACTATGCAGTAAATGATGCATGCAAGTTACTCCACAGTACATACATATTTCATGTATTCATTATGCATTTCATAATTTAAAGTGTGACTATACATATAATTAAACAACAAAGTTATGTGATTTTCAAACTTGGTAAACACAGATGGAAATAGTAAATACAAATGTCTTGAATGGAATTTGGAGACTGTGAAAACATAGATTGTATTAAGATACTCATATTTAAAAATTAATTTGTTTCTGTTACTTTTTTATTTGAAACAGTATGTCTTTGAAAGAATATGTGTGATGTATAAACAATGTAGGTATTTTAAAGCACAACAAGAATAATACTTAAGCTATAATACTTGTCTATTGACAACGGAAAACTGACTAATATTAGAACCAAATATTTTATGCACGGCATTAATAATTTCAGTTGTGCCATGTGCTAGATATCCTATTTTAAAACGTCTTGAAATGTTGACAAAATTCTATTGTATTATGATTTTTTTAATAAACCTAAAATTCAGAAATATCATACTAGTGTGACATGTACTTAAATGTTTTTCATCTAGTCTCCTAGAATACAACCCTGGTAATGTTCGTATGGAAAACTAGCATCAATTTGGTAATGATTCACTTTCACTGATCATATAAACTTTAAATAAATTATAAATAAAGAATCATAAATATCCCACTGAATTTCCTAAGCCAGCTTCTAGAAAAAGAGTGAATCTTTATGGATAGCTTTATTTTTCTTTGTGTTATTTTAAAAATCCCTTTATGAGGGACAGGGTTACCAACCCCCGGTCAAAATTTCTTTTCCAGAACTAGTCCTGCCTAAAAGAATTTCAGGGACAAAATTCAAGAAGAGACTGAAGGATAGGCAGTCCAGTGACTGGCCCAACTTGGGATCTAACTCTGGGGCTTGGGGAGAGGGACAAAAGGACTGGCACTATTACTGATGCTATGATATGCTTACAGACAGGTGCCTAGCATGGCTGTCTTCTGAGAGGTTCTACCAGCAACTGACTGAGACAGATACAGATCCTTACATCCAGCTATGGACTGAACTTCAGGACCCCTATGGTTGAATTAGGGGAAGAATTGAAGAAGCTGAAGTGGATGGTGACCCTATAGGATGTTTAGCAGTCTCATCTAAACTGAGTTCTGCTGGGGACTTCCAGAGACTGAGCCACTAACCAGGCATTATTCACATGCTTGTCCATGGCACATATATAGCAGAAGTCTCAGTGGAAGGACATGCAGCTAATCCTAGAAAGACTTGAGGCCCAAGCAAAGGGGATGCCTGGTGGCAGGAGGAGCGCAGGAGAACCCACTCCAAGTCAAGGAGGGGGAGAAATGGAATGAGGACCTGTGGGAAGGGGGAATTCAGAGGGGGCAATGGCTAGAATGTAAGTAAAACAAATAAAAAGATTTCCTTTATAAGTTTGCAAAACAGTTCTAATGATTTGTTTATGCATGTTTTTTTTTTCCAAACTTGATTCTACTTTCTTTCTTTTTTTATTAATCATTCCATTTATTTACATCTAAAATGATATCCCACTTCCCAGTTACCCTTCCACCAACACCGCATCCCACATCTGCCTTCCCTCTTCTCATTTGCCTGTATGAGAATGCTCCCCCACCTACCCACATTCTCCTGTCCCACCACTCTAGCATCCCCCTTCTATGGGGCATCAAACCTCCCTGGGACCAAGGGCCTACGCTCCCATTGCTGTCATGAAAGGCCATCCTCTGCTACATATGTATCTGGAGCCACGGAGCCCTCCAGGTATACTCCTTGGTTGGTTTTCTAGACTCTGGGAGAACTGGGTGGTCAGCCCAGCCTATGTTGTTCTTCCTATGGGGTTGCAATCCCCCTCTACTCCCCCAGTCCTTCTGCCCAGCTCCCCAGCCAGGTTTCAAAGGGCCTAGAATTTATATTGTGCTATTTTTTTCAGTTTTGGAAAGAGCCCTATCTAGATTTAGCTACTTCCTTAGCTGTCGTTTTATCCTTGTAAAAATATATATCATGACCATGGCAACGATTATAAAGGAAAACATTTAACTGGTCCTGACTTAGAATTCAGAGATTTAGTTCATTATCATCATGGCAGGAGGCACAGAGACATACAGACAGACATGGTGCTGAACGTTCTGCATCTGGATTCTTAGGCACCAGGATGTGACTTCCAAAAAGGGCATGGCTTGAATATCTAAGACATGGCTTACTTTTTCCAAGAATATAAAATCTATAAGAAAAGACCACATCTCCTAATAGTGCTATTTCTTATGGGCCTATGGGGTTGGGCATTTTCTTTCAAACCAGCTCATTCCATACTCTATTCTCCTATCTTTATATAATATGTAAGAATGGTTTTTGTAAGGTGTTCATGGCTACTGTTAAAGGTTTCTGTGATTTTGAAAATTGTATACATGAGTACGGTACATGCATTATTTCCATTCTATAGTAGCTCTTTTAATTTCTCCTGTTCACACCAACACATCGTTACAGCAGTATGACACTGTCTTTATTATACATAGTAAATATATATATATATATATATATATATATATATATATATATATATATATATATATGTATGTGTGTGTGTATATATATATAGTGTATGTGTGTGAGTTTGTGTATGTATGTGTGTGTATATATAAATGTGTGTGTGTGCCAGTATGTGTGTGTGTATAAAAATAAAAATATAATCTGCTGTGTCTGTTAAGTGTTTTTCATGTGTGTATCCTTATTTTCTGACCAAACAGAAGACTCATCACTGAAAAAGACCAAATCTCCTCTTTTTTTTTTTTTTTTTTTGGTTTTTCAAGACAGGGTTTCTCTGTATAGCCCTGACTGTCCTGGAACTCACTCTGTAGACTAGGCTGGCTTCGAACTCAGAAATCTGCCTGCCTCTGCCTCTGCCTCCCAAGTGCTGGGATTAAAAGCGTGCATCGCCACTGCCCAGCTCAAATCTCCTCTTTTAGAAGTCATTAATTGATGATTAATAGTGTGAGCTGACGACAGCCGGCCACCTTCCGGACCAGAGGACAGGTGCCCGCCCGGCTGGGGAGGCGACCTAAGCCACAGCAGCAGCGGTCGCCATCTTGGTCCGGGACCTGCCGAACTTAGGAAATTAGTCTGAACAGGTGAGAGGGTGCGCCAGAGAACCTGACAGCTTCTGGAACAGGCGGAAGCACAGAGGCGCTGAGGCAGCACCCTTTGTGGGCCGGGGACAGCCAGCCACCGTCCGGACCGGAGGACAGGTGCCCGCCCGGCTGGGGAGGCGGCCTAAGCCACAGCAGCAGCGGTCGCCATCTTGGTCCGGGACCCGCCGAACTTAGGAAATTAGTCTGAACAGGTGAGAGGGTGCGCCAGAGAACCTGACAGCCTCTGGAACAGGCAGAAGCACAGAGGGGCTGAGGCAGCACCCTGTGTGGGCCGGGGACAGCCGGCCACCTTCCGGACCAGAGGACAGGTGCCCGCCCGGCTGGGGAGGCGGCCTAAGCCACAGCAGCAGCGGTCGCCACCTTGGTCCGGGACCCGCCGAACTTAGGAAATTAGTCTGAACAGGTGAGAGGGTGCGCCAGAGAACCTGACAGCTTCTGGAACAGGCGGAAGCACAGAGGCGCTGAGGCAGCACCCTGTGTGGGCCGGGGACAGCCGGCCACCTTCCGGACCGGAGGACAGGTGCCCGCCCGGCTGGGGAGGCGGCCTAAGCCACAGCAGCAGCGGTCGCCATCTTGGTCCGAGACCCGCCGAACTTAGGAAATTAGTCTGAACAGGTGAGAGGGTGCGCCAGAGAACCTGACAGCTTCTGGAACAGGCGGAAGCACAGAGGCGCTGAGGCAGCACCCTGCGTGGGCCGGGGACAGCCGGCCACCTTCCGGACCAGAGGACAGGTGCCCACCCGGCTGGGGAGGCGGCCTAAGCCACAGCAGCAGCGGTCGCCATCTTGGTCCGGGACCTGCCGAACTTAGGAAATTAGTCTGAACAGGTGAGAGGGTGCGCCAGAGAACCTGACAGCTTCTGGAACAGGCGGAAACACAGAGGCACTGAGGCAGCACCCTTTGTGGGCCGGGGACAGCCAGCCACCGTCTGGACCGGAGGACAGGTGCCCGCCCGGCTGGGGAGGCGGCCTAAGCCACAGCAGCAGCGGTCGCCATCTTGGTCCGGGACCCGCCGAACCTAGGAAATTAGTCTGAACAGGTGAGAGGGTGCGCCAGAGAACCTGACAGCCTCTGGAACAGGCAGAAGCACAGAGGCGCTGAGGCAGCACCCTGTGTGGGCCGGGGACAGCCGGCCACCTTCCGGACCAGAGGACAGGTGCCCGCCCGGCTAGGGAGGCGACCTAAGCCACAGCAGCAGCGGTCGCCATCTTGGTCCCGGGACTCCAAGGAACTTAGGAATTTAGTCTGCTTAGGTGAGAGTCTGTACCACCTGGGAACTGCCAAAGCAACACAGTGTCTGAGAAAGGTCCTGTTTTGGGCCTTCTTCTTCGGCCAGGAGGAGGTCCAAATACAAGATATCTGCGCACCTTCCCTGTAAGAGAGCTTGCCAGCAGAGAGTGCTCTGAGCACTGAAACTCAGAGGAGAGAATCTGTCTCCCAGGTCTGCTGATAGACGGTAACAGAATCACCAGAAGAACAATCTCTAAACGGAGTCAACTATAACTACTAACTCCAGAGATTACCAGATGGCGAAAGGTAAACGGAGGAATCTTACTAACAGGAACCAAGACCACTCACCATCACCAGAACCCAGCACACCCACTTCGCCCAGTCCAGGGAACCCCAACACACCTGAGAACCTAGACCTAGATTTAAAAGCATATCTCATGATGATGGTAGAGGACATCAAGAAGGACTTTAATAAATCACTTAAAGAAATACAGGAGAACACTGCTAAAGAGTTACAAGTCCTTAAAGAAAAACAGGAAAACACAATCAAACAGGTAGAAGTCCTTACAGAAAAAGAGGAAAAGACATACAAACAGGTGATGGAAATGAACAAAACCATACTAGACCTAAAAAGGGAAGTAGACACAATAAAGAAAACTCAAAGCGAGGCAACACTAGAGATAGAAACCCTAGGAAAGAAATCTGGAACCATAGATTTGAGCATCAGCAACAGAATACAAGAGATGGAAGAGAGAATCTCAGGTGCAGAGGATTCCATAGAGAACATCGGCACAACAATCAAAGAAAATGGAAAATGCAAAAAGATCCTAACTCAAAATATCCAGGAAATCCAGGACACAATAAGAAGACCAAACGTACGGATAATAGGAGTGGATGAGAATGAAGATTTTCAACTCAAAGGTCCAGCAAACATCTTCAACAAAATTATTGAAGAAAACTTCCCAAATCTAAAGAATGAGATGCATATGAACATACAAGAAGCCTACAGAACTCCAAATAGACTGGACCAGAAAAGAAATTCCTCCCGACACATAATAATCAGAACATCAAATGCACTAAATAAAGATAGAATACTAAAAGCAGTAAGGGAAAAAGGTCAAGTAACATATAAAGGCAAGCCTATCAGAATTACACCAGATTTTTCACCAGAGACTATGAAAGCCAGAAGAGCCTGGACAGATGTTATACAGACACTAAGAGAACACAAACTGCAGCCCAGGCTACTATACCCAGCCAAACTCTCAATTATCATAGAGGGAGAAACCAAAGTATTCCACGACAAAACCAAATTCACGCATTATCTCTCCACGAATCCAGCCCTTCAAAGGTTAATAACAGAAAAAAACCAATACAAGAACGGGAACAACGCCCTAGAAAAAACAAGAAGGTAATTCCTCAACAAACCTAAAAGAAGACAGCCACAAGAACAGAATGCCACCTTTAACAACTAAAATAACAGGAAGCAACAATTACTTTTCCTTAATATCTCTTAACATCAATGGTCTCAACTCGCCAATAAAAAGACATAGACTAACAAACTGGCTACACAAACAAGACCCAACATTTTGCTGCTTACAGGAAACTCATCTCAGAGAAAAAGATAGACACTACCTCAGAATGAAAGGCTGGAAAACAATTTTCCAAGCAAATGGTATGAAGAAACAAGCAGGAGTAGCCATCCTAATATCTGATAAGATTGACTTCCAACCCAAAGTCATCAAAAAAGACAAGGAGGGACACTTCATTCTCATCAAAGGTAAAATCCTCCAAGAGGAACTCTCAATTCTGAATATCTATGCTCCAAATACAAGAGCAGCCACATTCACTAAAGAAACTTTAGTAAAGCTCAAAGCACACATTGCGCCTCACACAATAATAGTGGGAGACTTCAACACACCACTTTCACCAATGGACAGATCATGGAAACAGAAACTAAACAGGGACACACTGAAACTAACAGAAGTGATGAAACAAATGGATCTGACAGATATCTACAGAACATTTTACCCTAAAACAAAAGGATATACCTTCTTCTCAGCACCTCATGGTACCTTCTCCAAAATTGACCACATAATAGGTCACAAATCAGGCCTCAACAGATTCAAAAATATTGAAATTGTCCCATGTATCCTATCAGATCACCATGCACTAAGGCTGATCTTCAATAACAAAATAAATAATAGAAAGCCAACATTCACATGGAAACTGAACAACACTCTTCTCAATGATACCTTGGTCAAGGAAGGAATAAAGAAAGAAATTAAAGACTTTTTAGAGTTTAATGAAAATGAAGCCACAACGTACCCAAACCTTTGGGACACAATGAAAGCATTTCTAAGAGGGAAACTCATAGCTATGAGTGCCTTCAAGAAAAAACGGGAGAGAGCACATACTAGCAGCTTGACAACACATCTAAAAGCTCTAGAAAAACAGGAAGCAAATTCACCCAAGAGGAGTAGACGGCAGGAAATAATCAAACTCAGGGGTGAAATCAACCAAGTGGAAACAAGAAGAACTATTCAAAGAATTAACCAAACGAGGAGTTGGTTCTTTGAGAAAATCAACAAGATAGATAAACCCTTAGCTAGACTCACTAAAGGGCACAGGGACAAAATCCTAATTAACAAAATCAGAAATGAAAAGGGAGACATAACAACAGATCCTGAAGAAATCCAAAACACCATCAGATCCTTCTACAAAAGGCTATACTCAACAAAACTGGAAAACCTGGACGAAATGGACAAATTTCTGGACAGATACCAGGTACCAAAGTTGAATCAGGATCAAGTTGACCTTCTAAACAGTCCCATATCCCCTAAGGAAATAGAAGCAGTTATTAATAGTCTCCCAGCCAAAAAAAGCCCAGGACCAGACGGGTTTAGTGCAGAGTTCTATCAGACCTTCAAAGAAGATCTAACTCCAGTTCTGCACAAACTTTTTCACAAGATAGAAGTAGAAGGTATTCTACCCAACTCATTTTATGAAGCCACTATTACTCTGATACCTAAACCACAGAAAGATCCAACAAAGATAGAGAACTTCAGACCAATTTCTCTTATGAACATCGATGCAAAAATCCTTAATAAAATTCTCGCTAACCGAATCCAAGAACACATTAAAGCAATCATCCATCCTGACCAAGTAGGTTTTATTCCAGGGATGCAGGGATGGTTTAATATACGAAAATCCATCAATGTAATCCATTATATAAACAAACTCAAAGACAAAAACCACATGATCATCTCGTTAGATGCAGAAAAAGCATTTGACAAGATCCAACACCCATTCATGATAAAAGTTCTGGAAAGATCAGGAATTCAAGGCCAATACCTAAACATGATAAAAGCAATATACAGCAAACCAGTAGCCAACATCAAAGTAAATGGAGAGAAGCTGGAAGCAATCCCACTAAAATCAGGGACTAGACAAGGCTGCCCACTTTCTCCCTACCTTTTCAACATAGTACTTGAAGTATTAGCCAGAGCAATTCGACAACAAAAGGAGATCAAGGGGATACAAATTGGAAAAGAGGAAGTCAAAATATCACTTTTTGCAGATGATATGATAGTATATATAAGTGACCCTAAAAATTCCAACAGAGAACTCCTAAACCTGATAAACAGCTTCGGTGAAGTAGCTGGATATAAAATTAACTCAAACAAGTCAATGGCCTTTCTCTACACAAAGAATAAACAGGCTGAGAAAGAAATTAGGGAAACAACACCCTTCTCAATAGCCACAAATAATATAAAATATCTCGGCGTGACTCTAACGAAGGAAGTGAAAGATCTGTATGATAAAAACTTCAAGTCCCTGAAGAAAGAAATTAAAGAAGATCTCAGAAGATGGAAAGATCTCCCATGCTCATGGATTGGCAGGACCAACATTGTAAAAATGGCTATCTTGCCAAAAGCAATCTACAGATTCAATGCAATCCCCATTAAAATTCCAACTCAATTCTTCAACGAATTAGAAGGAGCAATTTGCAAATTCATCTGGAATAACAAAAAACCGAGGATAGCAAAAACTCTTCTCAAGGATAAAAGAACCTCTGGTGGAATCACCATGCCTGACCTAAAGCTTTACTACAGAGCAATTGTGATAAAAACTGCATGGTACTGGTATAGAGACAGACAAGTGGACCAATGGAATAGAATTGAAGACCCAGAAATGAACCCACACACCTATGGTCACTTGATCTTCGACAAGGGAGCCAAAACCATCCAGTGGAAGAAAGACAGCATTTTCAACAATTGGTGCTGGCACAACTGGTTGTTATCATGTAGAAGAATGCGAATCGATCCATACTTATCTCCTTGTACTAAGGTCAAATCTAAGTGGATCAAGGAACTTCACATAAAACCAGAGACACTGAAACTTATAGAGGAGAAAGTGGGGAAAAGCCTTGAAGATATGGGCACAGGGGAAAAATTCCTGAACAGAACAGCAATGGCTTGTGCTGTAAGATCGAGAATTGACAAATGGGACCTAATGAAACTCCAAAGTTTCTGCAAGGCAAAAGACACTGTCTATAAGACAAAAAGACCACCAACAGACTGGGAAAGGATCTTTACCTATCCTAAATCAGATAGGGGACTAATATCCAACATATATAAAGAACTCAAGAAGGTGGACTTCAGAAAATCAAATAACCCCCTTAAAAAATGGGGCTCAGAACTGAACAAAGAATTCTCACCTGAGGAATACCGAATGGCAGAGAAGCACCTGAAAAAATGTTCAACATCCTTAATCATCAGGGAAATGCAAATCAAAACAACCCTGAGATTCCACCTCACACCAGTGAGAATGGCTAAGATCAAAAATTCAGGTGACAGCAGATGCTGGCGAGGATGTGGAGAAAGAGGAACACTCCTCCATTGTTGGTGGGATTGCAGGCTTGTACAACCACTCTGGAAATCAGTCTGGCGGTTCCTCAGAAAATTGGACATAGTACTACCGGAGGATCCAGCAATACCTCTCCTGGGCATATATCCAGAAGAAGCCCCAACTGGTAAGAAGGACACATGCTCCACTATGTTCATAGCAGCCTTATTTATAATAGCCAGAAACTGGAAAGAACCCAGATGCCCCTCAACAGAGGAATGGATACAGAAAATGTGGTACATCTACACAATGGAGTACTACTCAGCTATTAAAAAGAATGAATTTATGAAATTCCTAGCCAAATGGATGGACCTGGAGAGCATCATCCTGAGTGAGGTAACACAATCACAAAGGAACTCACACAATATGTACTCACTGATAAGTGGATACTAGCCCAAAACCTAGGATACCCACGATATAAGATACAATTTCCTAAACACATGAAACTCAAGAAAAATGAAGACTGAAGTGTGGACACTATGCCCCTCCTTAGAAGTGGGAACAAAACACCCATGGAAGGAGTTACAGAAACAAAGTTTGGAGCTGAGATGAAAGGATGGACCATGTAGAGACTGCCATATCCAGGGATCCACCCCATAATCAGCATCCAAACGCTGACACCATTGCATATACTAGCAAGATTTTATCGAAAGGACCCAGATGTAGCTGTCTCTTGTGAGACTATGCCGGGGCCTAGCAAACACAGAAGTGGATGCTCACAGTCAGCTAATGGATGGATCACAGGGCTCCCAATGGAGGAGCTAGAGAAAGTACCCAAGGAGCTAAAGGGATCTTCAACCCTATAGGTGGAACAACATTATGAACTAACCAGTACCCCTGAGCTCTTGACTCTAGCTGCATATGTATCAAAAGATGGCCTAGTCGGCCATCACTGGAAAGAGAGGCCCATTGGACACGCAGACTTTGTGTGCCCCGGTACAGGGGAACGCCAGGGCCAAAGGGGGGGAGTGGGTGGGTAGGGGAGTGGGGGTGGGTGGGTAAGGGGGACTTTTGGTATAGCATTGGAAATGTAAATGAGCTAAATACCTAATAAAAAATGGAAAAAAAAAAAAAGAAAAAAGAAATGGAAAAAAAAAAAAAAAAAAAAAGGGTTTTTCCTTTGCCAGATGCAAAGATGGTGCATTCACTTAAACCCAGCATCCAGGAGGCAGAGGCAGGCAGATCTCTGTGAGTTCAAGGCTAGCCTGGTCTACAGAGCAAGTGTTGGGACAGCCAGGGCTACACAGCCTGTCTCAAAAGCAAAATGAAACAAAACAAGAAAGAGAGAAAGAAAGAAAGAAAGAGAGAGAGAGAGAGAGAGAGAGAGAGAGAGAGAGAGAGAGGAAAGAAGGAAGGAAGGAAGGAAGGAAGGAAGGAAGGAAGGAAGGAAGGAAGGAAGGAAGAAAGAAAGAAAGGAAGGAAGGAAGGAAGGAAGGAAGGAAGGAAGGAAGAAGGAAAGGAAGGAAGAGAGAGAGAGAGAGAGAGAGAGAGAAAAGGAAAGGAAAGGAAAGGAAAGGAAAGGAAAGGAAAGGAAAGGAAAGGAAAGGAAAGGAAAGGAAAGGAAAGGAAAGGAAAGGAAAGGAAAAAAGAAAATAACTTTTCCTTTTTGTCCTCCGAGAGTTACTATATATTTAATACGTATTTGTATGGGCACATGTGTAGAATGCCCACAGGAGCCAGAGGCTTCAGGTCTCTTATGGAACCAGAGGTACAGGTGGTTGTGAACCTCCTGATATTGGTTCTGGGAACCAAACTCTGGTCCTCAGGAAGAACAGTCTATGTTCTCAACACCTGAGCCATCTCTCCCGCCCCTGTTTTTTCTTACTTAATAAACTGTTTCTCATTCAAAAAAAAAAAAAAAAAAAAAAAAAAAATAGTGTGAGCTGACAAGATTTTACTGTGAGATTTAATTAAATATTTAAGGATAATATTAGTGATTCTAATTTTTCCAGAAAATTGAGACCTACTGAACTCATTCATTGAGTACAGAATTAATATGATATCACATGAAATATATTGCAGGTGACTGTGTCTACATAAAACCAAGTAAATATAATTTTAAAAAATCAAAAAGAAAACTCCACTTCCTGATCCGACATAAAAGGTGGTCAAAATCACATTAAATTCCATTAACATATGCAACTGCACTGTGAAATTTAATGAAAACATATTTTGGCTATGGAAAATTGCTGCACTTAATCAAGTTATATTATTTATCCCAGTGAAAGCTAGTAAACAAACAAACAAACAAATAAATGTTTCGGTATACATGAAAACACAAAGTAATAAAATCCAGCCACCTCTTCTGATAGATATGCTCAACAAATTAATAATTCTAATTATCATTCCTTACCTTTAGAAGGTTATGAATTCAAGCCAGACTAAAACTTACTAATGAAAGGCTAAACCCTGTAGGATGTCTGAAAAAGTGTGAAAATGTTTTATTGTGATCAATTCCATTCAATTTTCATTCAGAAGTTATGTGTATAAAGTCAAACTATGCAAGTGCATTTTTTTCCTTTTTTAAAAAAATGTTTTATTTATTGAAATTGCTAATGTTGGCTCCCTTTCAAGTCCCCACACCCTGATTTCTTCACTCCATCCTCCCTTTTCTTTGCATCTGAGAGAGTGCTCCTCTGCTCACCCACACATCCCTACCACTCCCCTGGTAGCATCCCCCTTCCTGGGGCATCAAGTCTCTACAGGATTAGGAGCGTCCTCTCCCACTGAGTCCAGATGAGGCAGTCCTCTATTACATATGTGCCTGGGCCCACAAAATTACTAATCTTATTTTTTTGTTATATGAATACACATCGGGTTGATTTTTTGTATAGCAGCACAAGTTTTTAGGGAGGCAGAGACATCAGGGTACCTGAATCTGGATTTACACATTGTTTGGAAATATCTGATGTGGGTGCTCTGAACTGACCTCATGTCCTCTGGTTTGTCAGTTTTCATTCATTCATATACATATACATAAGACATCATTCTAGACTGTTTTGTTTTCTGTTTGTTTTTAATTTGACCAATAGTAATACAATTTTCTGTACTGTAAAACTAAGAGATTTTCTATAAATGTGATGAAATCCAGAAATTTACTAGAATTGTTTAGGATGTCAATAGAAAAATATTACAACATTTACATTATTAACTATAAAATTATTTGTACTATTAAAAACAGTCAGAATTTGGATGAAATGAACTATATCATATTGGTGTGTGTGTTGTGATGTTGATTTGTATACATATACATAGATATAGTTCTCTTTGCCTGTGTATATACATGTGAAGGCAAGAGATCAATATCATGTCTCTATCACAGTCACTTTTGACATTGTTTTTTGTTTTATTGTTGTTGTTTGTTTGTTTGTTTGTTTGATTGTTTGTGGAGACAACTCCTGTCACTGAACATGCACCCTGCATTTGGGGTAGGCTGCCTAATCAAAGAGCTCCTTTACCTCACTAGGCTCCTTCTAGAAGTGCTGAAGTTATAGATGCCCATATATTTTAACAATAAACAATACAGAAAATGATTGAAAAGAATTTTTTAAAAAGCTAAATAAGTGATGTTATATTTATACACATGTATGGAGATTAACAAAATTAAAATATTAATTGTTGCAAAATGGTTCTGTATATTCAAGTGGTAGAAAACTAAGAATTTTTATAGACAACTGAGTTGAAGAAATGTCTGGGCAGTCTTATTTATAAATTATTATCATATTAAATATAAGGCTGTGATAAGTTGTCTCCACACAAATAAGACACTATGAAATAAGAAAGAAAAGTCACCAGAATTCCAGTCAACACTCAGGATTGACCAATATTCTCACAAGAAAATCGTGATTATATTAAAAAATAAATAAAATTTAACATGACAGAAACACCTCAAGTATTAAGAGAAAAAAACTGTCCCTGTATGTGTGTAAAAATGTTCACATTACTTGTAGTTGCAAAAAATGGGTGAAAAGAATAAAAGTTTATATGTTGAATGAGTAAAAAATTTCCAATGAATGTATAAAATTGAATACTGTCTAAAATTATAAATATTATATATTTAGAACAAGCCAACCATAAATAAACCTCAAATTTTTACTATGTCAAATAAATGAAATGAGGGTTGGAGAGATGGCCCCCTAGTTAAAAGCATGTTTTGTTTTTGTAGAGAACCCAGGTTTCGTTACCAGCATTTGCATGCTAGCTGACAACCATTTTTACATTACAGTCTAGAGTATATGATGTCCTTCTTTGTCCATTACAGACACTGAGCATCCATGATTCACAGACATATACAGGCAAATCATGTATACAAGTAAGAACAAATCCTTTATATACATGGACAAGGATGTCCAGTGTAAAGGTGCTAGGCTGGAGTTCCTAAGGTCCTGAGTTCAATTTTCAGCAAAGTAATGTAATAAAATTCAATAACAGACAAAATGTTTGACGCTGTAAATTTCAATCCATACATTAATCCACAGAATAATTAACATTAAAAAATGAAGCAAGTAAGTGATCAAGATGGGTTTGCAATGAATATATTTTTTCTTTTTTTTTTAAATTTAATTTTATTTGTAATTCATTTTTACACTCCATATTCCATTCCCTATCCCTCCTCATCCACCTTATGACTCCTGACTCCTACATATCACACACCTCCTCCCCACTCCATTTCCAGGTGGATGTCCCCATCTCCCCCCCCCCACCTTACCTCTAAACTCCCTGGGGCCTCCAGTCTCTTGAGAGTTAGGTGCACACACATACAAAAAGCCACAAAAATACAAATATACATACATATATGTCCAATACATAAGACATAAGCATAAAAAAATAAAGCCTACATATAAAATATGAATATTACATTGTTTGATGTGAATTAAATTGCCATATGCTTGATTAAACTATCAATATACAAATATTTATGCAAACACCAGTTTATACCCTGATAGAACATAGAACATGGAATATGTACAAGCTGAAATGAGTCTGTGTCTATGAATTTTGGAAAATGGGCTGTGAAGTTTCCTTTAAGGAGTAAAATATCTTAAAAAGCAAAAACTAAATTCAACCTGGTTCCTCATACAAATAGCCCGCTAAATTTCCAGGTGACAAATGAGAGCATTATCATCTGAAATGAAATCAGAGTTTATAAAAACAGCTTCATTAGACCCCAGAGAACCCAATAACCCTATTAAAAACGGAGTAAAGAGCTAAACAAAAAAATTGTCAACTGAGGAATACAGAATGGCTGAGAAGCACCCAAAGAAATGCTCAACATACTTAGTCATCAGGGAAATACAAACCAGAACAACCCTGAGATGCCACCTCACACCAGTAAGAAGGGCTAAGATCAAAAACTCAGGTGACAGCAGATGCTGGCAAGGATGTGGATCAAGAGGAACACTCCTTTATTGCTGGTGGGATTGCAAGCTGGTACAACCACTCTGGAAATCAGTCTGGCAGTTCTTCAGAAAATTGGACATAGTACTACCTGTGGACCCACCTATACCACTCCTGGACATATACCCAAAGACATGTGCCCCACTATGTTCTTAGCAGCCTTATTTATAATAGCCAGAAGTTGAAAAGAATCCAGATGTTTTTCAACAAAGAAATGGAAACAGAAAATGTAGTACATTTACAAAATAGAGTACTACTCAGCTAATAAAAACAATGAATTCATTTCTTCTTAAAAAAAAAAAAAAACAACACAACTTTGGATTGCTATAAAAACAAAAACAAAAACAAAAAAACACCCAAACAAAAAACAAAAAACCAAACCAAACCAAACCAGCCAACCAACCAACCAACCAAACAAACAAACAAACAAAACCCAAAAAATAATGAAATCATGAAATTGTTAGGGAAATGGATGGAACTAGAAAATATCATGTATCAAAAGATGGCCTAGTCGGCCATCACTGCAAAGAGAGGCCCATTGGACTTGCAAACTTTATATGCCCCAGTACAGGGGAACGCCAGGGCCAAAAAGGGGGAGTGGGTGGGTAGGGGATTGGGGGGGTGGGTATGGGGGACCTTTGGGATAGCATTGAAAATGTAAACGAGGAAAATACCTAATAATAATAAAAAAAAAAGAAAAAAGAAAAGAAAAGAAAATATCATCCAGAGTGAGGTAACCCAATCACAAAAGAACTCACATGGTATGCACTCACTGATAAGTTGGTATTAGCGCAGAAGTTCAGAATACCCAAGATACAATTCATAGACCACATGAAGCTCAAGAAGAAGGAAGGCCAAAGTATGGATACTTTGGTCCTTCTTAGAAGGGGGATCAAAATACCCAAGGAGGAGATACATAGTCAAAGTGTGGATCAGAAACTGAAGGAAAGGCCATCCAGAGACTGTCCCACCTGGGGATCCATCCCCTATACAGTTACCAAACCCAGACACTATCATCGATGCCAACAATTCCTTGCTGACACGACCTGATATAGCTGTCTCCTGAGAGGCTCTGCCAGTGCCAGACAAATACAGAGGCGGATGCTCACAGCCATCCATTGGAATGAGCACAGGGTTCCCAATGGAGGAGCTAGAGAAAGGACCAAAGGAGCTAAAGGGGTTTGCATGGAGGGACCCATGGCTCCAGCTGCATATATAGCAGAGGATGGCCTTGTGGGTCATCAGTAATGGGAGAGGCCCTTGGTCCTGTGAAGGCTCTATTCTCCAGTGTAGGGGGATGCCAGGACAGGGAATTAGTAGTGAGTAGGTTAGTGAGCAGGGGGAGTGAGAGATGGGAAAGGGAGTTTTCGGAGGAGAAACAACCAAAAAAAGGGGGGGGTGACATTTGAACTGAGAATAAAGAAAATATTTAATTTAAAATAGATTAAAAAAACAAAACAAACAAAAAATGCCGGGCAGTAATGGCACACACCTTTAATCAGAGCACTTGGGAGGCAGAGGCAGGTGGATTTCTGAGTTCGAGGCCATCCTGGTCTATAGAGTGAGTTCCAGGACAGCAAGGGCTATACAGAGAATCCCTGTCTTGAAAAAAAATTGATAAAAAAGTAAAAGGAAGTTGCAAAAAGCACACAAAAAAAGAAAAACAAAACAAAATATGTTTCCATACAGGACAGTAAGAATAATAGGATAATTGTTGCACATCCAAAAAAACATAAAGGGGGACAGAACCTTTATGGATTATTTGAGCTGCAATTGTTTTCTTGTTTATAATTTCATTTTTCTTTCCTTACTTTGTTGAGTGGGAAAACTCTACAAAAAATAGTGTGGTAATTCATTAAAGAGACTGTAATTTAATTAGACTGTATTTTCCTCATTATTTTAAGAAGAGCAGCATACAGATTACTGCCAATAACACTGTCAGGAGGCCGACCACAATCAGATGGATGAGTGAAAAACTTTTCTAAGATTAGTTGAATCCATATACTGTAAATCTTCCACTATTTGTAAAACCAATTTCAATAACATAACATAAAGAAAACATCACTAAAATTATAACTCTAGTGAGCATGCAAAGCATAAAAGTACTAAAGTGAGAAAGACTCTGAAACTTTTAGGCCAAAGTTATTTATTTTTTTTTTTTTGTCAATTAATGGGATAAAACTGTGAAGAGAACCAGGAATAAGTGAAGCAAAATGCTAATTGCCTGACAAGATCTGTACTTCTTCCTTTAACAGGTGGGACAGTCCTTGACCTTCCAGCTGAGTGTAGTAGCTATTGGCTTTTGTTGCTAGAAAAGTCATATAAACCATGTCTGGCTAATCTGATGTTTATGACAAGATGTCTTCTGATTCCTTTTAGCATTTGTCTATAAAGTAATTAAGCATGTACCACATTAGTCTTTTTTCATTCACCAGTGGAAGAATGGCAGCAGACACTGGAATAGCACATTTGGTTAACAGAGAGAATGGCAAAAATGCTAGAAAGGAGTCGAAGTAATTCTAAGGTGTTAATCTTCTCACACTGGCAGACCCCCTATATTGCTTGAACATACCATTTTGTTATTTTCTTGTTAAAACAACTTTCCAAATATTTTAGGTAATTTTCAAATAAGTGATAAGTCATAATCGGTGATCCTTAGAAAGATTGTATAATCATGCAGGCATATCGTTCATTTTTCTACCCTTACCTCTCAGCCTGTACATAAAGGAAATAAAGAGAAGATGAGTGGCCTTCATGAGTTGGCTTGGAGGCTGCAGAGGTGGAGTAGAATTTGAGTTCAGGCCTCACCATCTTAAAGTTCTTATTCTTCCGGTTGTTTCACAGAGGCTTCAGCTCACAGGCAGAAAGTGCACAGTCCTGGAAATGAGGGAACTCAGCAGGGGCTGAGTCTGAGTCTTTCCCATCACTGCATTTCAATATTTCATGAATGTTTAAGATCTGGCTTGGGGGGGGGGGGTGTTAAGATAATTCACCGTGGGACCATGAAAGGCAGCCTGTTATGTGGTCGAGTGAGACTTACTCCAGAGACCCAGTAAAAACACTACAAGGGACCGAACAGTGAGCCATGCTCCCACACACACAGGTGCCTAAAACCACAGAGCCTCCAACTCCATAATTCTGTGACTATAAGTAACACAGACTAAGTTCCAAGCTCCTCCCATTCTGGCTAGACTCCACCCTCACAGTAACCTGACAATAGCCAAGTATGCTCCTTCCCATAGCTACCCTGCAACAGCAACATAGCTGGCCCACGATAAAAGAAAGGGGCTGCTTGGCCCTGCTCTCTCTCTTAAACTCCTATCTCTCATTCTTATCTTTAGCTCTCCTTCTCCCTCTCCCTTCCCCCTTCTCTCCACGTTGCCTTGGCCGGCCTCTCCTTTTTTACCTTCTCTCTTTCTCTTTGCCTTTCTACAACAAAGCTCTAAAACCATAGACCGTTTCTGCTCATGGAGATCCTGTGTGCTTGAATGACAGAATCGGCTTTTCCTCTAAAGAGCCATGTCTAACCTCTTGCTGGAAGGCCTTCCAGCGCTCCAGCCACAGACCAGACTAAGGGCTCTTACCCATATGGGAACCACCCAGTGCCCCCTCTCCCCATGCCCTCTTCTCCCTGCGGCCCCAGATCTGACCAAGCTGCCCCAGGGCACCACTTTGTTCTCAGCTCTTCCAAGGTGTCCAGCAATGTCCTGAGATGCCCAAGAGGTAGAACTAGCCATGTCTGGCCTCCGTTAGGCCCAGAGACCTCGCTCTCCACCTCCACCCCTGCAGACTCGGGTTCTGTGGCTTGCCACAGCCAGAAGCTCACTCGGGACCGAATGGAGAGCATGTGGCCATCCCCCATGTCTGCCTGCACAGAGCACCAGAACTCTGGAGGGACACAGGTTCTCTCCCACCCCCTTTATCCCCCCATGCCCACTGCCCTACAATTTATGAAAAGAAAAATTTGTGGTTTTGGTTGTTTTAAATTACCGAAGGGGGGAAATATATATATATATCTCCATTCCTTTCTGTGTTATGCAAGAAAAATAACTGAGTGAGTTTGCAAGGATTTCTTATGACAGTATTAAGAACAAATTCTAAAATACTTTTTATAGTAGTAAAATGAGTGAAACACAACACAGTAATAAGCCTTGGAAAAAGCATTGTAAGGAGAGAAATGTCGTCCTGGGAGGGCTTGCCATTATGGCTCTTTATCTCATAAAGCTTATTGATAATGTACAATCATTAACTTCTGAGTCAATCAAGTGCCTCAGAAACACTTGCCAAGGATAGACAGGATAAACGGTGAGAACTGAGAAAGTCCCTCTAGTCACCTGCAGCTGGTGTGGCCATGGGCAAAAGAGTTTAGCCACTACAAAACAGAGAAAAGCATTCAGCCAGTTTCCCCACAAATATGTAGCCTGATAGTGTTATGATCCTTGGGGCCTACCCAAGAGTACCTGTATGGAGGATTTTCAAGAGCCATGAAGATAAAGAAAAGATAAGAGTATGCTGTCTATCACAAAGTAATGACTTACTCCTCTAAGAACAACATGAAAAAGTGAACCAACAGGTAGTTGTAGCCAACAGAGCACAATTAACACAAGGACATACCTAGGGATGAAAAATAAACCAACCTTCAGAAGTTCTGTACAGCCCAGACAAGTCTAGCAGTTTCCCTTGAGACTAGAAGAAACAGGGTGAAGTAGACAGAGGTCTGATTTCTTGAAAACTACTTAAGCTCATTTTGTTTTGTTTTGTTTTTCTGGTAAGTGTCAAAGGGATCAGGAATGTAACTGAATTCAATACTGACATGGAGAGATGAAATTTCAGATTAAGTTATTGAAATCAGGATTAATTACTTTGTAAAATATTGCTTCAAGAAAAAGAATGCTATAATGTGGCACTATTATATTTGCTCCAGAATAATAAAATTTACTATTCAGTTAGTTGTCTTTCCCATAAGGTTCAATGTCAATTTTCCATGGAAAAATTTTCTTTTCCCCACAGGAGCCCAGATCTATTTATTGCAATGCATTTTATTCACACACACACACACACACACACACACACACACACACACACACACACACACACTACTGAATGAGGTCTAGAGAGAGATAACCAAATGTTTAGGAGCACATACTGCTCTTGTAGGGAAGCCAGGTTTCATTACCATTACCCACATGGGAGCTCAAAACTTTCTATAACTTTAGAGGCAGACGACCAGACAGCTTTCCTAATGTCCTTCAGACACTGTATGAATATGAGGTTTGTGTGTGTGTGTGTGTGTGTGTGTGTGTGTACACATTCACAGAGACATACACAAAAAATTAAAAACATATTTAAGAAAATACACAGAATTAGGGCAGGTGAGGTACCTTTTTTTGGGAAAGTGCTTATGATGTTAATTCAAGGAATAGAGTTTGGATCACTAAATATCACATGAAATCCTGGTAGTTGTGGCATCTCCCTGAAATGTCATCATTCTGGAATCAGAGACAAGACAAGCTGGCAAGCTGATCATCTGGAAATGATGAACAGGTTCAACCAGAGACCTTGGAACAACAAATAAGTGACAAGGGATAGAGGAAGACATTTGATTTCAGCTTTGGGTTTCCATTCATCTTTACACACACACACACACACACACACACACACACACACACACACACACACACTGCTGGATACAGATATAATACTAACTTGAAGAGTAAGAGATTTATGCATTGTTATATTATTTTACAATATTTCCCAGCAAATACATTTACTGAAATTTACTTAACCTATGATATTTTCTCTCATATAATTGTATAGTAATTCTCACCTTAGTGACTCCACACATACATGAATCTACACTCTTTCGATTTTCTTCTAGATGCATATCCTAAGTCAGCTAAACTTAGAAATGCTACCTGGGGACAGGTCCATATGTGAATAAGAGGAACCTCCTCTTGTATATAGTGTATGTAAGCATTAGAGGAACTGCTGACTTTGTTTGCAGGCATACTCTCCTAGCTGATGCTTCCAGGTATATGTAAGGTCTGAATATTTTAAAATAGATGCATTAATACAACTGTAAAAGAAAATAAAACTGAAAACAAATCCTAATCAAACTTATTCTGTTTTAATACTTGGATAATCTCCTTTTACAAATTTTATCACCTCCACCCACCACTCTTTCTCTAATACCTACTTTTTACCTCATTTTCCCCAAGCTTTTGTTCTCCCCACACCCCAATAACCCATCAAAATCGATCTGGGAGGTACAAATACTCATGACTGTGATGCTAACCACTGCAGTATGGAACTGTAGAAAACTAACTTCATTTTCCTCATAAACAAGCAACATCAGGCTACTCAGGAGTGGGTTGTGCATAAGGTTCTCTCAAGCTTCTTTTAGCGTGATGACTCTCTTGATCTCATCTGGGCAGTAATAGTCACTCTAACTTTATGAGTGCGTTGGTTTTTGTAATATTCAGAAGATAATATTCTGTTCTGAACCTCCCAAACACTTAGATCTCACAGTTTTCTCATTATGTCTTCCTACATGACCCCTGAGGCTTTTAAAGCAGGTAGGAAGATTATAGGCATTCCATTTGTGACTGAGCAGTAAATGGAGACTTAATGTCTCCTTTTTATCTGCTGTGAGTTCCTACATTAACCACTATGCACTACACACACCACATCTGATGACTTCTGAAATTTACATTAACCTATGGTGGTAGAGATATGAATTTAGGGGAAAGTTTGATACAGTGTGCATTTAGCAGAATAATAGTCATAGAATCACACCTGGGGACTGTAAGATTCTCAACCTCAAGTCATTGGGAAGGTTTACAATGTCAGTCATGTGTGTTTTATATTGAGAAACCCTAAGTCCAACCAGAAAGCCTTTGATTGCCATATTTTATAATTTTATGGGCAAACACCCAGCCATTGTGTAAACTTTTATGTAGCTAGCAAAGCAGAGATTTCATCTTTCATTAGACCTTACAGTTTTGCAAAACCCATATTTTAATTATATTCTTCAAAAAATAAAGACCCTGAGTTTAGAATTAGCTTTTTTTATATATTTAAAATATGACAACCTGAAGCAGTGCTTCATTAAATGGAACATAAGATAATCTACTAATATGTGACAAACAGTTCTTTTTTAGACAGCTGCATACTCAGTTAGACAGCTGCAGACTCAGTTTGTTAACATAAACGCATATTGCAATAGCTCAACGTCTCTGGATCAATCAGGAACTGGAACAGGAAACCATGAAGACAGACTTTCTTATGCTTTGTACATAACCACCAAATCCTCAGAATGCAACCACTCATATAATCAGAATTAGAGTGAAGTACTAAATAACAAAAAACAAACAAACAAAAATAACCCATGATATTGATTTACTTAATACTTAAAGATTTAGTGTCTTAATTAGGGTTTTACTCTTGCGAACAGACACCATGACCAAGGCAAGTCTTATAAAAACAACATTTAATTGGGGTGGCTTACAGGTGCAGAAGTTCAGTCCATTATCATCAAGGTGGAAGCATGGCAGTATCCAGACAGGCATGGCACAGGCAGAGAGGAGAGTTCTACATCTTCATCCAAAGGCTACTAGTAGAAGACTGACATCCAGGCAACTAGGGTGAGGATCTTATGCCCACACCCACAGTGACACACCCATTCCAACCAGGTCACACCTATTCCAACAAGGCCACACCTCCAAATGGTGCCACTCCCTGGTCCAAGAATATACAAAGCATCACATTTAACCAAATTATTAATATGACATTTCAAAACAGAAATTATCATTAATAGTAATGTTAAGAAAAAAATTCAGAAAATATCGAAATCTATTAGGAAATGTAAAGAATGATTATCCACCAAACATAGGTTTTTCCTCAACGATTCTTCTAGGACAAAGAATACCATGACTTCTAAATCAGAGGAATATTACCATATCCAGTGTTATAACCCTTCCTTCAGACCCCATTATTGTGTCATTATTGTCTTATATAAATACTCAATTTTAATTTCAAATATGGAATTAGTAAACCCCAGTTCCGATGATGGCATTGAGGTGTTATCTTTTAGTATAATTTTTACTTTCTTTTTTTTATTAGGTATTTTCTTCATTTACATTTCCAATGCAATCCTAAAAGTCCCCCATACCCTCCCCTGCCCACTCCCCTCCCCCCACTCCCACTTCTTGGCCCTGGCGTTCCCCTGTACTGAGGCACATAAAGTTTGCAAGACCAATGGGCCTCTTTCCAATGATGGCCGACTAGGCCATCTTCTGATACATATGCAGCTAGAGACACCAGCTCTGGGGGTACTGGTTAGTTCATATTGTTGTTCCACCTATAGGGTTGCAGTTCCCTTTAGCTCCTTGGTTACTTTCTCTAGCTCTTCCATTGGGGGCCCCGTGATCCATCCAATAGCTGACTGTGAGCATCCACTTCTGTGTTTGCTAGGCCCTGGCATAGCCTCACAAGAGACAGTTATATCAGGATCCTTTCAGAAAAATCTTGCTAGTGTGTGCAATGGTGTCAGTGTTTGGAGGCTGTTTATGGGATGGATCCCCGGGTATGGCAGTCTCTAGATGTTCCATCCTTCCGTCTCAGCTCCAAACATTGTCTCTGTAACTCCTTCCATGGGTGCCCCTTCTTAGAATTGGGAACACTAATTTTTACTTTCTAATAGTCATTTGACACAAAAATTAGACCAGATTGCTGATCATGAGATTCAGATATCTAAGAGATTTTTTAACACCTTCCAGAAATCTTAGATTTTCAATTCATGCAGTCAAAGAAGAAATATGCATACCCATCTTCAACTGGAAGATATCCACAAGAGAACTCAACTCTTAATTTTAAGAGGATATATTTCTCTTCCCTGGTATTTATAGGTGTTATGACATCATCATGCTGGGAATCATAATATTTATATGTTTTCTGTAAAAACATTTCTTACAGTAAGACAATTATGCTAATTGAAATACCATCATTAAAACTCAGACAATCAGGAGATCTTTCATATTCACAATTTTATATGGTAGAGGAATTTCTCTTAAGTCATTACATAAGGTTGATAATTAATCTAATAAAAGAAGACAAAGAGTCTAATCAATACACAATAAATAAGAGGCATTCAAGAGGACAATTGTCCTAATCATGTGATCTTTCTCTGCACACCTGAAAGAATTTATGTTCCTTCTGTTCATAAGATATGTGTAGCCATGAGAGCATATGTTGTAATTTTGTGGAAATTATGATATTAGTAATATCAGTTTGATCCTGTTCTATTTTATTGCTTATAAATTTCTATAATTAAAAAAATGTGGTTTTGTGCGGTGCATTACTACAATGACATATTCTGCAATGATGTGATTATTCAAAAGACAAATGATTTACCCTGCACAAATCAATATTTGAATAACCCATTTGTTTATAAAATCATAACATCATGAAATTTCCATTAGTACCTATGCCCAAAGCCTTTTAAACCTGAAGATGTTATCAGGTTTACATTATCAGATATGGATTCTTATTACTGAGGGACCTTAAGTCCAATGAGTCAGGTAGTTTTCTTCACAATAAAACTCTCACTGTGGTATGTTTGGCCATATCATAATTTACCCGTTTTACAACTGGGTATGTGGGATTATTGATTGGCAATATTACTTGGCAGATTACATATATAGAAGAAGACAAGGAGAGCTGTTACTCAGGAAGGCATCTGCTATATCAGCTCCAACTTGATTCTCCTAATGACTGTTGTCTACGTATGTGTTGGGCTCACGAATAAAATTTGATCCTCAATTTCTGGGAAACAACCATGGATAGTGGTAGTAGCTTCTACTGTTTTAGGACAGTCACACTTTTTTTTTTTAAATTTTATTTTTGGTTTTTTCAAGACAGGGTTTCTCTGTATAGCCCTGGCTGTCCTGAAACTAACTTGGTAGACCAGGCTGGCCTCGAACTCAGAAATCCTGCCTCTGATTTGCAAGTGCTGGGATTAAAGGTATGTGCCACCACTGCCCAGCATCACACTTTTTTAAAACATTTTTTTTTAATCTTTGTGAATCCCAATCCTAATCTTCTCCCCTTCCCTTTGCCTCTGCCCTCTGACCTTGTAACTCTACCCTCCCTATAAAAAAAAAAAAAACAAATTAAAACAGAATAAAAAATAATAAATCTTGTCATGAAAACTGTAGTGTCTCGGAGTATGTCTTACATTATATCCTTTTGTCCACACATCTTTACTTGGAAGTGTTAATGCAAGTAAACATTGTTCTATTTCCAAACCTCTGACTTCTACTACACTATCTGTACTATATCATCATAGAGAATACTCTTGAATGTCTTGTGTTGTTTTCTTTTCCTGTGTCTTTGAGGTCCTACAGCTTTAGGTCTGTAAGATCAGTCCTTTCATAGGCTCCAGCAGATCAGGTAGAGGTTGAAGTCGGCCAACTCTAAACCTTGGATCTGGGCCTGGAGATAGGTGAGCTGGTCAGCCTGGCAACTTTCCTACACCCACACCACCAGGGTGAGCACTCCAGCACTACCCTGGCTAGGACATCCAATGCTGGCAGCTAAAACTATCAGAAGAAATACTGTTTATTCAGAATCATCAGAAAAAAGTGAAGACCCATAGTGCTTCTAGCTCTTAGTTACAAACATGAAATTATTCTTGACTGAAGAAGTACGCTAGAGACACTAACATTTTTTGAATCACATAGTGTTTCAAAGTTTTCCCCACCATACCGTAGCTGTCCTTGTTTCTTTATCTCTTTCTTTGGCTAGGGAATTTTTTCCAATGATTTTTTGAATATATTTTCTGGGCCTTTGAGCTGGAAATTGTCTTCTATTCCTATTATTTTTATGTTTGCTCTTTTCATAGTGTCCCAAATTTACTGGATGTTCTTTATCATGAACATTTTAATCTAGCAATTTGTTTTACTGTTGTATCAATTTCTTCTATTTCATCTTCTATACTTGAGATTCTGTCTTTTGTCGCTTGTATTCGGTTGGTGATACTTGCATCTATAGTTCCTGATCTCTTTTCTAGGTTTTTCCATCTTCAGGATTGCCTCAGTCTGTGTTTTCTTTACTGCTTCTATTTTCATTCTTAGTTCTTGGAGAGGTTTCTTCATTTCCTTTACCTGTTTAATTGTATTTTCTTGTATTTTGAAAGACATTTATTCATTTCTTCTTTAAAGGCTTCTCTTATCTTTTATAAGTTTGGATTTAAGGTGGTCCTCTTGTACTTTCAACTATGTTAGGATATATAGGACTCATATTGTGTCAGGAACAAACATGCATAACTATAACTATACAATTAGCTTCAATAGTTAACTGCTCTCAAAGGACAAGCTGTCTGATATTTTGCTAATTACATCAAGCAGATATTTTTTTAAATAGATTAACATCTGTGTGTTGTGTTAAGGAATATTCCCCTTGTTGGCAGCCCTTCTTTGTGAGGCTCATATTTAGTTTTTAAAAGAGAGTAAGAAATGTAGGTGTAAAAAAATTGTTAATCCAATATGCCCTGTTTTGTAGGATGGAAGAGGCAGCCTAATAAGAAAATATTTTCTACACCCCCTCTCTTTCTTTCTTTCTCTTTCTCTCTGTCTCTCCTTTGCTTTTAAAAATAATTACAACTTCTTTTTAAAGATTCATTGAGTTTTATGTATATGAAAATACTGTTGTCTTTAGAAAGGGCCTCAGATCCCATACAGATGTTTAATAGCCACCATGCAGTGGCTGTGAATTGAACTCAGGACCTGTGGAAGGGCAGCCAGTGCTCTTAACTGCAGGGACATCTCTCCAGGCCCTCTATCTGCTTTTCTTTTTCCCATCTCCAAATACTCATTTTCTTTTGTTTCCTTGGAAATTATATAAAAGCTGTAAAATAAGATATAGACATAATCCACAAGTCATTCTTTTGAAAACAAATGTAATAGATTTTTTTTTTTTTTTTGCTGAGGATGTAGATAAGTCTAACATATATTGTATATGTGTAGGCATATGTCTCTGTAACAAAAGATGACTACAATGATTATTTTAAATACTCTAAGGGCAACTTAGTATCTTTATAGATGACCAGCAGATAGATATAGATAACAATTGATTGGTATACATATAAATTTATCCATAGACACTCACCACTAGGTTAATGTACTTAAGGAAATTGATTATTGTTACACACCTTATAAAAATGTCCTATTGAAAAATATGGATCATTTTACATTCTGTTTAAATTAAATTAGAGATATTAGAGGATAAAAAATACCCTATAGCTACAGAAATGTACATTCTGGAGGAAGAATTCAGGCTTAAAAAACCCAAGAAGTAATAAAAACTTAACAGGCCATGGGGACTTCTTAAAATTATGGTTCACAATGCCCCCTAGAACAGTGGTTCACAACTTTGCTGATGCTATGAGCCTTTAATAAAGATGCTCATGTTGTGGTGAGGAGTTGCAAACATAAAAATATTACTTAGATACTTTATACCTGCAATTTTGCTAGTGATATGATTTGAAATGTAAATATCTAATATGCAGAATATCTAATATGCAAGCAACCCTTCCAAAAGGGTCACGTCTTACAGGTTGAGAACATCTGTCAGAGAAGGATATAAAAACAATAAACATTTCTAAAGATAGAAAGTGCTTCATAGAGGTCTCTGCATGTAACAGAAATTCAATTTTATAATATATGCAGCCTTGGGAGTAGACATGAATTTGTATTATTGATGGTCCTATAAGTAGTGTCTACAATTAATTTTAGTCAACCATCTAATTTCCTAAGCTAGATTTAAGCAGAACTGTTTCTTCGGTTTGTCTTCTATGCCTTAACTTTAGGGCAACAGACTATATTTGAGATGAAAAAAGGAGAGGGAATGCAGAGAAAAGGATGAAAGAGAAAAGAAACATAGGAGAAAACAGAAGAAAGTACAGGAAAAAAGATTGGAAGAGAAGAATGGTATAAAGAGAGGAGAAAAGACAGAAGCCAAAATCAGAGAGAAGGAAAAACCATAAAATAATTCAATAAAATAAAAATAAAAAAGTAAAGAAGTGTTCTGTTAATAAATCATAATTTAGTTCAACCTTCTTACTAAGGTGAGAATACCCCACCATATTTTCTGTTAAATTTAAATATTTCTTTAAAATACTGAGCAATGAGTCTTCTATTGAAAATTACTTATGTTGTTCAATGACAATACAATACCAACTTGAGGAATTATTTTTTTTTCTTATGAAGTAGCCAATTGCCATGAGCAAATGCTGCTCGAAACCAATGTTCTCCTCCCACCCTGTGCTAAGACCTTGTGTGGCTTACGATTCTACAGTTCTTGTGCATGGTGCCTTAAAACAATTCCTGGTCAAAATCATACAGATATGGTTCATGGACTGTGAATCCTCCCATACAACTGCCCTGCTGCATCTGGAAAACACTGTTTGCTTGCAGTTCTCCATCACCTCTGACTCTTAGTATCATTTCATCTCCTCTTTCATTACAATAAACCACGTGCTTTAGAAGAGAAAATAGTCATTCATTTTTACTTCCATAGATAACTATACTTATTTTCTAGTCTGATAGCTAGAGGCCTAGTAACAAATATTTCATAACTAACATTATTACAATCTTGCATAAAGGGAGAGTGGAGAGAGTAAGCTGAAGGGGAATAATTTATGTACTTCTCAATTACCATTTGACTCAGATGTTTGTATATGCCTTAAATTCTTAAGTATAGATTTTAAAAAGTCTTTTTACATATAAAGGATCATCTGATTTAAAAGTGCTGTAAGTGACTTTAGCTCTGTCTGTTCTATTCAAAACATTTAAATGATGCAAGATTCCTTATAGTTTAGAGTCTATTGAAAGTACCCAGTACACGAGTAATCTATCAAAATATTGTTGTTGTTTTTGTCGTTGTTGTTGTACCTTAAAAACTAATTACCTAGAGGACATTCACTGGCATAAAGTAGAATGGAAAAAAGAAACTGATGTTGTTAAATCTTCACCTCTAAGAAGTCAAATGCGTAAGAAATGAGAATGTAAAAAAGGAATAATTTACAATGGAAAACACATTTCTTCCCTTCACTCAAAAAAGAAGAAGAAACAGAAGGAGGAGGAGAAGAAGAAGAAGAAGAAGAAGAAGAAGAAGAAGAAGAAGAAGAAGAAGAAGAAGAAGAAGAAGAAGAAGAAGAAGAAGAAGAAGAAAGAAGAAGAAGAAGAAGAAGATTTTTTTACTGGAGTGCACGGTAAGTGTCTGATGGTACATAAGAATTACAGACATGTTTTCATGTCGACTGGGCCTTCAGTTATAAAAACATTTTACACAACAGTACAGATGGCACAACACAGACTTATTTTTGCTTCATTGCTCTATATTATAAATTTTGAATGGAATGAAACAGCCAAACCATAAATCATTAATTTTAGCAACAAGACCAGTCGATTGCTGACAATCACAGCTGATTTTAGAATTTGGATACAGAAGAATATGGAAGAACAATTTATCACTTAAAGGGAGCCAAGATGTAGTTCACATGGAGTGAAAGTTGAGTTCAGTAATTATGATTCAAATTATAAATAATTTAACAGGGTTGAATTTTAATGACTACTGATATCACACTCATCATTCATATTGAAAATACTTCATTATTCAATTATTAAACATATTGCACTTGAAATGTGAAATTATTCTATGTGAACTATTACAATTTGCAATAGCATTTCCTTATGCTATTTATGCTCGATTTCATGCTCATATATTATTTTATCAAAAGATAGCAATAGAAAATTCTTAACATGAAGTTTCCATTCAGTATAGAATATAAGCATAGGCATAGTTAACACTTCACTTTGTGGTGTTATGATTGGACCATGTTGTTATTCTTTATTTGTTTTGTTATTTGTTTTTGTTGTTTTTTCCTGTTTTAGATTTTATATCTACAACAGACACCTTCTACTTAGAACATTTTACATTATCAATTTCTGATGGCATTTAGGTGATGTATATATTTCATAGTGGTCACACAGCAATGATGTTATTTTGAATTTCTATGTAGGGAACAGGAATGTATTATCATCTTATCTGTGATCTAGATAGAATAGTACTCCAAAAAGATATCCCAGGTTTAATCCTAATTATCTGTGCCTATGCAACTTTATGTGGCATAAAATCCTGAATAAATAACTAAGGATGGCAAGCTGAGAAGGCTACATGGGTTACACTTACAGTATCAATAAACTCACAGAATCCCCGTAGAAGAAATGATGTTAGAGTCAAAGAAATCTTGAAAACAGAAGTAGAACATGGGATGTGATCATAGCCAGAAGGAGACTACAAGTCCAAGAATGAATATAGGCTTAGAATGCTTAGATACGGCAAGGGATATTTTTATTCAGCATCTAGAATGAACAAAATCTCAGTAATATATTTGATTTCAACTCATCAAATGGATCTTTTTTTTTGTAGCTACAATAGATAAGAAATATATGCAGATGTAGAGACTTTGATTATCTCTTACCAATTTAAACTTAATCATTGATGTTGATATTTAAAAACACATAAAATGTATTCAGTTCTTAAAATAAAGAGATAGAGAATAGATCACCCTGTGGACTACCTTCGCATACAATATTCATGGGTACACCACAGCTTTCCATGGTTATGCATGGGGAAGATTATTTTCTGGCCCAAATTTATCCTGCACTCACACCATTCTCTCTTTCCCTACCCATCACATTTTTTTATAAATTTGATTGTCGTTCCAGATAAACATAGAGATTCTTACAAGTTGCATCAATGCAGCCAAATGTTTAGTCATAATTACTTGTGTTTTATACTTTGTTATTATTTGTTTTCAGCTCTGTCCATCATGAAGGAAGAACACTCTAGGCCAAAAGCGGCATAGCATGAGTTCCATGCCCTTTCCACCAGTAGCTTCTCTGAAAAAAAATTCATTGTTTTTCTTTCCTTCACTTTCAATGCTCTGTTTACTGCTGTTGTCAACTCACAAGAAACTGTAAGAAATAAAGAACAAAACTAGATACAGTCACCACAAGTACTATTGTTTTTCAAGGTCATTAATATTGTGACAGCCCTTCAGTTTCCTTAACATTCACTGGTTATATAAGTACACTTATATGAATTATTTTTGTGCATGTGAAAGTGTTGCTATGTATATTCAGTTGGATTTCACTTTATTACTTTCATGGATTTGTATAGCCATCACTATCATGTGATCTGTATCCTTTCTTCCTTCTTTCCTTCCTTCCATCCTTTCTTTCTTTCCTCCTTTTTTCCTTCCATCCTTTCTTCTTTCCTTTTTTTCTGCCTTGCTTTCCTTTTGTACATTTTCAATGTAGATGTATTATTATTTATCATACTTTCTTAATTATTTTATAAAATATTCAAGTTTATACCAAATGTGTTGCTGTTATAGCCATGTTAGTTAGACTATCTTACCCCTCTCTGTCTCATTAAAACGATTCTTCACAACTACTCCCCTTTCTATTTTCATCTTTCTTTTTAGTTTTGACCCATTAAAATAGATTTGTTTTTGATTGACTATGAATTTAGGGAGGTTTGCTAGTACATGGAAACTTACCCGTGACAATACACTGAAGATAATTACCTTTGCTGTGACTAAATATTTCCCAATAGCCCAATAGTAAGGTGGGGGTCTTTCTTTTTCATAATCGTATATAAAAGTGCCAAGTCTTGAGAAGACCTTCTGCAAATTTCCATGGCTGTGAAGTATTCATTTTGCAATGGCTGAATCTGGGTAGCAGTATTTTACAGAAGTCCTTCTCACCAGCTTACATGCCTTAAAGCTCCTTTTCCAAGATGACCTCAGGACTTTGTAGCAAATGATAAATGTTGACATGGATGTGGAGCAAAGTGAAGCCATGTTTACTGTTGTATAAGCATAATTATTATAGCAATTATGTAAGCCAAATGGAAGTTTCTCAAAAAGTAAAAAAATAGAAATTCCACCTGACCCAGCTATAACACTCCTGATGCAGAAACAAAGAAATCTGTATCCTACCATGCCCATACCAACACCTACACATCCATGTGCTCTTTCTTCTGTGTTCAAAATAGCTACCACATGGGATCAAATTACAGGTCCATTGTGAGATAAATGGATAGTGCAAATATGGTACAAATATAATATGAAGATATATTAATCTGTTAAAAAATGAAAGAATGCAATTTAAAAGAAAAATAAATGAGACTAAACAATATACCGAGTGAAGTAACTTAGAACCTGAAAGATAGCTGTTATATGTTTCCCTCATATGCTGATCTTCTCTCTTTCTTTAATATTCTTTTATTTATCATTTATTGTTTTGAAGAAAAAATATTATTCCCTTGATTCATTTGTTATTGTTATTTAAAAATATTTTAGAAACAGAATAGCATTGGATTGTATTCATTTATTCAGTGTATTATTTCCTTTTTTATTTTTCTTTGGCCTTTATTTCTATTCTAATTGTTTGACGAAATGTCTCTGGGTTATCATTTGGATTGCTCACATTTATGATGGAGAACTAGTTAAAGCTGTGTAGATTCCTTTTTCCATTCCCTAGTGTGGGTTTGATTTGTGTTGAAATCTGGATAATCCAGTTCTTTATATGTTGATGTGTACTTTCAGGCTTTTTCTTTGACTTATCGATTACTAAAATTATTAACTTATAATGCTTTCCAGTAATGTTCAACACCTAGGTCATTGTGTTCGATTTTTGTTACATTGTGCTCAAAGATCACACTTTGCACAATTTCAATTATTTTAAATCCCTTCATTTCAATGGATAAGGATTTTAATACTCCCAAAATATTTTAAATTTTTTTTAAAATTTATTTTTTGTAAATATTTTGTGTGGTGGAGTACTTTGTATAGTCAGCCTGCTGAAGATGATACAGTTCAGTTATCTCCTCTTAAACCTCAGTTCCAGCCGGGTGTGGCAGTGCACGCCTTTAATCCCAGCAATTGGGAGGTAGATGCAGGCGGATTTCTGAGTTCAAGGCCATCTTGGTCTACAGAGTGAGTTCCAAGACAGCCAGGGATACACAGAAAAACCCTGTCTTGGAAAACAAAAAACAAAAACAAACAAACAAACAAAACAAAAAACGAAAAATACTCAGCTCCATCACAGAGTTAGTTTTGATATATTTTTCTATAAAACATATTAAATGACTTCATATATAGGAAGATTGTTTGAGTATTGTACATACAACTTTGTTGTGATTATAAATGTTCTAAATAATTCAAATGTTTATTACATCTTCAATAAATATTGTGAAATGAAGACTTTAATTGTGAATATAAGGGTTTCATATAAAATACCTTAGCAATTACTAAATAGAATTATAATATAATTATTTAGGGTAAAATTATCCCTTTTGTGTTTCAGATCATTTTTTATGTTGTTTCTATAAGCAAAAAAGTAAAAAGAAAAAACAAATCAAGATATAATATCTCTTTTAGAATGATTTGTGAATCTAAATATTCTAGAAATATTTAATAATTTATTTCAAATCATAGTAAAAATTAACAATTCTTCAGAAATGCTAACTAGAAAAAAAAACATTTCTCTCTGTCTCATAATTCACAATGAATGGATGGTTCTTGTTTGCCTTTCATGCAACTGCAACAATATTCTCACTTATTTTGCTTTTTATACTTGATTTTATTCAAAAATAGATTTATTATTTTAAGTATATGTTTTCGTGTATGTATATGTAGTTATCACAAAGGCCAGGAGAGGAAGTCAGATGCTCTGAGGCTACAGTTATAGTGGCTTGTGAGCTGCTGAACTTGAGTACAGGTAAATAAATGTAACTCCTCCACAAGAGCACTAAGCTCTCTTACGTGCTGGATCATTTCTTCATTCCAAAATTTTATTTTTTTATTTGGCTATACCATAAATGATGTAATATGTTACCTATTATAATTTGTAGCAGAGTGTTTGCCTTGTATGCATCAAACTAACTATAGGAGTGTATCTAGTAATCTTAGCACTGAGAAATATAGGCAGGGTGTATCCTCAGTTCTATATTAAGTTTGTAAAGAGATAAGAACATAAAAATTTAAGGTTCAAAAGTATATATTATCATACTTTTTCTTACAGTTATCTAGTAGGAAATGCTAGTACTAATTAACAAACAGCCATTGATATTTTATAATAAGAAAATCAACTGTTAACCTAACACATTTTTTTCAGACCTTGTAACTACAACATCAATCGAGAAGATGTGATATAAAAGGTATTCAGTTGTTAAGTCTCAGAACATTTCTTGGGAAAGAAAAGTGATCATCTGTACATAGCCATTGGGAGCTCCAGAACACATTGTTTTCATGGATGTGCACACTTTGTTCAAACAGAGACAGCTACATATATGGAACAGACTTTTGGATCCTAAAGAATGGTCAGATTGAGGATGTGTAAAAACATGAGGTAAAAACATTATAACCTTAAGTGTTTTGAAAACAGATATATCTTGAAGATTGCTCAATAAATAAAATTATATAGATATTGAAAAATTAAAAATGTTAATCCAAATAGTAAATAAATGCATGTCTATACATCCATTCATTCATACATGCATACATACATACATACATATGGTTATTTTAGTAATACAATATGTGTTTTTGTATGTGTATACGAATTGGTCCAGTAATTCTTTTTTAAAAATTGTAGGACTAATTTAAGAATTTTCATTTATTCATTTAGGACTTACAAGATGGCTCAAGAGTTAGCTGCAGACGCTTGCCTGCTGCAACTGATTCAGAGTATTTATATCAGCATAAAAGGAGGAAATAACTCTTTAAAGTTGTACTTTGATCTTCACAGATATGATGAGTCAGGAATATGTGATTATGCAAAACACATGCATACAAATATACATCCATATAATATATACCAACATACAAACATGCACACAAACAATAACGTATATACTTTTAAAATGGTTTGTAATGAGTATCAAGTGGGCATAGAGAGATGTTTTTGTGGTTAAGAGCACTTGCAGTGCTTCTTGAGGACTAGAGTGTGGTTACTATCACTAAGTCAGTGGCTTCCATTCACTGTGTCTCCAGCTCGAGGACATTTAATCCTTTGACCTCCATATGCAGCAGCACTGAAGTACAGTAACCCATGTAGACACACATACCTACACATGATTAAAACTTCTAAAAATAAAAGAAGACACAGTGTGGGCTGGAGACACAATAAAAAGACTTGCAACTATAGGTATGGAATTCACTCTAGATGTTTATTTGTAATGCAGAAGAGTGTGACTCATAATCCCAAAAGAAATACACAGACACAGATTAAAAGTATGTAGAGCCTTAAAACTTTGTGAAAACCCTAGCTTCTTTCCTGCATCACAAAAGTTAAATGCCTAAAGCAATAGTTACCTTTATAAAAAATGTATTACATTGTTTTATAAATTGTCATTAAAAGATTGCCAGTTATATTTTTCAGCCCAAAACACTGTTGATTATAAGAAATTACTATGATAATTTAATCATTGTAAATACCCTTTGATATTCCTAGTAATTATCTTAGAACAGGTTCAGAAGAACAAGTGAGTTGAACCCTTCTCTCAACCAAGATACATAATGCACTATCAGTTGTGAGAATAGCCTCTGGGGTTGAGCTTCCAATGCTGCGGATACAGAAAGCATGGGGCAATATTAGAAAGAGGTAACACATGGATTCAATCCTGAATTTGGAACAATAAAACAAAATATATCTTATTATAAATGTTTTGCCTGGAAATAGATTATTCTCTCATCAAAACATTGCTACTGCAGTTTCCCTTTCACTCTCCTATTCTTCCTAGTCCCACTTCCACAGTGTGTGTGTGTGTGTGTGTGTGTGTGTGTGTGTGTGTGTGTGTGTGTGTGTGTGTTTTGGTGATACTATTTCAACTGTTAAATAACATTTTTATTAGTCGTTTGACAATTTCATACGTCATTTTTTTTTACCATATTTACCCACCTTCCCTTACTCTTCTCAGATTCACTGTTTGGAAATTCATAAACCACATTTTCTCCCCTTTTCAAGGCCACCCTGTGGTACACAAATACTCTTAAATGTGCTAGATATCACTGGAACATGATAAATTTGCCAGGGGCTGCACTCTTAATGAAAACAGTCCAAGTCCTTGGTTAGAAATGAAATTCAGGGCCGAGTCTCATGCTAGAATTTGGTCTTGGTTGGGTTTGCAGCTGACATGCCTTTGCTGTCACAACTGATTTGAGTACATATGTACAGCTGTCTTCTTGTGTCAAGAAGATACTCTTTCTTTGTAAATATTATCCATCACCTATGGCTCTGTAACTCTTCACACTCCCTCTTCTTCAGTTTTCATCTTTAAGATGCCTTTCCCTTATACTTGATATATTTTAATCTTCATTTTCTTAATGGACCTAATGGACCATCCTTATATGCAAAAAACTTCACTATTACTTAAGTAATTAGTAAATAATTAGTCAAATAGTACTTGGAATGTAATTAAAATTCTTCAATATCTTTAACTGATCAAATAAGGCAATCAACCCCAAAATGTATAATGCTTTGTCAAAATCTTAAATCTTGTCAGTATTTGTAATTCTATTTCACCAAATAATAATCTGAAATTCTACTTTTGAAGACATTATTAATAGGACTTCAAAATTCAAGAGTAGGAAAGCATTTAAAGTGTGGATGGAGTTAGTATAGGATTCCTTCTCCAATCTTGGGACATTTCTTAAGTGGAGATTGTCTTAAATATAAACCAATAAACAAAGACTAATCAGAGTTAAAATGCCAAGAAAATCCAATAGAATATGAAAAAGAGAAGAGCACATTTAGCTTAGCTTTTCTATTTTTGCTAGATCTATTGGAAGCGATAAATACTTATGAGGATTTTAGAACTCCTTATTACTTTCAAAACAGCTAATTATCTCTGCATGCTAGAGAATTAATAAAAGTTCTACAACACAGCCTTCCTTTAGACATTTGGAGACTAGAACTGATCACAAGCCACACTGAAATACTTATTATTGTGCCTGATTACTGACTGGGCTTTATTTAAAAAAAAAAAAAAAAAAAAAAAAAAAAAAAAAAAAAAAAAACAACTGTACAAACTTCAATATGATAGCATTAATTTTGAGGATCTATTTGTTTCATTCTGGTAAAAGCAGTTATTAAGTTGTGCTTAGTTAATGTTTATGATGGCCATATTTTAAGAACAAACTTCTAATTTATTTTTATGTACCTCGATTCATGCTTGTGGAAGGTACAAAATAGATGCATTTCCAAATAGATTGTAAGATTCTTTAATGCCTCCAATAATACATGTAATTGAAACAAGACAGTAAGAATGATGCCATACATAAGGCAACAAATTCTTACATCTATAATAAATTACAATAAGAGTAACCCCTAAGGTTAGGGTCTGACTCATGCTTTGTAGTTATGGGTGTTAGGTATTAATTATCCTTCCAGTTATGGGAAGATAGATTTGTTGCTCTTACGGAGAATAGAAATAAGAAACACATGAGTGAAGAACAGGAGCTGTTTCACGTTTATGGTACACCAAACAGGTTACGGTTTTTAATAAAATCAAAATACGCTGTGTAAATAATATTTACAATACACACAAAAGATACAAGTACAAAGAGAATAAATGTACTAAGTAAAAGTTCTGTGGTCTCACATCTTGCCAATGAAGACACACATTCTACTGATATTTTTTTATTATTATTAGGTATTTTCTTCGTTTACATTTTCAATGCTATCCCAAAAGTCCCCCATAGCCACCCCCAATCCCCTACCCACCCACTCCCCCTTTTTGGCCTTGGGGTTCCCCTGTACTGGGGCATACAAAGTTTGCAAGTCCAATGGGCCTCTCTTTGCAGTGATGGCCGACCAGGCCATCTTTTGATACATATGCAGCTAGAGACAAGAGCTCCCGGGTACTGGTTAGTTCATATTGTTGTTCCACCTATAGGGTTGCAGTTCCCTTTAGCTCCTTGGGTAATTTCTCTAGCTCCTCCATTGGGGGCCGTGTGACCCATCCAATAGCTGACTGTGATCATCCACTTCTGTGTTTGCTAGGCCCCGGCATAGTCTCACAAGAGACAGCTATATCTGGGTCCTTTCAGCAAAATCTTGCTAGTGTATGCAATGGTGTCAGCGTTTGGAAGCTGATTATGGGATGGATCCCTGCATATGGCAATCACTAGATGGTCCATTCTTTTGTCACAGCTCGAAATTTTGTCTCTGTAACTCCTTCCATGGGTGTTTTGTTCCCATTTCTAAGAAGGGGCAAAGTGCCCACACTTTGGTCTTCGTTCTTCTTGAATTTCATGCGTTTAGCAAATTGTATCTTATATCTTGGGTATCCTTAACTTTGCAATATAGTTTAAATGATTTACCATTGGGAGTCTTTCTCAGCGTTTATACATTTAAAGTTTGCTGTGTGACTAACACAAAAGTTATTTCATGTTTTATTTTCTTCTTGATACTTTAAGTCAGAATCCAATAAGCACTTTAAAAAGTCTAGAAGAAATTAGAAAAGTGACTTTAGTAACATTAACTATGTATACTCAAGACCATGAAAGTCGCATCCTCCAAAGAGGAGAAAGATAAAGGAAATTATTATTAAAATTAGAAATAATATTAAGAAAATTTATAAATATATTTAAAAGCAAAAATATTAGAAAGAATAAAAAGATGTCTCAGTGGGACAGGATATGATTAATCTTGTGAAAACTGGACGTCCCAAGGAAGAAGGATGCTAGTGGGGCTGAAGTGAGGATGGGTAGGCACTTGGGGGTGCATCCACTCTGAGGTGGGGAAATGGGGTGAAGAACTTGGGGAGGGGAGACTAGGAAGAAGAGCAACATTTGGAATATAAATGAATAAAATAATTTAATAATAAAAAGTAAAATCAGAAAAAAATGCACATTAGTGGTCAAAAGCATGAAATATAAATATTATTTGAATTAATTTGAAAATTGACCTTCATTTTCCAATGACTATTTATTGTAGTTCTATTATTTTACCCTTCTTCAGAATAAATCATTAGAAATTAAAAATATTTATCACATATATTTTAATTATTCTTGCTTTTATTTTGATGTACATATATAATTTTACAAACAATTGCCAATGTTTTAAAATATAGATGAGTAGAAACTGAATTTATTGTTTTTAAATTTTGATATTTATCCTCTACAATAAGACTTTTAAGAGCAGTTTTTGATTATTTGAAATTTAGACATTCTACCACATCGAAATGCATACTTGACTTATTGTAATTTTAAATTATACATATACAAAGTCTGAGTATAAATACAAATATTATCTTATTTCATGAGCAACTATATTTTACTGTTCTCTAAAATCAGATAAACAATTGTAATGAAAATAATCACATGATGTTATATTTTTACTAAAATTGTACTCAAGGAGGAATTTCTCCAAATTATCCTGTTTAATATTTTAAAAAGTTTAAATTGTAGCTATGGTTTTAGATCTGAGAAAATAGGACATTGTTTTAATTTACATCTCAATGATTAACAATTTAAATCACAAGTACATATTATCAAATGAACTTTTTTTTGTTAAAATGTCTTCTTGTTATTTTCTTTAGAAGCTATTTATGTATTCTGAAAATGTCTTTTTCTCGGTTAAATGGTGAAAGCATGAAACTGACTATTTTCTCATTCAATTATGTTTCGGTATATTCTTAAATTCTTAGTTTAAATACCGTCTAAATGTCTTATCTCACGACGACTTCATTGTCCCTCTTTCTCTACAAGTGCATGTTCTAAGGTTCAAGATGATAATGAATCATTTGAAGATATTCCTTAGCCCTTGTACATCATCATCTCATCCATATAAAGCTCATACTTCCCAACTTAATTCAAATGTTTATATGTTCATATGCTTTGAAAAAAATTTGAGTTTGAAATAGTTCTTGAGAAGTATGAATGGCATTTTTCAACTTTAGTACAAATTTCATCTTTGATAGTCACCTCTACATCCATGTTGCTTTCCATCTATTGGATTATATGAAAAACATATTTCAATAAGTGGTTAAATTCTCACTTTCAGAATGAGTAGCATGATTACTGGCATAAGATGGATTTTATTTGTTGATTTCTGGGATTTCTTCCAATATTGTATACTTCCATACCCTTTATTTTCACAATCCATCTTTCAGTAAACATGCCTAAACAATTACTATTTTTTGCAAACACACAACTTTTAAAAGTGCTAAACTGTGCCAGCTGCATCAAACAATCTTTATCCTATTATGTTTAAATTATAAACCATATTTTTTGTATAGTAAAAATTCTTTCCATACTTCTTTTTCTCTCTGAATACACGTGATTCTTAAACTAGTATGTCCAAAGCCTCTACTTTTGTCATACATCTAATTCTTCTTTATGACTCTGTCATTTTTGTTTTGTATCTGGTCTTCATTTCAGAGCCTGCAGATCGGTGATCTTTCATGTGTGAGTTTGTAATCCTACCATCACTTGTGGTTCCCCTTTGATTATTATTTTTATGCATTCCATTTCATTTTATTAATCTTAGCTTTTCTTTGCAAAATTTTTGTCTGATCGATCCTTATTTTATTTTCTTATTTGCAATATTTCTGTTTTCTGTACTATATTTGGCTTGAGTGATTTTTCTGAAATGAAGCATTTTTCAACTCTTAACTTATAATTCCTTTGCATAAATTGAAGTTATATTGTCTTTAAACACATTGTTTCTCTATCAACTTTATAATTTTAAATATATTCTTATATTATTTTAGGAGTATTTTCTTCTGTCACCTTATATTCTTTTACTAATTAGAGTGTTCATTCAGTTTGACAATGACATTTTGGGCTTGGGGTGATGGCTCAGCAGTTAGCACTGGCTGCTCTTCCAGAGTACACATGTTCAGTCCCAGTTCTCATGTATTGACTCACAGCTTCCTGTAGCTCTAGTCTCATGGGATCCAATGCCCTTTTCTAGCCTTCATTGATAATATATGTCCCTGGTATACAAACATATATACAAGTGCTACACCCAAACACCCAAAATAATAAAGTACAATGAATGGCTTTTAAAAGATTCGTATCTTAAATCTATGACAATAGTAACTGGATAAATATTTCATCGAGTATGAGACCTACTGTGAAATGTTGAGGTCTTCAGTTCACATGCCATTACCCATGTGAAAAGCTTGAAATGGCTACACAAGCTTTGACAATACATTTTCTGTGGAAACATAAACAAGTGGATATACATTGGAACTTGCTGGCTGTCAACATGTCTTCAGGTTCAGTGAGAGACTCTTTTTGAAAGGAACAAGGCAGAGATTGAAATAGTATAATACACACTGTCCTCTTCTGACCACCACCCTAATGTAGACCGGCATGTATATGACACATGTGTGCATAAACCACATTTATTCACCACACAAACTATAGTACGCAGAAATACTGAATATATGCTATCACTACCAAGATACAGTGGATAAACGGCAGAAAGAACAAGAAATGATGTTCTATTGTCTAATCCAATAGATACATTTGCTTTTCATTCATTAGTTTTATAGTCTTTTTGAAAATCATCCCCACCAATTCTTTGAATGGCAGAGAATGTTGTCAAAATATGTTGAATTGTGTTTGACAGTTATCTTGGTATGTGTGGTGCATATGCATGAGTGTCAATAGTTTCTAAGAAGGTAGCAGTGAAAGCAGTGGAGAGGGGCTGGAGAGAAAGCTCAGTGGCTAAGAGCCCTGGCTGGCTGTTCTTCCAAAGACTCCAGCAACCACATGGTGTCCCTTTCATGCCTGTAACGCCAACTCCAATGAGTCTGACCCCTCTTCTGGTTTTAGCAGGCGTATGCACATGTGTAAGCACACACACAAATAAAAGAAAAATAAAGATCTTTCAAAAGTGATAATGATAACAGATAAATAAGTATTTTTGACACCATAAACTATGCTGGGTGTGTTATTGAAGGCCAACTACCCTATTATATATTATTATCATGCTTGTTTCTTAGGTAAATATGAGCCTTGAGGTGGTAAAGTATCTTATCCCAGTTATTTTACTGACTAAAGGTGAAGTAAGGTGTTTGTTTGAGACAGGGTTTCTTGATACAGTCCTGGCCACCCTTTAACTCTCTATAGATCAGGATAGCCTCAAATTCACAGAGATCTTCCCGCCTCTGCCTCCCAAGTGCTGGCAATGAAGGTATACACCATGAACACCAGGATGAAGTAAGGACTTTTAAGATAACTCTTATCATTAATCATTTAATTTGATACAAAACACAAATTCTAAATTAACTGAATTTTCTTCATACATCCAAAAGAAGTGACTACATGATGTGGACTTTTACATTTGTAATTGGGCAGTGTCTGTCACGTTTTCAGAATTGCTCTGCTTTTCTCCGTTTTGCTTCAAGCACCAGGATGATAACTTCAATGTTATCCAGTATTCTATTATCCCTTGTTCCAAGTATTGAATTTCTGAAGATTGGGTTGAGAAGTGTTGAAAGTCAGCTTAATTCTTTGTCTCTCTGACTACAGGCTGTTCCCTGCAGGTGTTCAACTCCTGCCCTGAGGTGGCACTATCCATGCACCTTCCCTGACTGTGTGCTCTAGTGACCACTCCCTCGCTTTACCATTAGAGTGAAGAGAGGGAAGGTAACACTTGCTCTACCAGCCCCAGAGATTACAAAACCCTTTTGTGGTTTTTCTCTGCTTTGTCAGTGTCTTTGTAAATAAAACTTTAATTCAACTCAGAAGGAAGGAAGGAAGGAAGGAAGGAAGGAAGGAAGGAAGGAAGGGAGGGAGGGAGGGAGGGAGGGAGGGAGGGAGGGAGGGAGAGAGAGGCAGGAAGGGAGAGATGAAGGGATAAAGAAGGAAAGCAAGAGAAAGAAAAGAAAAGAAAGAGAGAAAGAATGAAGGAAGGAAAGAAGGAAAGAAGGAAAGAAGGAAAGAAGGAAAGAAGGAAAAAAAGAAAGAAAGAAAAAAAGAAAGAAAGAAAGAAAGAAAGAAAGAAAGAAAGGAAGGGAGAGAGAAAGAAGGAAGGAAGGAAGGAAAAGAAAGAAAGAAAGAAAGAAAGAAAGAAAGAAAGAAAGGAAGGAAGGGAGGGAGAGAGAAAGAGAGAGAGAAAGAAGGAAGGAAGTAAGGAAGGAAAAGAAAGAAAGAAAGAAAGAAAGAAGGAAAGAAAGGAAGGAAGGAAGGAAGGAAGGAAGGAAGGAAGGAAGAAAGAAGGAAGGAAAACTGAATCAAAATCATATGAGACTGGAGACTGGATGGGGTAAAAATAAGTTGCCATAGTCCTTGCATAGCATACCTTAAGACTGGATTAGATTTCCAACACTAAATAAAAACTGGGTGTGACAGGAACCAAGCCCTCACACTATTAATGATGCTATGCTGTGTTACAGACAAAAGCCTAGCATAGAAGCCTCTAAGAGACTCTGTTCAGCAGCACCTGATTGAGATAGATGCAGGTGCACACAGGCAAACATTATACCAAGGTAGGAGACCCCTATAGAAGAGATAGTGGAAGGATTGACTGTCTTCTAGGAGATGGCAACTGGACTGGAAACCAACGTTGTCAAATAATCCTGAGCCCTGGGAGCTCTCAGAGTTTGAGCTACCAACTAAATTGCATATACATATTCTGGCTCTTCTGCCCACCCTCTCCACCCCCAGCACAGGCTGAGAAGAGGGCTGCCTCATCTGGACTCAGTGGATGAGGATGCACCTCATCCTGCAGAGACATGATGCCCCAGGGTGAAGGGATGCCTGGAGACAGGGGGCTTCCCTCTTAGAGTCGAAGCAAGGGGGAGAGGGAAGAACTCTGTAAAAGGGAATTGGGAGGGCACAGCATTTGGGATGTAAAGAAATAATTAAAAAAGGAAACCTGGGTATGATTTCTTATCTGTAATGCCAGCACACAGTGGGGGAACAAAGGTTAAAGGTCATCTTCAGCCACATGGTTATTTGAGACCAAGCACAGAAGACATGCGGCCATGTTTCAAGGGGAATATTATTATAGTTGTTTTATTTATTTATTTATTTATTTATTTATTTATTTATTTATGTATTTAGTCAGTGGAAAGATGGAAATGCACCAAGCCTGGTGTTACTTAAAATAGAACCAACAATAATCCCAGCATATATTATTTTATTTTTGAATAGTTAAGGCATTGATCACCCTTTTTCAAGACAGGACATGTTACTTGAGTGTGGGAGTAAAAGCTATTCTCCACAGAGGTAAATAGATTGTTTTGAATTAATTTTCCTCATTTACTTCTTGCCAATAAATATGAGATGTCTTAAAAGATCTCCAACAACAGAAGACACAAGTATGTAATGACCCAATTAATTCTAAAGAGTCACTGGTGGGCAAGATGAACAATACATTTGAAAAAGGCTATTCACATGTTCTTATCTGTGTCTAAGCAATTAGAAAAGTGCCATTGCTACCCAATCTTTGACTTATAACAGAAAATTAGTTGAAGCAACAGGTCTTTGCTCTTCTGTACTGTACACTATCACATGTAAAAAAGACCAAATATTAAATTATTAATGATTAAAGGTGGCTATGTCTAATGAGCATGCAAGAATCTATAATAAATTACTTACAATGATAAAGTCTGTTTTTAAACAAAAGTGACAGGATATGGACATTTGTTAATTTAGTAGTTTGAACATTATTAGTAATATCTCACTGTTTCTCTGTTTCTCTCTGTCTCTCTCTCTGTCTCTCTTTGTGTCTCTCTCTGTGTCTCTCTCTGCCTCTCTGTCTCTGTCTCTCTGTTTCTCTCTGTGTCTCTCTGTGTCTCTCTCTGTCTCTGTCTCTGTCTCTCTCTCTCTCTCTGTGTCTCCCTCTCTGTCTCCCTCACTTTGTGTATGCATGTGTGTGTATCTGGTTTTGTGTGCTTGAGAGCTGGAACCCAGAGAGCATTCATCATGCATTCCACTACATTACTCTACCAAGCCACAAAATGCTTGAAAATATATGAACGTTTTTATACATTTTATACACACAGTTACAAAACCTTTGCTGTTTTTCATATAATTTCATGTATATTTTTTCCAAAACTTGATGTATGTTACTACACAAAACTGCAGAAACCATGGCTTTTACTCCATTAAAACACAAAACATACACAGAGTATGAACTTATAAATATTTTCACATGCCAATAAATAATATAATTAATTAAAATACATAACAATATAACAATTATATATACTCCAAGTTACACTGTGAATAGGGACATTCATGTAAGTCTAGAGTTTGGATAGAGAAATGTGGGGGGAAATCTTTGAAGAAAATGAAAATAGCAAAGGCCCCACATCCTTAACTGAGACATGGAACTTTCTGGTAAGACTCTACTCCTGTAATGACTTCTGTATCCTGGATACAGAAGGTACTACATCAAAGGCAATAGCATCTATGTGGCACTAGTATGAAGTTGAGAACACAAACAAGGTATTTTATTCAATAAATGGAAGATAGAAGTACAAATATCAACTTACAATAGTCCTACTAACGGGCAATATGATCATTGTCTGTGCAAAAAGGAAACTGAAACATAGGGAATTCAATAAACTGCATTCAGCTGTGGAATCAGGTGTCTAGATCTGAGGTCTGGTTAATTCACATACTATACTCAACTGAATAATAGCTTAGAAAAATGGGTGTTTACAATTTTATAATTTACAAATATGCTACCCAAAGAGACATACAGAAAATACCCAATGAAAATTAAAAAGCAGACAGCAGATTGTTAAAATTCGGCATATGACTAAGAAGTGCTTAGACTGGAGAGGAAGTGCAGTAACAGACGGATATCATTCAGAGCGATAATGAGTAAGAACTGGAGGGAAGCATGAGTCACCAGGCTTCATATCTTAATAAATATTAAGTTTGTTTGAGTTAAAAACCAATTACCTCTACATCTGGATTTATGTATCATTTAGAGAGCAATGGCAAAAGATAAAAAGAGTTTCAACCAAATGAAAAGTCAACTCTTTAGAAAAATAATAGAAACTTGAGATTGGATTTCACATTGAATGTCAGATTCACAGCAAGGATATATTAATTATACCAACATAACTTTCTATATCATATCAAATATCATTAAAAAGAAAATACAAAGTATATGTAAGGATAGCAATTAGAAAATATATTGACTGTCCCTCTTTTCATTCCATGAAGTTTTCCATTAGAAAAAAACTATTAGAATAAGGAAAACTGGAAGATGGTGTTCATAGGATAAATGGGAGCTAATTGTGTATTTAGGCAAGGATGGAGCCTATGTTGAGATGAAGGGTTTGCTTGTTATGAGCAAGGAATGTGAGTTTATAGCATGGCTTCTGTCCAGTGTCATGAAGTGAACCAGGGCTGCCAACATCACGCCAGGGATGGTCTCTAAATAAGGTTTGCTTCCTCAATCCCCTGCTTTGTTTGATAGTTACTACCTTCCTATCAAAGGTGGCTCTATTTCACAACTTCTAGAAAGAACCTTTTCTAAGACACAGTATCGCATAATAAAGTTCATTCACTGGAAAGAGTTACTGGATCCATCATAAATTTTCATTCAATATTGAATACATGCTCACCCTTTTCATAGAAACGAAATAAATTCGGAGCACGAACTCTGTCAAGGGCTGGTGAGTATGACAACAGCTGTCGGGTGGTGTGGAAATGGCTAATTCAAATATGATTCTGCAAATTCCAAAGTCAACGTGGAATGAACAGAAATTTTACTCAATGAGACTTTGGAAGAGATAAATATTCATGTATAATAGGTACGTTACCTTAAGAAGACGGTGAAGGATATGTTTTAAAATATATCTCTGGAAATGTAACCTAGATGCATTTATTGAGTAAAGTGAGTTTATAATTTTGTCTTGAATTTTTTCTGGTTCAGTTTAGAACCATAAACATTCTCTATGGGGAGAGATACAAGCTCACAGTGTCCTAGATGAGGAACGAATAGAAAAGCATCCCTGAAGATATAAAACATTTCCTAGGATGGTTCTGGCAAGCATGGGAGAGGACTACATTTTATTCTGCGTTGGGTTTACAAGGTGGGAAAAGAAGCAAAATTTCATGCTAGTAACTGGATTTATGAAGATTTAGTATGTTTTGCAGTGTGCAAAAATTTATTTCTAAACTTTTGTCAATGAGATTGTAAGCTACTTTGAACAAATAAACACAGAGTTCATTCTGGATTTGATGCAACCATGGAACATCAGGAATGATATGATTATAAATTTTACATGTTTGAAATGCAACTATGAGATTTGATTTTTGAAGTCTTTATATATATAAATATCTCTTAATTGGAATGACTTAGATTCTGTGTATATTATGCAAGCCTCCCTGTATATCTTGTTACACTGCTATAAAATTATTTACTTCCAATGTTCATTACTAATGCCTAGAGGCATTAGTTTTTCAGGAAGACATTATTGATGATTTGATTACACTGGAAAATAAGATTCCTCTCCACACATGTTGGATTCCTCTGGTCTCTGCATCAGAAAGTAAAGGAGGGAGCAAAAATGTTGCCTGGATTATTAGTTTCTTTTCTGCTGTTATTAGGCACAATAACCCAGCAACATAAAGAAGAAAACATTTATTTTGGCTTTCCTTTCTGGAGAGACAGATTCCATCACAGTGAAGAATGCATGATAACAGGAGCTTGATCCAGAATAGGCAGGGTAACTGTTTTGTTTCAAAGTTAAGACTGGTTGATAAAATGTAGTCTTTCTAATCAATTTAAAATATCAAATAAACAAGAAAACAATTTTAAAGTCAGAATGAACTAAGTAGTTACATAATATATCTAGGAAGTGCTACTTAACAGTTACAACATTCAACTTCATTCTTTTATAACAGAAATTATCTAAACACTTAAACTTTCTACTTATATTAAAAACATTTAAAAATTCAAATGCTAATTCAAAATAATCCCATTTTAGCTCACTCCTTTTATCAATGACATGTTTTCAGAAGAGTTATGTGTACTGTCTCATATCCCTGCCAGCAATTTACTCTGTTATGTTATCACCTTTCCTTTCTTCACAGCATTTTCTATGTTTTGGAAATGACTTTTATTTTAGTGGGTATTGTTCAACTTTTCTCCAAACAACCTGTCGTCATTTTAAAATCACTTTCCTTTATTTCCATAGCAATGTGCAGGTCTGATATTAAACTCAAATTCCTACTGCTTAATAATTATTGCTCATCAGTCTTGGCATTAGTTATATTAAATACTAAAACCTTCCAAATGTTTGTTTCTTGAACTCCGTCTCTTTCAGATTTTTACTAAAATTGTATATAGTATATAAACTATATACAAATAAATTACATACATTCCAAAAGTATCATCATCCATCTAATCTTTTAGAATTGAGATGATTTTATCCAGATGCTTTCTTGACATCTATATTAGAATTCCAAAAATAAAATTATTTTATAATATCAGTATGTAATGGTAATCTCATTGTATGATTACTAAAAAAATCAATATACTAAATAGTTTACCCCTTATCTATAGTTATTTAATTACTCACATCATCTATTATCTACTTAGGTGTAGCTACTAAGTTAAAATAATATAGGCCATCAAAACCAGAATAATTAAATCATTTCTAAAATCCCCCAAATTTAATTTGCTTTTAATGTATTTCCAGAGAACTAAAAGCAGAAACTAAATCTTCCAAAAACCAAAGCTCACTTTTCCTCTCGCTGTTCCTCATTTTGCATTGACTCATTTTGGAGGCACAAGGATGAAACAAGAATTCTTGAGAAAATATTGTTTATAACAGTCTCCAGTACCCACAATAGTCTTTGTGCTGTTTGTCACCTAAACATAATCTCAAGACTCTGACCAACTGGAGTGAAAGCATCTTCAACAGCTTTTCCCACTGATATGACATAGAGTGGATAAGAGATGTATAACTTATTTAACTATTCATGGCATCCAAAGAGCTACCATGAGTCAACTTGGGAGGAGCTTCGTGTTTACCTTACAGTTTCATGCCAAATGGAGCTTGGCTAATGGGCTTCAGCCTCATGGAATTTTGTACAGATCAATTGATCAGAAAGGTGAAAAGGGATGGGGCATTCAGTCTGTTTGAACAGGCCTGCTCCCAGTGACCTACTTCAAACAGCTGAATTCACTCCATCAAGTTTCCAAAGCCTACCAAAACAGTACCATTAGCTGGGAAAGCCAAGCACTTAATGCTTCAAACTATAGATTATATTTCTCTTTCATATTAATCAGATGAAAGAGAAAGTGGTGGAAGGTAATGATGATAAAAATGTTATAAGTATGCATCAAAATATAACAAGAAAACCCATTGATTTTTATGAATACTGTATACATTAGCATTAATGAATGTGTATGAAAGATTAATCCTATGTAACCTCCCATCCTAGAGCAGATGCAAGCAAAGGCAGAAAAAGTTGAGTAAGACAGTATAAGAAAGAGTGTGATAAGCAGGGAAAATGATAGACTATAAAACAAATGTCATGTCAAAATTTTAGATGTATCAGAAATTACACATATCAGAAGAAAAATGAAATTATTTCATTATGTTTATTGACCAATAAGTTTATTTTAGTTAGTTTCCTTCAAATGCAACTAATTATGAGTCCTTCAGTATAGGGGAAGGTTAGATTTATACAAACTTGTGCAGAACTAAAGCAAACAATATTCTGTGCTTTTTATTTCAGTGAAATCCCCTAGTTTATATAAAATCTCATGCAGAATGATAGGTAGATATGAAAACCCCTTCTAGTAAATGCTATGGTTTTCTGTATGAGAACATCTCAACTGAAATATTTATTTCTACAGCATGATCCAAAACAGTTATTTAATTGCAAAGCTTTACCTTTTAAACTAGTGGAGTTTAGAATTATATAAATTGAATGAATTAAGCAGGAATGAATCTAGAATTGTTCAAAATTTAAAAGACAGGTAAATTTTTGAGAACGTTAAACATCAATCTAGCTAAAAATATTTTGTCCTTAATGAACATGTATGTGACGAGACCTGTCAAAAGCTTGAGGATGACATCATTACGTGAATTAGACAGGAGAGGCCCAAGTCTGACGACCTGGCTTTACTCCTGAGACCGACTGGTGAAAGGAGAAAACTTAGGAGTTTTCCTCTGACCTCCATACACATACAGTATCATACCTGTGTCCACACAACTATAAAGATAAACAAACTTAGTCTTTTTGAATCTTGTTGATATTACTGTTGTATCTAGCCTCACATTCTGTATGATATGAGTTTTTCAATATCACAGAGTCATTTCTGTTGACACAAAATAAAGTCACTTAAGCGTGAATTTATTCACATGAATGTGTTCTATGTAAAAATGCATGTGCCTTCAGTTTATCTATTAGATGGCATGGGCTCAAGTATTCAGTAGTTATAATGTTCTTTCTTTTATGTAAGTAATGCATCATTAGCACATAAATCATGCAAATAATTCATATTGAGACACTAACATTTATGTAAGAAAAATCAGTATAAAAAGCAATCACTATTCACTTTTATTTATTATAAATAACCAGACATCCATTATTCCTTATTACATGTACTTTGCATCATTATTTTAGATAATTTAAATTATAGTAACATCCATTTTAAGGATAAAACAGCTTTATTTACAAGAGTCAGATAATACTTGATTCTATGACTCAAATCCTGTCAATTAACTACTTTAGTTTTACTCTAGCCAGAATATCATGGCAAGAGTTTAAACTCTCTGAGCATCCTGATTCTTAACACTTCATAAGTTATATTTATTTCTATATGGAACAGGACACTCATTATGCTATTTCTTAGTTCATCGGTTATCAGTATGGGGCAGACACACATGTGACGATGCCTAATGGTTTCGAGGTCTCATGTCATGTACATTACTGATTTTTAATCCTGTAGTTATGTATGCTTCTGTCTGACAGATATCACTCTTCCTACTTGGAGTTACGACTTACAATTGTGGGAGTCTATCAAGAAAGTGAATTTCAATTCATCTTTCATCATCAAAAATTACTTCTTGCCCATCTGAGCCTGCAAAATCCTTCTTACACTTAAATGTCAACTATCTAAAAATTATAAAAATTATCTTTACACTAATTCTCAATTTTTGTTTCCAATATGACATAGAAAAGCATTTCCAGTATTAAAATTTACCAACTTTACAGGCTATTCACCTAAATGAATTTTTTATGGCTTACCTATGATGTTCTTTTCATGCCTCTTTTGTGTTTATGTGGATGCCTGAGTGTATGTGTTCGTGTGTGTGTGTGTGTGTGTGTGTGCATGCACATGCACATGTGACAGTTTTTATTTGTTTTGTTTTGAGACAGGATATAACTCACACTCTATAGCTCAAGGTATCTTGGAACTAACTATGTATTACAGGTTACCTTTTACCTCATCGCAGTTTTTCTGCCTCAGCCTCCAGCCTAATGGAACAGTGATGTAAGTCGGTGATCCTAACCATTTGATTTTTATTTTCAAATATTTACAGTGTGCACCAACCTTAAAGTGTGACCTTAAAAGTAACATTCAGTTGTTCTGGTATGTTCAGAGATGGGCAACTGTCTAATAATGACTTAGTATAATTCATGTTTCAGTAGCAGTATACCTGCTCCATGACCCAACAAATGGGTGCATCTCAGATTTCTTGATGTGTGATCATTGCAAACTTACCAAATTTAGTAGCTTATGTTGTTACTGTAGACATAATATTTGATAAAAATTAACGTAAATGAGGAACTATTTATTTTGGCTAACTCTTTCGGAAATCTCTACTAAAGGTCAATTTTCTCTATATGTGTTGGGCTGACATGAGGTGTACTATCACGATGAGAAGGCCATTGGAGGTAGAAGCAAGCAGACAGGAGGATGAAAGGAATGAGAAAGGGTCGGGGAGAAAAATAGAAAAACATGTCATTTATCCTTTCCTGGTCTCATTTTGGTTGCTCTGATAAAACCTTGATGCAAATTAACTCGAGGAGGAAAGGTTTTATTTGACTTATCAGTGATAATCCATCATAGAGGGATCCCTAATCAAGAATTCAAGACTGATCTTTGGAGGCAAGAACTGAAGCAGAACTCATGTTGAAACACTTCTTACTGGTTTAGCATTCATGACTTGTTCCAATGATTCCCTTAAACATTTCAGGATCATCTCCATAGTAGTGACATCCTCTCCAGTAGGCTGGGACTCTTCCCATTAATCATTAATCAAGAAAATATCTCTTCGACATGATAACAGGCCAGTTTGATGCAGGCAGTTTCCAAGCTTAGGTTCCCTTTTCCTATGCAAACCCTAATTTGTTTCAAGTTGAGAAAAACTAACCAGTTCGATTGATTCCTTGTTTACTTGACACACAAACATGTCACATATACACCATTAACATACTTTTATTTTTTAATACCAGGTTCATGTTAAAACTAATTGTACAATACAAAATAAAATTCCCTTTTAAAAATCCTTTAGTTTAAAAAATTAAACATATTAAAATCCAAATTCTCTTTTAAAAAATTAAGTATCTCTTTAAAAATTCCAAGTTTCTCTTCTGTGAGCTCCTGTAAAACCCAACACAAATTCTATACTTACTCTGTTACATAAACACGAAGCTACACTTTTATCAAAAGCCAAGCAAACCCAAATCCAACATTATATCTATATATATATCTATATATATCTATATATATCTATATATATATCTATCTCTATCTCTATCTCTATCTCTATCTCTATCTCAATCTAATCTCTATCTCTATCTTTATCATCTATATCTATATCTATATCTATATCTATATCTATATCTATATCTATATCTATATCTATATCTATATCTATATCTATCTATATATCTATATATATCCCCTTGTCTGATATCTGGAGCTCTCTCATGATCTAGGCTCCCGAGAACACAGACATCTCCTTCTCTTTGGCTCTCCAATCCACAGCAAGCCCATTTTACGCCATTGATTCCAGAAGGCTCCACTGCATACAAACCACATCTGGGTGTTCTTCTCAAAGTCCTGACATCTCTAAAATGTTGGAGTTTCCACGGCAACTGAAGCTATCTCAATGGTCTCCTGATCTCACAAAGGAATCTCAACTGTACTACACTGTTCCAAGCCTGTGGCCGGGCAAAACGTGGACCCATGGTTTACCTGTCCTATGAACTCAACATCACTTGTCCTGGTAAAGCCAGGGTCCCATTTTTGCAGTCTGAGTTTCTTGTTAATCACACATGACTCCTCAGCCCCAGATGACCACAAATCATATAGTCCCAATGTGAAATATAACACAAACGGCCTCAGAAAACTGTCAAATTTTAATTTTTCATTAATTTTATATATACGTACTATAATAATATCATACCCCACCCTCTATTCACCTCACAACTCTTCTCACACGTTCCCCCAACCCAAGTTTGTGGCTTATTATTATTTAATTATGATATGAATGTCATGTTTAATTTTAGGTAAACTTGTAAATGCAGTCTCAATATTTCTGATAGAGTCTTTGGGAGCTTTGCAAATATCCTTTGAACCTTCACAAGGTAGCTTCGGTTGCCTGTACTTCTTTCAACCTTCCTATCTTGAAATCTCTCAAAAAATCTCCACAATCTAATAGCACACAGTGGGCTTTTCTAGCACAGTGTTCTAATAAATACAACATTGCTTTGCCTATCTCACGATCTGCTACCAAATGCTTATTGAGTACGTAGGCTTGCAGTCCATCCTCATCTGAAGCCAAAGCATGATCTTGGAGACAGGAACTTTCTTACTGACTTACTCTTCCTTACTTATGGAGATTGTGTTCTTAAACAACCCAGGGCCACATGCCGAGGATTGCTACTGATCCCAGATTGCTGAGTCCTCTCATGGCAAACATTAATCAAGGAAACACTTTCCAGACAACTCCACAGACCAATCTGTTAAGGAAATTCTTCAATTGAAGTTTCTCCTTCCTGGATAATTCTTCTTTGTTTTAAGTTGAAAAAATTTTCATAGTACTCCCCACATTCTTCACAGGCACCGCCAAATGATTTGCTACTTCCAATTGTAATCCACCTCCTAGCTGCCCACATAGTAGGAACTCATCAATGGATTTACCTCGTGAGTATTTTCATGAGACATTAGATCACAACACTTGATCTTGAGTCCTGAAGTTTACCTCTCCTTTTTAAGATGAAACTAAGTTTCATCCATTTATAATTATCATAAAATCCTTCTTGTTTTTGTGATTTCATAAATCTAATACATAAAAATTGCAACCATTTTATGTATATGTTCACTATTTTACTCTCCGTCTTTACTACTTTAAGCATTTTCAAAAATATGAATATTAGCAATTATTAAGTTAGACACACACATACATATGCATATAAAGGAAAAAATGAATATGTAACTATGTGAACATATGGACAAACTTTGTTTTGAAAAAATGATGTGGTCATTTCTGTAAAGTTAATATTTCCCTAATTTTTTCTCATTTCATAATCCCAGATTGATCATTCAAAATCAAAATCTTGCTTAAAATTCTGAAAATAGAGGCAGAGACAGGAGGATTTCTGAGTTCAAGGCCAGCCTGGTTTACAAAGTGAGTTCCAGGACAGCCAGGGCTACAGAGAGAAACCCTGTCTCAACTACCCCGCCCCCCGAAAAAATTCTGAAAATAATTTCATAAGTCATTTTAGCATACTATAGGAAAAGATAAATGCTTTAATCTACCAGTAAGTCATGGACTCTTCCAGTTCAGCCTTTGCTTATCTAAAATAATGACAACTAGAAAGTTCCTAAACAAATATGAACCTTAGTAAATCCCCATATATTTATTAATTTGCATATTATTCACATTTCTATAAAAATTATGCTCAATGGAATGGTTTTCAATTAGTATTAATGCCTTTCATTTTATGCTAAATTTCATTATTCTATCTCTATACCCTAATCAATATTGTCACAAGCATAAATGAAAATAATATTGACTAAAAATATTTTTAGACAAATGACGAATTTAATTCACTTTAAGAAATCCTTCAATGATCATTTTGTTAAAATAATTTTTATGAAAATTGAAGTTCTACAATGTATAAAAATTATGAAAGTGTAATCTCTTGCGAGATAGCTACAATATTTAAGTATTTAAAAAGACATGATTATTTTTGGTATAAACAATATGACCATTTTCCTAATGAGAATCAAGGAAAAGAAAAAGAAAAAGAAAGAGAAAAAGAAAGAGAAAAAGAAAAAGAAAGAAAAAGAAAAAGAAAAAGAAAAAAAAGAAAAGAAAAAGAAAAAGAAAAAGAAAAAGAAAAAGAAAAAGAAAAAGAAAAAGAAAAAGAAAAAGAAAAAGAAAAAGAAAAAGAAAAAGAAAAAGAAAAAGAAAACAATGGCTATCCAATTCCCATCTGCAAAACATTTAATTTTTATTAAATAACACAAAAATATTACTATAGAAAATAATTGTAATCATTTCATTCTTAATTACTAAATTTATATTTCCTGAGAGAGTTACTACAAAAACTACTCATACATAAAATTTCAATCTAAGATAAGAATAAAATTTAAATAATTGCACATGTATTCATTAGTCATTTTCAATGAGAATTTCTGAAGGCGAGTGCTTATTATCAGATCAGAATTATGCAAAAACAGCAGTTTCTGACAAAATATCTAGTATGTGTCATGTAAACAATTAACGTTAACAATATGACAAAATATTATCATTTCCATTTTTATAAAAATGATGGCTGGAATTCTAAAAACATAAATATCTTAAGGCTATGTTAATGTGTTAGTGTAGAAAGAATTCTGTTACAGCTAAATTAAATTCTAGTTGGATAGTAATTTTTGCTTTCCTGACAAACTAGGCAATGTCCCACTTTCAAACTAATCATTTTCCTCCTAGTATCCTTTTAAATAAAATGGACCAAAATTGCCAAATATAATGTACTGGCAAACAGCATTTAACTGTGGACATTTCATTAGTATTGTTTCCTTGTTTTTATTGTTTACTTAAAAAATAAATCTTGAAACAGATGACTTTTATGCCATTTGAAATATTAATATCAGTTTTGTTTTCATTTATATTACATTCAGAAAGTCTTTTTCAATAAAACTCCAAATTTTTCTTTAAAATGCTTTATTTAAAATTAAATTTATACTAGAAGTGACATATCACATACATTAACATGTACATACTACTCATATTTTCTATAAATACAAGACTTTCAAGTAAAGACTTATTATATATATATATATATATTATATATATATACACACATAATAACTGTTTAAAACCTCTCCATTGGAAAATTTTAAATAAAATATTATATAAATAACTTCAATGCTATAAATTTGACAGTATTTGCAGATAATTATTGTTTTCTTCTTAAAAACAGAAAAATATAAATTGGTACATTTTTTCACCATAAAATGTAGTCAAATAGTTAACATAACTGCAAATATTTATATACTTGTACTAATACTCTCTTCAAATTAAACCCTACAAATGCAGAGAATACATATCCACCTTATCTATGAAGAAATAAATTAAGAGATCTTCTACTATTACTGTTGTTCTTACAGTTCACGAATAAAAGAATATCAAATTGTATCAAAGTAAATTTAAATAATGCTAATTAATGTAAGCAGAAATGGCAATAGTTAACATATTTTGAGCTTTTTTTTTTCTTTCCATTTTTTATTAGGTATTTAGCTCATTTACATTTCCAATGCTATACCAAAAGTCCCCCATACCCACCCACCCCCACTCCCCTCCCCGCCCACTCCCCCTTTTTGGCCCTGGCGTTCCCCTGTTCAGGGGCATATAAAGTTTGTGTGTCCAATGGGCCTCTCTTTCCAGTGATGGCCGACTAGGCCATCTTTTGATACATATGCAGCTAGAGTCAAGAGCTCTGGGGTACTGGTTAGTTCATAATGTTGATCCACCTATAGGGTTGCAGATCCCTTTAGCTCCTTGGGTACTTTCTCTAGCTCCTCCATTGGGAGCCCTGTGATCCATCCATTAGCTGACTGTGGGCATCCACTTCTGTGTTTGCTAGGCCCCGGCATAGTCTCACAAGAGACAGCTACATCTGGGTCCTTTAAATAAAATCTTGCTAGTGTATGCAATGGTGTCAGTGTTTGGATGCTGATTATGGGGTGGATCCCTGGATAAGGCAGTCTCTACATGGTCCATCCTTTCATCTCAGCTCCAAACTTTGTCTCTGTAACTCCTTCCAAGGGTGTTTTGTTCCCACTTCTAAGGAGGGGCATAGTGTCCACACTTCAGTCTTCATTTTTCTTGAGTTTCATGTGTTTAGGAAATTGTATTTTATATCTTGGGTATCCTAGGTTTTGGGCTAATATCCACTTATCAGTGAGTACATATTGTGTGAGTTCCTTTGTGAATGTGTTACCTCACTCAGGATGATGCCCACCAGGTCCATCCATTTGGCTAGGAATTTCATAAATTCATTCTTTTTAATAGCTGAGTAGTACTCCATTGTGTAGATGTACCACATTTTCTGTATCCATTCCTCTGTTGAGGGGCATCTGGGTTCTTTCCAGCTTCTGGCTATTATAAATAAGGCTGCTATGAACATAGTGGAGCATGTGTCCTTCTTAACAGTTGGGGCATCTTCTGGATATATACCCAGGAGAGGTATTGCTGGATCCTCCGGTAGTACTATGTCCAATTTTCTGAGGAACCGCCAGACGGATTTCCAGAGTGGTTGTACAAGCCTGCAATCCCACCAACAATGGAGGAGTGTTCCTCTTTCTCCACATCCTCGCCAGCATCTGCTGTCACCTGAATTTTTGATCTTAGCCATTCTGACTGGTGTGAGGTGGAATCTCAGGGTTGTTTTGATTTGCATTTCCCTGATGATTAAGGATGTTGAACATTTTTTCAGGTGCTTCTCTGCCATTCGGTATTCCTCAGGTGAGAATTCTTTGTTCAGTACTGAGCCCCATTTTTTAATGGGGTTATTTGATTTTCTGAAGTCCACCTTCTTGAGTTCTTTATATATGTTGGATATTAGTCCCCTATCTGATTTAGGATAGGTAAAGATCCTTTCCCAATCTGTTGGTGGTCTCTTTGTCTTATTGACTGTGTCTTTTGCCTTGCAGAAACTTTGGAGTTTCATTAGGTCCCATTTGTCAATTCTCGATCTTACAGCACAAGCCATTGCTGTTCTGTTCAGGAATTTTTCCCCTGTGCCCATATCTTCAAGGCTTTTCCCCACTTTCTCCTCTATAAATTTCAGTGTCTCTGGTTTTATGTGAAGTTCTTTGATCCATTTAGATTTGACCTTAGTACAAGGAGATACGTATGGATCAATTCGCATTCTTCTACATGATAACAACCAGTTGTGCCAGCACCAATTGTTGAAAATGCTGTCTTTCTTCCACTGGATGGTTTTAGCTCCCTTGTCGAAGATCAAGTGACCATAGGTGTGTGGGTTCATTTCTGGGTCTTCAATTCTATTCCATTGGTCTACTTGTCTGTCTCTATACCAGTACCATGCAGTTTTTACCACAATTGCTCTGTAGTAAAGCTTTAGGTCAGGCATGGTGATTCCACCAGAGGTTCTTTTATCCTTGAGAAGAGTTTTTGCTATCCTAGGTTTTTTGTTATTCCAGATGAATTTGCAAATTGCTCCTTCTAATTCGTTGAAGAATTGAGTTGGAATTTTGATGGGGATTGCATTGAATCTGTAGATTGCTTTTGGCAAGATAGCCATTTTTACAATGTTGATCCTGCCAATCCATGAGCATGGGAGATCTTTCCATCTTCTGAGATCTTCTTTAATTTCTTTCTTCAGAGACTTGAAGTTTTTATCATAAAGATCTTTCACTTCCTTAGTTAGAGTCACGCCGAGATATTTTATATTATTTGTGACTATTGAGAAGGGTGTTGTTTCCCTAATTTCTTTCTCAGCCTGTTTATTCTTTGTGTAGAGAAAGGCCATTGACTTGTTTGAGTTAATTTTATATCCAGCTACTTCACCGAAGCTGTTTATCAGGTTTAGGAGTTCTCTGGTGGAATTTTTAGGGTCACTTATATATACTATCATATCATCTGCAAAAAAGTGATATTTTGACTTCCTCCTTTCCAATTTGTATCCCCTTGATCTCCTTTTGTTGTCGAATTGCTCTGGCTAATACTTCAAGTACTATGTTAAAAGGTAGGGAGAAAGTAGGCAGCCTTGTCTAGTCCCTGATTTTAGTGGGATGGCTTCCAGCTTCTCTCCATTTACTTTGATGTTGGCTCCTGGTTTGCTGTAGATTGCTTTTATCATGTTTAGGTATGGGCTTTGAATTCCTGATCTTTCCAGAACTTTTATCATGAATGGGTGTTGGATCTTTTCAAATGCTTTTTCTGCATCTAATGAGATGATCATGTGGTTTTTGTCTTTGAGTTTGTTTATATAGTGGATTACATTGATGGATTTTCGTATATTAAACTATCCCTGCATCCCTGGAATAAAACCTACTTGGTCAGGATGGATGATTGCTTTAATGTGTTCTTGGATTCGGTTAGCGAGAATTTTATTGAGGATTTTTGCATCGATATTCATAAGAGAAATTGGTCTGAAGTTCTTTATCTTTGTTGGATCTTTCTGTGGTTTAGGTATCAGAGTAATAGTGGCTTCATAAGATGAGTTGGGTAGAGTACTTTCTACTTCTATCTTGTGAAAAAGTTTGTGCAGAACTGGAATTAGATCTTCTTTGAAGGTCTGATAGAACTCTGCACTAAACCCGTCTGGTCCTGGGCTTTTTTTGGCTGGGAGACTATTTATAACTGCTTCTATTTCTTTAGGGGATATGGGACTGTTTAGAAGGTCAACTTGATCCTCATTCAACTTTGGTACCTGGTATCTGTCCAGAAATTTGTCCATTTCGTCCAGGTTTTCCAGTTTTGTTGAGTATAACCTTTTGTAGAAGGATCTGATGGTGTTTTGGATTTCTTCAGGATCTGTTGTTATGTCTCCCTTTTCAGTTCTGATTTTGTTAATTAGGATTTTGTCTCTGTGCTCTCTAGTGAGTCTAGCTAAGGGTTTATCTATCTTGTTGATTTTCTCAAAGAACCAACTCCTCGTTTGGTTAATTCTTTGAATAGTTCTTCTTGTTTCCACTTGGTTGATTTCACCCCTGAGTTTGATTATTTCCTGCCTTCTACTCCTCTTGGGTGAATTTGCTTCCTTTTTTTCTAGAGCTTTTAGATGTGTTGTCAAGCTGCTAGTATGTGCTCTCTCCCGTTTCTTCATGGAGGCACTCAGAGCTATGAGTTTCCCTCTTAGAAATGCTTTCATTGTGTCCCAAAGGTTTGGGTACGTTGTGGCTTCATTTTCATTAAACTCTAAAAAGTCTTTAATTTCTTTCTTTATTCCTTCCTTGACCAAGGTATCATTGAGAAGAGTATTGTTCAGTTTCCACGTGAGTGTTGGCTTCCTGTTATTTTTTTTTGTTATTGAAGATCAGCCTTAGTGCATGGTGATCTGATAGGATACATGGGACAATTTCAATATTTTTGAATCTGTTGAGGCCTGTTTTGTGACCTATTATGTGGTCAATTTTGGAGAAGGTACCATGAGGTGCTGAGAAGAAGGTATATCCTTTTGTTTTAGGATAAAATGTTCTGTAGATATCTGTCAGATCCATTTGTTTCATCACTTCTGTTAATTTCAGTGTGTCCCTGTTTAGTTTCTGTTCCCATGATCTGTCCATTGGTGAAAGTGGTGTGTTGAAGTCTCCCACTATTATTGTGTTAGGTGCAATGTGTGCTTTGAGCTTTACTAAAGTTTCTTTAATGAATGTGGCTGCCCTTGTATTTGGAGCATAGATATTCAGAATTGAGAGTTCCTCTTGGAGGATTTTACCTTTGATGAGAACGAAGTACCCCTCCTTGTCTTTTTTGATGACTTTGGGTTGGAAGTCAATCTTATCAGATATTAGGATGGCTACTCCAGCTTGTTTCTTCATACCATTTGCTTGGAAAATTGTTTTCCAGCCTTTTATTCTGAGGTAGTGTCTATCTTTTTCTCTGAGATGTGTCTCCTGTATACAGCAAAATGTTGGGTCTTGTTTGTGTAGCCAGTTTGTTAGTCTATGTCTTTTTATTGGGGAGTTGAGACCATTGATGTTAAGACATATTAAAGAAAAGTAATTGTTGTTTCCTGTTATTTTTGTTGTTAAAGTTGGCATTCTGTTCTTGTGGCTGTCTTCTTTTAGGTTTGTTGAGAGATTACCTTCTTGTTTTTTCTAGGGCATTGTTCTCGTTCTTGTATTGGTTTTTTTCTGTTATTAACCTTTGAAGGGCTGGATTCGTGGAGAGATAATGTGTGAATTTGGTTTTGTCGTGGAATACTTTGGTTTCTCCATCTATGTTAATTGAGAGTTTGGCTGGGTATAGTAGCCTGGGCTGGAATTTGTGTTCTCTTAGTGTCTGTATAACATCTGTCCAGGCTCTTCTGGCTTTCATAGTCTCTGGTGAAAAATCTGGTGTAATTCTGATAGGCTTGTCTTTGTATGTTACTTGACCTTTTTCCCTTACTGCTTTTAGTATTCAATCTTTATTTAGTGCATTTGTTGTTCTGATTATTATGTGTCGGGAGGAATTTCTTTTCTGGTCCAGTCTATTTGGAGTTCTGTAGGCTTCTTGTATGTTCATAGGTATCTCTTTCTTTATATTTGGGAAGTTTTCTTCAATAATTTTGTTGAAGATGATTGCTGGTCCTTTGAGTTGAAAATCTTCATTCTCATCCACTCCTATTATCCGTAGGTTTGGTCTTCTCATTGTGTCCTGGATTTCCTGGATATTTTGAGTTAGGATCTTTTTGCATTTTCCATTTTCTTTGATTGTTGTGCCGATGTTCTCTATGGAATCTTCTGCACCTGAGATTCTCTCTTCCATTTCTTGTATTCTGTTGCTGATGCTCAAATCTATGGTTCCAGATTTCTTTCCTAGGGTTTCTATCTCCAGTGTTGCCTCACTTTGAGTTTTCTTTATTGTTTCTACTTCCCTTTTTAGGTCTAGTATGGTTTTGTTCATTTCCATCACCTGTTTGTATGTTTTTTCCTCTTTTTCTGTAAGGACTTCTACCTGTTTGATTGTGTTTTCCTGTTTTTCTTTAAGGACTTGTAACTCTTTAGCAGTGTTCTCCTGTATTTCTTTAAGTGATTTATTAAAGTCCTTCTTGATATCCTCTACCATCATCATGAGATATGCTTTTAAATCTAGGTCTAGGTTTTCGGGTGTGTTGGGGTGCCCTGGACTGGGCGAAGTGGGAGTGCTGGGTTCTGATGATGGTGAGTGGTCTTGGTTCCTGTTAGTAGGATTCCTACGTTTACCTTTCACCATCTGGTAATCTCTGGAGTTAGTAGTTATAGTTGACTCTGTTTAGAGATTGTTCTTCTGGTGATTCTGTTACCGTCTCTCAGCAGACCTGGGAGACAGATTCTCTCCTCTGAGTTTCAGTGCTCAGAGCACTCTCTGCTGGCAAGCTCTCTTACAGGGAAGGTGCGCAGATATCTTGTTTTTGGACCTCCTCCTGGTCGAAGAAGAAGGCCCAAAACAGGGCCTCTCTCAGAAGCTGTGTTGCTTTGGCAGTTCCCAGAAGCTGTCAGCTTCTGTGGTGCAGACTATCACCTGTGCAGACTAAATTCCTAAGTTCCAGGGAGTCCTGGAACCAAGATGGCGACTGCTGCTCCTGAGGCTGAGGCTGCCTCCCGAGCCAGGCGGACACCTGTCCTCTGGTCTGGACGGTGGCTGGCTGTCTGCGGCCCACCAAGGGTGCTGCCTCAGCGGCTCTCTATTTTGAGCTTTAAAATGTTAATTTCTGAAAAGACCAAAACAAATTAGGAGGAAAATCCCCCAACAAAATATTTTTCTTTTTGTAACTAAGTTATAATGCAGACATTTCTGTTATTCCTTGAAATGAAAATTTGTAAACATGTGCTGTATTACCATGGTTGTGAAGGCATATATTACTGTGTTTGGTAAAGCATATATTACCATATTTGGTAAGGCATATATTCCCATGGTTGGTAAGGCATATAGTCTTTATTTTTACAGACTTTTTTGAAAGCAATTTCCACTCTGACTTTTCTTAATCCTTTTTAGATAATTTAACTTTTTATTTCTTTGAATTAATATCAATTTTGTGGGGGTAAATTAAATGTTAACACATTTTTCCATGACAAGATTATTTGAGAAAAGTTGCTCATCTTATTTGTGAGAAGAATCATTCTCAAATGTATCTTGAAATGTGTCTTCAACCTTTTTACACCATAATTCAAAGAAATTATTAGTCAAATTTGATGCAGTAAACCTACAAAGTCACATTTTATCTGGAAAATAGTTATTGCTGTACATTCTGATTTGCAGAGGACACACAGAGATATTGAATAAGAGGACTGTGATATTAAATTTCAGCATTAAATGGACTACAATAATATAAACCATGTGAAAGTTAATTCATTTTAATTTTGTGAACATAATACCACTAAAATATTTCTCCTTTTCTTTCTCTAAAATCATATATCTATATCTATATCTATATCTATATCTATATCTATATCTTTATTCTGCTTCAAACTCATGCTTTCTTTTCTATTTGTTATAACATGCATATATGTATATGTGCATGTTCATATATGTGTGTATGCACATGTATGTGTACTTGTACTCATTCATGTATATATTCCTAAATATAGCCCGCTCAGTTCATGTAGTGTTAGTTTATGTATGATTTTAAGGCTGAGTATTTGACACTGGCCAGCTAATTGAGTAGCATTCAGTTGTTTTTAGTATGTCCATAGGATTCCTTAGAGAAGAATGTAAAAACCAGAAGATGAAGGAGTTTCCTGAGAGATTATCTCTCCTAGTAATATACACCCATACTATCTTGCCAACATGACAGACTAAACATGGGTGGGCAAAGATGAAACCTATGAGAAACTTTTAATATCCTAACAAAAATATAATTAACAACTTTGTCTAAAGATGATAGGAGAAAATTAAAATCAACAATAAACATTCTTATTTCTTTAAAATAAACATTGAGTTAGTGCACTATAAGTGAATGTAAAATTTAAATTGTTAAGAAATGAACTTTTTTAAAATTACTTTTAATGTTTTGGGTTTTGGAGGGGAGTTGGGGTTTTTTGTTTGTTTGTTTGTTTGTTTTGTTTCTTTTTTGTTTTTCGAGACAAGGTTTCTCTGTGTAGACCAGGCTGGCCTGGAACTCAGAAATACGTCTGCCTCTGCCTCCCAAGTGTTGGGATTAAAGGTGTGTGCCGCCATGCCCGGCAACTTTTAATGTTTTTTATAGGCCAGTCGTTTCCAGCTCTTGTTCCACCCTCCCACAATTCCACATCCCATTCTTCCTCTTTCCTGTCTCCAAGAAGATATTTTCATCCCCCATCTTCTCTCACGGAAGCCAGACTAGGCAGTCTTCTGCTGTATATATAACAAGGCCTCTGATCAGCTTCTGTACACTGCTGGTTGTTGACTCAGTGCCTCAGAGATCTCAGGGGTCCGGATAGTTGAGACTGCTGATCTTCCTTTGGGATCTTCCTTTCCATTGATCAGCCTGTCTGTCTCTGTACCAATACCATGCAGGGTTTTTTGTTTGTTTGTTTGTTTGTTTGTTTGTTTGTTTGTTTGGTTGGTTGGTTGGTTGGTTGGTTAGTTGGTTGGTTGGTTGGTTTTTTTTATCACTAATATTCTGTAGTATATCTTGAGGTCAGGGATTGTGATTCCCCAGAAGTTCTTTTATTACTGAGAAGAGTTTTAGCTATCCTGGGGTTTTGTTACTCCAGATGTATTTGAGAATTATTCTTTCTATCTCTGTGAAAAATTGAGATGGAATTTTAATGGGGTTTGTATTGAATCTGTAGATTGTTTTTCATAGGATGGACATTTTTACTGTGTTAATCCTACCAGTCCATGAGAATGAGAAGTCTCACCATTTTCTGAGGTCTTCTTCATTATCTTTCTTGAGAGACTTAAACTTCGTGTCATACAGATATTACACTTCTTTGGTTAGAGTTGCATCAATATATTTTATATTATTTGTGAATATCGTGAAAGGTGTTATTTTCCTATTTTCTTTCTCAGCCAATTTCTCATTTGCATAAAGGAAATTTTCTGATTTGAGTTAATTTTATATCCAGCCAGTGTGCTGAAGTTGTTAATCAGCTATAGATGTTCTCTGGTAGAATTTTTGAGTTGATTATTTAAATTCTTTATCCTGTTGATTTTTTCAAAGAACCAGTTTTTGGTTTTGTTAATTCATTGTATAACTCTCATTGTCTCTATTTGCTTGATTTCAGTTGGAGTTTGACAATTTAGTGCAGTTTACTACTCTGGATTGTGTTTGCTTCTGTTAGGGCTTTCATGCATTCTGTTCAGTTACTTGGGTAGGATCTCTACAATTGCTTTAAGAGGGCACTTAATGCTATGAATTTTCTTTTTAGCACTGCTTTCAGTGTGTCCCATAAGTTTGGCTATGCTGTGTCATCATTTTCAATGAATTCCAGGAAAACTTTAATTTCTTTACTTAATACTTCCCTGACTTTCAACCAAAAAATATTAAATGAGATGGGGAAGGATAATTCATATTCATCAAAGAAAATATTCACCACAAGAATGTCTCAGTTCTGAACATCTAGTGCTCCAAATACAAGAACACTCACATTTAAAAATAAACTTTACTAATTCTCAAAACAGACATTGAAGGGTACACAATAATCGTGGGAGACTTTAATATCCTACTCTCACCAATGGACAGGTTATTGAAACAGAAATTATACACAGACACAGTAAAACTAATAGAGGTTATGAACCAAATGGTTTAACAGATAAATACAGAACATTCCACCCTAAAACAAAAGATATACATTCTTCTCAGCACCTCATGGTATCTTCTCTAAAATTGACAATGTAATTGGACACAGACCAGGCCTCAACAGATTCAAAAAGATTGAAATAATCCAATCACTCTATCAGATTACCACAGATTAAGGTTAGATTTGAATAACGACCAAAACAACAGAAACCCCACATACCCATCATAACTATAGAACACTTTACTCAATGATAAATTTGTCAGGAAAGAAATAATGAATTGAACTTATTAAAATAATCACCAGCTATTTAAAATCACATTTTACTCTAATGAAACAACATATTGCAGTACAAATCTCCATTTTCCAATAGAGGTTATAAATATTTTCCCATAATGATAAATCCATATAAGAAATATTAAATGATCTATGAGTGGAGAATTTTGCTTCAAGAGCATACAAAAACATATTAAAGATATTTAATCTTTGATATTATAAGACTATTCTTATCTTCTGAGTGTCACCAAATGCCTGATACAAAGAACACTAAGGAGAAAAAGGTTTATTATTTGGGCTCATGTTATAGGCAATAGCATCTGTTATGGTAGCATAATTACATGAGGAGTTCACTTATGTGTGGAAGAGTAAGCTGTAAGAGGAACACCAATCTGAATGTCCTTATTTTTTCCTTGCTTTATATGCAAGGACATCAGCCTATGCCATCATGTATCCCACATTCAGGGTAAGCATTAATCATATCAGCAAACCCTTTCACAGAAACACCCAATTTTTATCCCATTGATGTCCTAGGTACTCCTTATTCCAAAATAATCCACATTATTCTTCACATCTCCACTTATTAAACAGGATATTTAATTTATTATTATTTTGTTCTTGGCTCTTTTATAACTGCTATAACATATGTAATGTAAACTAAATCCTTAGTGATGGAAAATTCATGTTTGGAATAGTAGAAATAAGTTTTTTGAAAGTAGTTCACTCTTTCAAGACTTTAGTATTGTTGTATGAACGTGAAATAGTTTTGTCAATATGCTTGAAATTGTTACCTCCCTCATGAGCACTTGAAGAATGTAAACAACAGTTACACCTAGCTTTATAGTTAGAAACACAAAGAAAGTTAATGTATTTCATATTCTTTCTCTCTATTAGTCTTCAAATACAAAATCTTGTTGAATCTGACATGAAACTGCAATCTATGAATATTTCTCAAAAGCAAATGTAGCAATATCAGTCACCTCCAACTCAGGAGCGACTTCAGCTCATGTTTCTTCCAATTATGTATACTTGTTTTGCAAAATTGGTCATATTTTTATAGACATTCCAGTAAAACATTGCTACACCATACTGAACACAAGAAACTCAATAAACTATTATTTTATTTTGAGTTTTCTTGTGTATTACAGGAGTTGATCCAAAACTCATAATTTCCTGGTATTTCATAGCTTACAGAAAGCACTCAGTATGGGCAGCACAAGATTCTGAAATGAGCTCATACATGATATAATTACTGTTTTGTTTCATTTTCGTTCAAATTTGACTCTTTGCAAATAATATCAATCTCTGCTTCAGCACAAACTAGCCAATAGTTTTTCAGCTTTTTAACTGCATGAATGCACAACTTCAAAAAATCCTTCCTTCATCCTCTTTGAGAATCATTGGTAATATTCTACAAATCCTGGATTCTAGTCTATTTGTTTTTTATATAGTTCTAATTTACGCTTAACAACATTTCTTTTTCTTCAATTTCCTAGTTATATTTCTATAACTTCCTACCAGAAAAGAATATCTATTACCAGTAATGCATTTTATCAAATTTGATATCATCATAAACACATATTTTACAAAAGAGTACTATTATTTCCATATAAATAGAATCCTCTCAGAATACAAAATCACCATATCAAAATTGATAACATGGAAAGATAACCTTTAAATTAACTTTAATTATATAACAAAACAGTTGTAATTTTTCAATTATAAAAATAAGAACAGGAATACTACCTAATATTTTGGAAAATAAAGACCTTGTTAGTCAGATGTATGGAAGTTTGTGTTTTGATTATAATTTCAAAGTGTTAACTAAAAATTAATGAAACCATGAAATTCTAAATATGAAAGATATCTTCAACAGAGGGTGTTATGATTAATAATTACTTGCTAACGTGGCAGGATCTAGAATCATATCATATCTATGAGGGATTTCATATGTTGGGTCATCTGAGATTAAAGAAATCAGGAGCCATCTCTTCCAAAGCTCTCAGGCTAGAAGCTTTAAAAAAGCCGCTCTAAAATGATGAGTATTAGTAGCTGGAAGCAACTTGAAGAAAGAATTTCTGAAAAAGCACTTTTTTATTGGATATTTTATTTATTTACATTTCAAATGTTATCCCTTTTCCCGATTTCCCCTCTGAAAACCCCATTCTTATTCCCCCTTGCCCCTGTTTCTATGGGTGTGATCCCCCACTCACCCACCCACTCCCGAATCCCTGCCCTGGCATTTCCCTACACTCAGGCATGGAACCTTCACAGGACCAAGGGCCTCCCCTCCCATTGATTCACACCAAGGACATCATCTGCTATATATTCAGCTGGAGACATAGGTCCTTCCATGTGTATTCTTTGGTTGGTGGTTTGGTCCTTGGGAGCTCTTGGGGGTGGTAGTGGGGTATGGTTGGTTCATATTGTTGTTCTTCCTATGGGGTTGTAAACCCCTTCAGCTCCTTCAATCCTTTCTCTAACAGCAGGACTTTTAAGGTTGGAGGTTTTAGAGGCAGATGGAGCCATTGGTTAACTCTAGGATACTGGATCTATTGAATTCCCTGACTCTGGCAATTGCATCAAAGGCATGGAGTCCCAAGGAATCTATTCCTGTCCTTCTAGAAGACAGTCTGAACAGTCTTCAGGATTCTTCTACAAACAGAACAAACTCTTAAGTTCTGAGTATCCTACTAGAGAAAATTGTGATGTCCATAATATCATCTCATATCTTTCTCATTCAGTTCACTCCAACATCACCTCTAACTTTGAGCACCTGCTAGTTCAGATATATGGAGTTGTAAGATGGATCTAATTGCTGACTGTAGAATCGGTTTTGAAAGAACTGTTAAAACTGCATGAGAAGTGGGAGGGATGAGAGAGACTGACAACACTTACCAGAAGTCCACAATCAGACCTAATGGCCTGAAACTTCTAGGAAAGATTCCCTGCTCTTCCAGGTTGTGACAACCCCAGCAAGCTGTCAGAAAGCATCACACTAAAAGAACATCTACCCTCATTAGTCAGATAGCACCTCATCAAAGGAAGCCAACAGATCAGGAAGTTGATTTCAGATTGCAGGGTATTAAAGTATCAGGAAAGTGATAGGGTACTTGGTAATTATATTCCCCACCTCACCCCCAAAGCACAGCCCCTGGTAACCAAACCAGAGAAAAGACCTTTAAAACATGATCCTTTAGAAAACATTCAAATGTCCTTTAAATGATTGTCATTTTACAAGCCAGATGCCTCCACTTAAGTTTAATTAGTAAATATTGAATTTTCATGTTCACTTTTCTTATACCTCTGTCCAAACCGACTGCATTAACTGGTTTTACTACTAGAGTTATGAATCAGTTTTTCTTGTTTTGTTTGGTTTGGTTTGGTTTGCTTTTTTTTGAGACAGGGTGTCTCTGTGTAGCCCTGGCTGTCCTGGAACTCACTTTGTAGACCAGGTTGGCCTCGAACTCAAAAATCGTGTGCCACCACCACCTGACCATTTTTCTTGTTTTTATATTCTATGTAAATGATACCATAAAGCATATAATTATTGTTTACTCTCTTGTGTTTCTTTTATGAGACCAATGTCTACACTTTTTTTAGGAGTTCACAATGTATATGGATTCAAAATCTCATTCTGTTTGTTATGTAAACTAAAGTAGTTTGCACGTTGGAGATACATTCCTATAATGTGCACTTCTGTTTATGATTTCCATAAGCATATTGTTTTATTGAATGATATCAAAATAATGTCATAAGAGAAAGTCTATCATTTTCTTTATTCATGTGTTGAATGCCTAACTTCTATTACTCAGTGTGTGACTTTCTTATTATTTAGTCTCTATTAAATCAGGGAAATTAATATGAGGATAGACTGATGAGCCACAAAAAGTATGAATATCATTATAAGAAGACTTAGACTCAGTTAAAGATCTTAGGCTAATGTAAAAACTTCATGAGATGTTCACTTACACATCAGAATAAAAAACCTGAAAGCCGGGCGTGGTGGCCCAAGCCTTTAATCCCAGCACTCGGGAGGCAGAGGCAGGCGGATTTCTGAGTTAAAGGCCAACTTCCAGGACAGCCAAGGCTGCACAGAGAAACCCTGTCTAGAAAAACCAAACCAAACCAAACCAAACCAAACCAAACCAAACCAAACCAAAACCACAACAACAACAAAAAAAAAAACCTAAAGCAGATCCTGCCTCACATTTCATAGAAGAAATTTTTCAATGTTTATTTTGTTTTTCCAAATTCTAAAACTATGAGGAACTATATATGCTGTTCAAATTACTGAGTCAGTGATGACTTTTAATGCAACGAAACCTATAAAGTAAATCATGTTATATACATATATATAACAAAAATTTCATTTTGTGTGAATATGTTTAACTTTACAGAGAGGGTTTTCTACAGTGATTTTACAATTTGTACTCTCCTACAATGAATGAGACTTTCTGGGTATTCTGAGACTTCACTGTCTCTTCATGTCTTCTTTTCATTAATCATTTTTGGTAAGAATGATATCTTATGCCTGGACTCATCATTCCTATTATATCCAACCTGAATGTTGCATATAATTGTCATGGTCTTATCAACCATATGAAGGTTTTCTTCAATAATCAGTCTATTAATATGTATTTATCTGCTTGCTTTAAATTTAAGGAGCATTGGCTCTACCTTCTTTTCTTGGCTGAGCTACAATCTCTTTAGATCCAGCATTGCTAGCAATGATGCAGCCTCTCTTTTGCAAAGTCATTCATGTGGAAAAAAACAAGAATGTTTTAGATACATCTCCTAGGTAATTTTGTTTTGTTTAAACTTTGACATCATCTATTCACCGCATCATATTTTTTTAACCTAAACCAGAGACTTACTATTAATTCTTTCTGTGATGTTAACTGAATTTCAATATCTATTACACTACAACCCCACATTTTACTCTCATGATAATACTAATTTTCCCTGAGGTAAAATATGTTATTCTCCAGTGTGCAGTCAGCTAAACCTTCATTTGAGGATGGCTGCAGATCTCCAAAACTCAAGAAAGATTTAGGAGTTCTTTTTATCTCATTACTTTCAGGCTTTTGAAGAAGTTAATGAGATTATGACTAGAACTAAGTCAACTAAATAGCTTCAAACTGAAGATGGCTTCATTGTAAAACAAGCAGTCTTCCTTAGGAGTTGTTTTAACTCTTTGTGAATAATCAAATTGTCTTTGATGTTTTCCATGATCATACCTTATTTTAAAAAATGAAGCTAAACCTGGTGTTAAGGATTGTAAACCCAGCTAATCAGGAGGCTGAAACAAAAGATTGTTTAAGGTTATTCTGCGCTACAAAGTCAGTTCAAAGGAAGCAAGGACAATGCTGAGACCTTGTTCCTCTTGCTTCATGATAAAAAGACAAAAGAGAACTGAATGCCTAGCTCGGTTATTCAGTGGCTGAACAATAGCCTTGTTGGTATAAAATCTTGAGTTCTATCCTTCATGTGAATGAACAAACATAAAATGCAGCTTTCCTAACTTGTCTGCCATTCAGTATTTTATAATAAGTAAAATTTTCATTGGCATTAAACCATTTTTTTCAAGTCATAGTGAATGGCTAAGTGAGGTTTTAAACTTGCATGCATTTACTGATAATTAGAACAGAGTATAAACAACCCTTTTTAGATAAAGCAACAGGAGTGTGATTTTAAATATATACATGAATGTTTTATATGTTTTTGTGTGATCACAACAGAATATTGTAATTCCTTACAACTCGAAATCAGATCACATTACTTCAAATCTTTTGATACTGTTCTGTGATGTCTGAAACAAAAGTCAGTTGATTAACTAAGAAGTAAATAGTCCACTGATTTTGATTTATTTTTTAACTTTATCAAATCCTCTAAAAGAGTGTTCTGTTTATTGATATGAACACACTATTAATTCTAAATACCTAAATAAAATACTCTGTAAAATATTATTATGAAATGATCATTATAAGTGATAAATATAAAACATAATGATCATTTCATAAATTTCAGTAGAAACAGTTAATTATGACTAATAATGAAGAAGAAACACTAGACCTGACAGTGATTCTTAGAATCTTCAGGAAAGCTAGTTTGTCATGTTCTCCCACGCATTAACTTTGTCTCCTTATCATTCCCCCATGTCTTATTCTCATGCTAAGAAGATGATCTATGACTAAATTGTAAAGAAAAAAGACTTGAGATACTATATTTATATTTTTCTCACAAACTGAAAAAAACAAATGCTTGTTAAATCATAGCTATAAAAAATTACAAATAGATTATCACTGCATCTAAGTAAGATGTTTCCAGGAGTGGTGTTCTCCAGGAGATCTCAGGAGGAAATTTGGTTCTTTACTTTTCTACGGTGCTATAGATCTCATGTGGTTAGACTTGTTCTCAGTTCTCATGTTTGCAAAAACAGAACAGAATACTATCTTCAAAATCTCTCACTTATTCATATTTTTTTCTTCCAGAGTCATGAATATATTAGGCTTATCTATAACATTCAATATATTCTTCTTTCAATGTCATCTAAAAATTATATGTGACCTTAATTCTCTCCTTGCTATAGTGAGTAGACTGAATATTTTTATTCTAATTTTTTTTCTATGAAATTTCAGCTCCTATTGTGATAATATCCTTATGTGACTAATTTTGGAGGAAATTAAATCCTAATCTAGTAGTCTACCATAGGAAGTTAGAGTAATTGAAAAATGACACAGAGGATCTGATTTGCCATATAGTTTTACCATGTGAGATTGTAGTGGATTGAATATGCTTGGTCCAGGGTGTGACACTCTCAGGAGGTGTGGCCTTCTTGGAGGAAGTGTGTCACTGTGGTGAGCACACTGCAGTGATCCCATCTTGATAATAATGGACTGAACATCTGAATCTGTAAGCCAGCCCTAATTAAATGTCATCCTTATAAGTATTCCATTGGTTATGGTGTCTGTTCACAGCAGTAAAACCTTAAGACAGAAGCTGGTACTACAGGTGGGATATTACTGTGATAGGCCTGACCATGCTTTTGATTTGGAAGAATGTGGATTTGGGGACTTTGGATTGGAAAGCCATGGGATCCTAAATGGGAATTAATGGGCCATCCTAGTAGGAATATGGAAGATGGTAGTATTGAGGTTGGTTTGAACTGTGTAGCCCTACTAGCCCAAGAGGTTTCAATGAAGAAGAATGTTAGAATGTTGCCTAGAGACAGTTTTTCTGATATTTTGGTAAAGGACATAGTGTCTCCTTGCCATTGTTGTAGAGTGTCCAAAGCTAAGTTGAACAGATTTAGATGAATTGTTTAGACTAAGAAAGTCTCAAAACATCCTGTGTAAATTCTGTTGTGTGGTTACTAAAGTTCACTCTTATGAAGAGAATTTTAAAGAAAGGGAGCATATTGAGAAAGGAAAAATATAAAATACACAACTGAAGGAGCACCAGGAAGTGGAATGGAGCTGAATCCTATGTTCAAGGAGATAAACAGTTAAAGGAACAGTGATTTGGGGGCAAGTTCCCATCCAGCTAAGCTTATGTCCAAGCATCCAAGTAGACATCTTTAATCTTAGGAGAAAGAAGCAAGAAGATCTCTGAGTTTGAGTTCAGCCTGTTATAGAGCAAGCTCCAAGTAGAGAAAAGCTTAAGTCCAGACATGGTGGTGCACACCACTGAACCAAGGATGTGTGGCCTTATTGGAGTTGGTATGCCCTTGTTGGAGGAAGTATGTCAATGTGTGGGTGGGCTTTGAGACCCTCCTCCTATACAGTATTCTTCTATTGGCTTCAGTACAAGATGTTGAACTCTCAACTTCTCCTGTGCCATACCTGCCTGGGAACTGGCATACTCTCACCTTGATGATAATGGATCTATTAGTTCTTAATTTGTTGTCCGTATAAGAGTTGCCTTGGGCATAATACTTGTTCACAGCAGTAAAACCCTATATAAGACAGAGATATAAAATTATGATTATTTATATTCTGGGAACCCAACCCAAGGTATAGAGCAATCAGGCAAGTGGTCTACCATTGAGCTTACATGCTCAGATCTATATAGCTTCTATGAACCAGCATAGAATTGGTTCCCTACAAGACTCAAAATGTTCTAGGGCTTTGTTCACATATATTCTAGCCTATAGAATTATGAAAAATTAGTGGTTAAGATACTTAGTCTATGTATAATCACCTATCTACCTATTTCCAAGACACATTGGAATGTCTTTGTAGGGAGTGTGTGTGTGTGTGTGTGTGTGTGTGTGTGTGTGTGTGTGCAAATGTAATAAAGTATATTTACAAATCAATGAATATATGCAATTCTAGGCAAATGGGTGGATCTGGAGGATATCATCCTGAGTGAGGTATCCAAATCACTTTTTTTTTTTTAAAATAAAAAACACAGCAAAAGAACTCAGAGTTCTGTCTGCCTTTTATAATCATAGAAGATAAGTTAGTTCGGTGGGATCCTGCCCTGAAACTTCTTTGTCCACATTAACTAAGTCTAACCTTGCTCTATCCTTGGCTGATTCTGAACCTGAACTTAGAAATCTATCTGCCTTACCTGGGTGGGATCCTCCATTATCACCACTCCCTAAATTTCTTTATCTCCTTCCTTAGTAAATTTGTTAACAAGTTGGCTCACATCATAGTTGCTTTTAGTCCTTTAGATTCCTGAAGCATCCTTATTTTCATATTGCATCCTTATTTTTGGTATATTTGAGAAATTATATGTTTTTGAACTTATGTATTTAGAGATATTTCCCATAGCCTTAAGGGCTGCATCAGTGTTTAACATTTTGCTGAGACAGAGCCACACCCATGTCTCCTGGATGCACTTTCTAATTATCATGGAGACTTTAACATTAGCTGAGACAACATGCCTTGGAAGGAAAAAGTCTAGCACTGTTAGTGAATCCAGAAAATATAAACGTTATTATACAAACAGGCCTTACACCCATGGTAGTCATGGATACTCCTGGAGGCCTACACCAGGGGCCCTGTTGTAGGAGCAGGAACAATGTGACTCAAAATTTTGGTAGCATATATCTCTGATATATGAAATTCAATGTTCATGAGAATGGAACTTGTTAAAATTTAATGTAAATGCAAATTATCTAGCGATTTAGAATTTAGAAAGTAGCTGATAAGTTGATAAACACATTTGATAGCACATCATCCTTTGAATAAGAGGAATGATGAGGATAAAATAGAGATTCTGTTCATTCTATAAAGCTTAGATCTTAGTCACAAAAGTATGGGAGCTCAAACCTTCACAATAGAAAGATAAATAAGGAGCTTACATGTTATTAATACAGTTCCCATTGTTCAAAATTATTGGCCGATGACTCAGAAACTTATTTAGTAGAAAAATTTAAATGTATTAATTTCTTTAGAAATCATTTATGTCAATGTTAGTGAAATCAACACATATTATACCCCTGTCAGAAAATCATGATTCTAAGTTGATTCACAAAACAGAAACAATGATGAGTTAATCCTCCCGTTAATTGAACACAATGGGCTGCATAATGTAATGCTGACAAGAATTAGCAATGCAAAAATAGAAGATGCACAAATAATAAATTGTGGTTAGAATTGAAGTACCTACCTCATGTGAATTTTGATAGTACATTGAGTTTTCTAAGTTTGCAAATTTTGTTCCAACTCTGTTGTGTTTTTAGTCTAAATTGTCTTTTATTTTCATTTTTGTTGGAAATACATTCTGTTTTGAGACTGACAAGCATTAATTTGCAATACTGTATTGTTAGTTTCACTAATATTAAATGAGATAGAAATTAGTCTACAGAAATTAGTCCTCTCACAAGTGCCAGCATATCAGGATCTTTTTGAAAAATGGTATCTCCGAGTTTCCAGTTTTTTGTCTAAAAGTCTAGATGATTTTCCAATGTGCTGTATAGATGAAGATGATTTTGAACTTCTGTCACCTCTTCCTCCTCTTTCAGACTGCTGAAGTTACAGACATGTGTCCATGTGAGTGCTTTATATTGTTCTGGGCTTTGAACATTGGGCTTTGTAGATTCTAATTAAATGTTTTCCCAATTGAGTTACTTTCTCATTTTTGACTTCTTTACTTTTATAAAAGTCTCAGTGAAAATACAATGACAATCATTTTCTGGGTACTGAATAAGAATACAGGGATCTTGGAATTACAATGTTTCAGTGGCTATTACTTCAGCACATGTACTGTTATTGAAGGCATTTGCTATGTTACAAAGATAAATATGTCGTACATTCAATCTATGTATCAATTAATCAACCACTTAAAATTAAACTTAACATGTTAATGAAATTTAAATCAAAATCAATATCTATCTCCTCTATATATCAAAAAAGAAATTGGTTCAATATATTCATTAATGGCCTGTAGGAAACAATAATTATGATTGAATTTTTTTACCATCCCATTTTAGGGAAATGTCACAAGGAAACAAATGTCTAAGCAGCAATATCATTTAGGTGTGGTCTTTTACTGCAATATTAAGAACACCAAACAACAGATAAAAGAATCATACGCGTTAGCTCTAATGGAAATATGTGCAGAATGTAATTGAGCAGAGAATGCTCTCTCTCTCTCTCTTTTTTTTTTTTTTTGAGAATGCTGGTTTTGATTTTGTAAATCTGTGTTTTGTTGATGAGTTATCGTAAAGTTGATAATTGTTAAATGGTAAAATATTGATATTCACAGTTCCAAGCAGTAGTGAATCAAAAACCAAGGTTTCAAGTATGTGGGAGGGCATCTAATATCTACTTTCAAGGTGTCTTGTTATTTTGATACATTGAAAGGGTAAATGTTGAGCTGTCACACAATAGATAGAAACTTCAAGAGGGAGGTGATCTATCTAAAAAGTCATTTTAAGGAGGTTTATATATTTACAAGGAGAAAGACTTTCCAACACGCCTGGCTTTGAAAAGAACCTCCTTTAGTATTACTATAATGCTTTCTACACAGATTTTTCAATAGATACATTCAAACTGTGTGTGTGTGTGTGTGTGTGTGTGTGTGTGTGTGTGTGTGTGTGTGTGCTTGTGTGTTTGTGTGTGCGTGTGTATATGTGTGTGTTTGTGTGTGTGTGTGTGTGTGTGTGTGCTTGTGTGTTTGTGTGTGTGTGTGTGTGTGTGTGTATGTGTATGTGTGTGTTTGTGTGATCAACTGAGAAATAAATGGTAAAGAGTAAGGTTAGAACAGCAGTTCTATGTTGGTATTGGAAGGCCGGAAGTACTATACTAGGTATATTTTCATTAGTAAGGGCAGATCTCCACCATATACATGGTTAAAATGCTTTACCTATACTATTGTAAAAGAAACATTATTTAAAATGTATGAGAAAGATATAACTGAGGTGATAGACAGAGTCTGCTATAAAAGGTATGGTAATAGAAAGTGTAAAGATATATGTGTACAGATGGTTAATACATTCATAATCTGAGAAAAAACAGAATTCATGTGACTGATTTTGTAGTTAATATTATTATTCAGAAAATAATATTCACTGCAATCATTCTGTTTGTGTGTGTGTGTGTGTGTGTGTGTGTGTGTGTGTTTATCTTTAGCTTTTATTTTACATTCTAGACTTTATAATCCTCCAGGTCCACCCTCTGACTGTTCCAAAACCCATACCTCTTAAAACCACTCCTGTCTCCAAGAAAATGTCTCCACTAACCACTCCCACACCACTAAAACTCCCTACTCCCTGGGGCCCCAAATCTCTAGAGTATTAGTTGCATCTTCTCTGACTGAGTCCAGACCTGGCAGTCCTCTGCTGTGCATGTGTTGGGAGCCTCATATCAACTGCTGTGTGCTGCCTGGTAGGTGGTTCCATGTCTGAGAGATCTTGGGAGTCAAGGGTAGTTGAGATTGCTGGTCTTCCTATAGGTTTGCCGTACTCTTCAGCTTCTTCGAGCTTTTCCCTAATTCAACCACAGGGTCAGCAGCTTCTGTCCATTGGTTGGGTGTAAATACCTGCATCTGACTCTTACAGCTACTTGTTGGGCCTTTCAGAGGGTAGTAATGATATGCCCCTGTTTGTAAACATACCATAACATAGCTATCTTTAGCTTGTTTTATTTTTTTTTCATATATTTCCTTGACTAATGAAAGGCAAGACTTGCATTATGCAATAAGTATTCTTCAAATAAATAACTATCGATACTTATTTTTAAAATATTTGGCAAATAGCTTGGTAAATGTGTTCCAGGAAATACAATAAGAAACCATCCACGATAAACTTTCCATCTAATGCAGCAAGTCAGATATACGGAAGCACTACAAAAATTTGCTGTTGAACATTCTAAAAACTATTTACCTGTACAATCCTCAAAATCCATCTGATTTATTTCAATATTGTTACATCAAATCTTATTCATATTCATACTAATTTATAAGTTCCTTAAAGGTAATAAATACATAATTCCAATGCAAAACATTACGGAATACCACATGTTCCATAATACACTGTGAAAAAAGATTTTTGAAATACCCAACAGAATTTTGAGTATTTTGAAGAACATACCGGATGATTTTTGAATTCTTCCTCCTAGAGATTACTACCCCATGGGGAATTTTTGGAATCACTGAAACTTCATAATTTCAATTGTATTTTTAAAAATTGACAGATTTAATTTTAGAAGTTAAACTTTTGAAATTAAATTTAGTAATTTAATTTTTAGAATTCATTCTTATATGTGTTCTGTGTAGGAAAGAGAGTCATTTGTTACATTTTGTGATTAAATATATCTGGAGGGATAAATTTACATGTTCTCTTAATTATTAGAATTTATTTAAAAATATGTTTATGAATAACTAATTTGCATTGTACATGTATATAGATTGAAAGCTGAAAGATACTCTATTTTGTAAATTACAATTAAGGTCAAAATGTCTTCCATTATCAGGTTTTCATTGCATTTTGGTTTTGATAATTTCTCTTTGGAAAGGAAGGTGTATTGGCTATTTGAAAATACTTATTTTTTTCAAATTGACAAGCATATTGTGTAATTATGGATACCTCAAATGTGTCTTTGAGTTTGCAAAGTGAAAGCTGTGCTATGCAGTGTACATTGGAAAAAGCATAGCTTCTTGACTTGGCACCTAAGACTGCACCACATGGTATGATTAATACAATGGCTTTTAAAGAAATTAGGAGGCCAAACAGACCATATGCCAATGCAAGAAATATTTATGGCAAATTTAGTATGTGCAGAATATTAGCATAAGTGCTGTAGAAATCACAGTGATAAGCCGCTCATTGACTATGCACCACTAAGATGAAGGCGAGCAAAGTTATTGCAGCTGATTATTGAAAAAGAGTCAGGCATTCTGACAGGTGCTCTACATTAATGTTTTGGTTTTGTTTATACACAAACTCATGAAAAGAGAATACGACCACTCTCAGAGCTACGTACAGCTTAATGTTTTAAGAAAAAAAAAATGTTTCTGTCTAACTATGGTAGGTACAGCTCTCAAGAGGGGAAGCTTATATTTATCGTGGGAACACTTAACAATAGGGTATACCCTGCCTGAGAGACAGATACTTAGAGCTAACCATTGAACGAGCTCGTTGACCACTATGGAAGGGTAGGAGAAGGACAGAAGAAGCTGAAGGGGATTCCAAACCCATAGGAAGAACAACAGTATCAACTAACTGGACCCCTCACAGCTCCAAGGGACTAAACTACCAAACAAATAGCATACATGGGCTGGTCCGTGGCCCCAGTATATATGTAGTAGAGGACTGTCATATTTGAGATCAGTGGGAGGGGATATACTTGGTCCTGTGGAGGCTGGATGCCCTGGAGATGGGGGATGCTAGAAAGATGAGGAAGGATAAGGAGAGTGGGGGGGAGCACCTTAATGGAGGCAAAGGGGGTAGAGAATGGGTTGGAAACCATGTGGATGGGGGATGGAGAAGGGGAATAACATTTGAAATGTAAATAAATAAAAGAATTAACAACAACAGGAAGCACATATTGTAAATCTGCATTTGTGAAGTAGAGGTAGGAGAGGATCAAGGAGCTAAAGGGATCTGCAACCCTATAGGTAGAACTAACCAGTACCCACAGAGCTCATGTCTCTAGCTGTGTTTGTAGCAGAAGATGGCCTAGTTGGCCATCATTGGGAAGAGAGGCCCCTTGGTCTTGCAACCTGTATATGCCCCAGTACAGGGGAACACCAGGGCCAAGAAGTAGGAGCGGGTGGGTAGGGGAACAGGGCAGGGGAAGGGTATAGGGGACTTTCAGGATAACATTTGAAATGTAAATGAAGAAAATATCTAATAAAAATTTGAAAAAAAAAAGAAGAACAGCATTGGTTACATAGAATTTGAAATGAGCACGTCTAAAAGAGATCTTGTCTCAGAAAATTAAAAAAAAAATCATATAACCATGAATAATGAGTTGAGAGTGTTGCTGGGACATAGTTGAATGAAAGAAAGTTTGTCTCCCATGCACAAGGTTCTGGGTTTAGTCTACTAAATTAGAGAATGAGTTGAGATGAGTGATCTTCAAATAGGTTCTAAGAAATAAGTTGTATTAGCAGTTGCTGTGGTTAAAGGAAAAGCACATTAAAGAAAATTATTTTGTCTTTTTTTACTTTCTTTTTTATTTTAATTAATTAATTAATTTTTTTACACTCCATATTTTATTTTCTGACCAGACACCAACCACCCTCCTACTGTTCTACATCCCATACTTCCCCCTCAGTCCCTTGTTTCCACGTGGATGTCCCCATCCCCCACCCCACCTGACCTCTAAACTCCCTGGGTCCTTCAGTGTCTTGAGAGTTAGGTGCATCATCTCTGAATGAACACAGACCCACTATTTTGTCTTTTAAGGTAAGTTATAGGTAACCTAATTTTACTTTTTTTAATTAAAAGGAAACAAAAGTTGTAGGTGGACTTTATTTTGATTTAAGCTGCAGTTCTAAGCAGGAAGAACAGACTCTCTCAAACACACACAAAAGAATTAAATAATAGTGATAGTAATAATAATAATTAATAATAATGCTTAAATGAAATAAAATTTAAGTCACTAAGGCTGAAATTTCAAGTCATCAACCTAAAATTTAAAAATTTTGATCAAAGATACCAAAAGAGCAATGTAAACAATCTTACCACACAGCCCAGGTTCAAACACATAACATTGACGTTTTTTATTTTAACTTTTTAGTTAGAAAGTAGTCTGAAGATACTCAGTTTAAAATTATCACCAATTTTCTTTATTCTGTTTTCTGCTTTATCGTACAAGGAAACTAATTTTGAAAGAAATAGGCAATTTATTAATATTTCCTTTTTGTCATTGCTTATTTAAACTGATCTCCCCTTAACACCATCTCTGCTTATTAGAACGCCTCCACATCGCACACAGAGCAATGCTTACTTTTTTTGGTTGCATACAAAACCAATTTTTGTAATGTGTTATTCTTTCCTTTGACACATTTATGAATTAGTTTGATTTGATTGACACTAGGATCCTCAAATTTTAGTTTTGAATCAAGATGTTAGACATTTGATTCAGCCTAATGATTTCAAATCCAGTGTTTTGACGTGTGGAGGCCATGCAGTTTTTGAGCTGAGAAGAGCTATGAGCACAAATGCAGTCCCAGATGTTCTACTTCACAGTTTTGAGTACGTCACAGAAGCAGGAAGTGAGTGCAATTGAGATCAGTTGGAAATCTATTAAAATCCTCAAGTAATGACAGAGATGGCTGATGCTTGATAGAAGCCTAGGAACTGAGGACATATCAGCTAATAAGCGTAATTTCCTAGTTCCAGTGGTTTAAATCCTCCCAAACTACATGTCTGTGGGACCTTTATACACATGTGGTAATGGGTGAGGTGAGTTGAAATCAATATCTCAATGGTCTCTATTGTTTCCAAATTTTAATCATGTGAAGTTTTACTTTAGCTTCTCCATTTTCATGTAAGATAGGAAAAACAAACAAACAGGATTTGGGGAATTTTCTGTTATGTTTTGTTGCTTTTACAGTTGAGATGGAGAACATGTAACACTGAGTTCTCTCAAAGATAATGGGATAATTTCCAGGCTTCGTTCTTATCTTTATAAAGTTGGTTTCCTGGAACTACATGTGGGTTGTGAGTTTTGGTGATGTGCGTCTTTATCTTCTGAACCATCTTGCTGACCCAACTTGTTTTAAGACAGGATAATACCATGTTGCCCTGGATGGCCTGGAACACAATGTGTAGATTATATTGGCCTCAGATTTGTATTGAACTTGACTCTGTCTTTCAAATGCTGAAGTACAGTCTTTTACTTTTATGTACCTTTTCTTAAATACCAACATTGAATATTTCAGATATATGCCATGTCCCAAACTACTGTATTCACATTGATGTTAATAAAGTCCAAGTTTGTTTCAAATACAGTAAGATGAACACAGAAAATAATGTACCTACTAGTTCTCATACCTATGCTTCTTATTTCAGTTTTATTATGTGTTTAATTGGTTTTATTAACACAAAGTTTTAATATCACAATTTCTATAGTGAGTTTCATAAACGTTCCATGAAAAGTAATAGTCTTTTTCAAACATAGTAAGGGGTTATAAAGAATGCATATCAGATGTGTAAGCAAATACAACTCTCAACAAAACAAAATACTACATTACCATATTAAAAAAACAGAAATCAGAATAATATCATTTGCTTTTTTCATTGAAAAAAACTGTTACAGATACGTACTTTATTTCTAACTTGATGGAAGCATAATGGGATTATATTCTATAAAATCTAGTATAATGGAAATATATACCTATTTAAAATCAATGTTGCATTGATCTTTTCTTTTCTTTTATTAGATCTTTTCTTTATTTACATTTCAAATGTTATCCCCTCCCCCTCTCCCCAACCCACCCACTCCCACTTTCTGGCCCTGGAATTACCCTACACTGGGGCATAGAACCTTCACAAGACCAAGGGCCTCTCCCCCCATTGATGGCCAACTAGGCCATCCTCTGTTACGTATGCAGCTAGAGACAAGAGTCCCACCATGTGTTTTCTTTGATTGGTGGTTTAGTCCCAGGGAGCTCTGGAGGTGCTGGTTAGTTCATATTGTTGTTCCTCCTATGAGGCTGCAAACCCCTTCAGCTCCTTGGGTCCTTTCTCTAACTCCTTCATTGGAAACCTTGTGCTCAGTCCAATTGGTTGGCAGAGAGCATCCACTTCTGTATTTGCCAGGCACTGGCAGAGCCTCTCAGGAGACAGCTAAATCAGACTCCTGTCAACAAAATATTGTTGGCATCTGCAATAGTGTCTGGGTTTGGTGGTTGTATATGGGATGGATTCCCAGGTGGGGCTGTCTCTGGATGGTCATTCCTTCAGTTTCTGCTCTGAATTCTGTCTCTATAACACCTTCTATGAGTATTTTCTTTGCCTTCTAAGAAGGATCCTAGTATCCACATTTTTATCTTCCTTCTTCTTGAGTTTCATGTTTTGCAAATTGTATCTTGGGTATTCTGAGTTTCTGGGCTAATACCCACTATCAGTGAGTGCATATCAGGTGTGGTTTTGGTTTTTTTTTTTTCCCCTTTTTCTTTTTATTTTCTTTTTCTTTTTCTTTTTCTTTTCCTTTTTTCTTTTTTTTTTTTTTTTTTTTTTTTGGGATTGGATTACCTCACTCTGGATAACCTTTTAATTAAATTGGTTCTTTTATAATTTCAATATTTTACATGGGTTAATTGAGAAAGAGGGGAAGCTGTAAGAGAGAGATATGTGATATAGACCTATTTCAAATATAGCATACTCATGTGTAAAATCCTTAAACAGATAAAAATATCTCTAATGGAATACTTACAACTCAGCTACAAAAGAGATAGGGATTTGATACAACGATATGTCTTATATTCTCATTCAGCTTTATTTTTAACCTATTACTGAACATATGTTGATGGGTATACTTGCCAGTGATAGAGCAGAGAAGAATCATTTGTGATAAGACAATAATAATTTATATTTACATTTATTTCTCAATACTTTCATACCAAATACATTAGAAATTCCACATCTCAGGAAAGGTTTTGTATGATTATGATTATCATTATTATTCAAATTCTATTTATGAAAACACTTAAACTAAACAATATATTATTATCTTTTGAACTTTTAAAAAATTTGGATAATATTTACCTTAATTTATTGGGCTAACAACATTCCATGAATTGAGTAGATACAAAACTTTCAGTTACACACATACTACTGGAGTTGTTAAGTCTGTATCCTGGTGTTAATAACATTGATGTATTGACAGGATACTCTCCACATTAGCAGGACCTTTCATCTGTGTCCTATTGGATCACCTTCTATTAGATCAGTGGCCAGGGAGCTCTGTAAACTTTTTCCTTTCTTTTCTTTTCTTTTCTTTTCTTTTCTTTTCTTTTCTTTTCTTTTCTTTTCTTTTCTTTTCTTTTCTTTTCTTTTCTTTTCTTTTTTAAACTTTTTCTATAAAGATAGGTCACCACCAAGATTTCAACCCTCAGGACCTGTGCACCATGCAAGGCCGACTTTTCTCTCTGTCTCTGTCTCTGTCTCTGTCTCTGTCTCTGTCTCTCTCTGGGCTGCATATGGAGCATAATTTTAAATATTAAAGTTATGTTTAGATAACAAGGGGAAGAGATCGTGTCTCTAGCTGCATATGTAGCAGAAGATAGCCTAGTCAGCCATCATTGGGAAGAGAGGCCCCTTGCTCTAGCAAACTTTATATGCCTCAGTCCAGGGGAATGCCAGGGCCAAGAAGTGGGAGTGGGTGGGTAGGGAAGTTGGGGGGGGGGATCTGTTGGGACTTTTGGGATAGCATTTGAAATCTAAATGTAGAAAATACCTAATTAAAATAAAAAAGAATGAACTTAAGAATCTTTTGTGTAGGTTTATATTATAGATAATAATCTACAATGAATACTTATATTTTTTGTACTTTTAGACATTGTTTACCAAATATTTTATTTTATTACTAGACAAAACCATACATAATATATTTAATCAAGGAAAGGTTAGGAAATTTTTTATGAATAATTAAATTTTATAAATATGTTCTACTCAATGAAGCCTACCAATGAGCTCTATTGTATTTAACTACTATTAAACTTAGTTGTGATTTGTTAAGAATCATACAAATGCAAGAGGCAGGTTGTGATTAAGACTGAGACAATTAAGATGGACTTTGAAAAATCAGAGCACAGAATCAAAATAAGACCAGAACTCATGACCAAATGAATAATGCTGGCTTGCATTATTTTCATCAGACGTACTGTTTTGTTTTCAATCGGTTCAATAGATGAGATTTCTTCAAACTGACAACAGAGTTTTGAAGGAGCACTAGTGCAGTCTAGTATTTCACATTTAAGGGAAGCAATGAGGAAGTATCTACAAAGATATTTATAGTACCCTATCATGTTCTCTGCTATGGGCATAAATGACTGGTGCACAGTACATGGTTCAGATATGCTCTTGGAAATTTGTGATTATATAAGTGGTTGAATCATGTCTGCCGTATAAGCTTTGACACTTCTCTCAATATAACCTCTCAATACACCTCTAACTCAGAACCTTCTGTACTAAAAATATACTCAGTTTGCTATTCCAACAACTAATCTTCAAGGTTTACAGGTTCCGGAAAAGGATAATATTGTTACTGAAGTCATATTTGCATTGTGGAACATTTGCTATGAAAATTGTGATATTTAAAAAGAAAATATTTGGCTGGATTAAGATAATTCCCAGCGTGGTATTAGTGAGACTGTGGCCCTTACTGTTAGAATCATGTTGTCAAAGTGCTTTACTTTTTATTTAAGATATGTAGACAAAATACTTCTCCATGAGCATTTTTAGACTCTAGCTAATCTGCTTGAAATAAGTTGGTTATCCTAGGAAAAAGCCCTGGAGGGAGCTGTAGACCTGGGAGTTAGTTCTACTCAATTCTCAAACACTTGCCATATCTATCCATGGTCTAAGAGGCATGCCAGCACTTACCTACAATTCCATAGTATTTTTAAAGGAAGTTGAAATGTGTTTAAAATGTGTGCCTGTTATATTAATTTTTCATATGCACCAAAATGTTTGTGATCCCATGTTGCCAATTATATCTGCCTGCATAAAATAGGGCCAATTTAATATGCTTATCCAGAATGCTCAGAGACCGAGCTGTGCCTTGGTATAGCATTAGTGTTATGCATTGGTGTTGTCTCTGTAGGAATTTGAATAAATTTCAAAAGTTATTCTAAAGAACTCTCAAGGGAACAGGGTGGTATCTCAGAAGCAGTGTGATTGAGTAATATTCATGGGTCTCTGGGCTTGACTTCCAGCATGAGACAAACAAAAACTTCATTAAATTTACATGTTTAATTTTAGGGTATATTTGGGAATTGCTATTTCTTTAAAGGCTGCCATTTACTAATAAGTAAACAAGCAGATAATGTTAAATAAAGTACCCATATAGAAAATAAATTTTGATAATTAGAGAGCATGAGATTATCTTTGTTAAATTCTTTAATATATTAATGTCTTAGCTTTCTTCATTAGAAAAGAAAGACAAGAAAATATATTGGGTAGCTAAAGTTGATATTAGTTTAATTGTGTATGAAAATACATTGACTAGTTGTACTAAGGTTTAAGGTTTCACACACACACACACACACACACACACACACACACACACACACACACACACAGGAGTCAACAGAGCACCTCTCTAGCATCATAAAGACCAGATATAATGACGCATACCAGTAAATCCAGTATGGAAGAGAGAAATACATGATGATCAGAATTACAAGGTTAGCCTTCCAAATACAGAGAGTTCAAGACAGCCTGGACCATATGAGAGCCTGTCTCAAAACAAAACAAAACAAAAACAAAACAAAACAAAACAAAAATAATCTCACAAAACAATAAATACTTATTAGTCAATAGTGCAAAGGTTTATTTTGTTGGGGTTTTTTTTTTGTTTTTTGATTTTTAGAATTAGTTCCTTTATCTCTGACAATGAAAGTTTATATGATAAGCAATATAAAGTCAAGTGGAGCAGATGTGCCAATACAAGAGGTTTTAAGACTATTAAATGTGATCACAGAAATACTGATATTACATTTTTTGTTTCACAGATTCAAGAGTCTTTTGACAGAAGTTACATTTGAAAGAATATTTTGGCGGCTTTTCTTCTCAGCATTGATTTACTGTTTAAAGAAGGATTATCCCAATGGCATTTAAAAGAAGCCCTGTAGATGAGGAGTATCATTTAAGATGATAGCACAGCACTTCGGCCTGAATTTTAAAATGTCAACCCACATATTCCTCATCAGTATATATTCAGGACCACTTGCTGCCCTTTAAAATAAAAGAAGACAAGGGCTTGAAATATTGGCAGGCCTTAGGATAATATCCAACATGAGAACACTTCGTGGATAAACACTTGCCCTTTATTGGCCCTTTCTTTCTTGTGACATTGTAGAGACCTTCAGGTTCTCACATCCCTGTTCAGAGATTCAGGCAGTCCTCTGCCAATATTTAGGATGCTTTGGTCTTCTTCTGTTCTGTGATTCAACTTCAGTGCATACCTTTAGAGCTTGCTAGGAACTTTTCTTACAGGTTTAAAACACTTGACTTTATTCTTCCAATCAAGATCAGACTCTCAATTAATTATTGTCTACAACACTTTGTTTCTGTTGTTTATATGAGGAAGTTCTATTTTAAATATTAAAAACATGCTTGGAAAAGGACCAGGAATGGGAAAAACTTAAGAGTGCTCAGCTTCCTGTTTTCTGTTGTAATATTTGGTCCAAAGATATTTCAAAATGTGTTTCTGTTCCAGTATTCACAATAAAAAATAAATAAGAGGAAAACTGTGAGCTTATGCTTGTAAATTCTGAGAACTGTGTGAATGTGGTTGCATTTGGTTTGTCTGTCTGTAAATATTATTTTAGCATTTAATATGTGCCAACTCCAGGAATCAGTGCCACGTGAGAAAACAGGAGAGCACAGTGCTTGGCCTTGAAGAATTTTACCTGTTAAAACTGGACTCTAGTAATGAGGAAATAAAACCAATTTAGGAAAACCTGACACTGACAAATTCTGCTTTTAAAAAGTATGTAATTATTTTCTTATTTTTATTCATGTGTGTGTGTGTGTGTGTGTGTGTGTGTGTGTGTGTGTGTGTGTATGAGTATGTGTGTTTGTCTTTCCATGTGTGCATATGTGCTCCTGTTCATGCACCTGCCCTGCTAGTGAGAAGAGTTTCTCCCCCTAAACTGGAGTACTAATGGTGGCAAAGGTAATAATGGGCTGCCTGAGTACTAGGAATAAAGCCCAGCTCTTCTGAAAGAGCTCTTAACCAGGGATCCCTCTGCATTTCCACATTCAACTTTTATTTTAACTTTTATACATAGTATTGGGTGTAATAAAATAAAGCAAGGAACAGCAACAGCAGCAAATATCAAACATTGGGTATGACAGGGTTGATCTAAAACACTATAGATACAATTCTTCTGTATTAAAATAAATGTATTTTAAGTGTACCTTTACAATTTACCAAATAAGGATGTATTATCATCTGCATTAATAAGGATGTGTGTGTCTATCACCTACCTACAAAATTTTCTATCTATCTATCTATCTATCTATCTATCTATCTATCATCTATCTATCTATCTATCTATCTATCTATCTATCTATATCTGTCAAGTTAACTGTACATATGTATATACTTATATATAAAGTTATATGTCTATATATAAAGTATATTCTTATATATAAAATCAACTATACATACATTTAATTTTATTCTTAATTTTATAGAAATATCACTAGTCTTGTAATACACACACACACACATATGTATAATTTGTAAGCAACTTGTCTTATCTATGCACAGAACCCTATCTATGTTAGGTGGGACAAATTTCAAACTATTCTTGAAATGAAAGTCTCCCACATGGCTTCTCAGAAGAAGATTCTTTCATAGGTCTTTACTTCCTCTGTTGTATTTATTCTTGAAAAATCAACACAGTTAAACTGGCAGGTGCTCTCCAATATATATATATATATATATATATATATATATATATAAAATGTATACATGTATGTGTATGTGTCTATACACAGCAATATATATATGTGCATATAAATATGTATACACACGTGTGTGTGTGTGTGTGTGTAACTTTATGTGTTATGTGCACAGTTTCTCAAATATGGGCAAGATATTAAGGTTGATTTAGGCATTTGAAATATAAATTATTTGCACAGAGACAGTGCTGAGGTGAAGAGGCTGTGTAGGGTCCAGTATAGATGACAAGAGCTATAGGTCAGCCTGAGCCAAAGCTTAAGTACATTATAGCTATAGTGGCACTCATCAAATGATCTTTTGAAGATTCTGATCAGATTTCAATGACCCTGGCTAGTCCTTTCTACTCAGTCTGGATAACTAAATTCAGTTGAAAACAAACAAATTAAACCACAAAAGAATAGTAGCTTAATCTATGAAAAACAAGCGGTCAATTCTGGAATGAGTACTAAATCATGACATATATACTCATCTTATTGATAAGATAGAGGAAATGATCTTTATGTTTTTCAGTCTTTTCTATGACTCCACTGTACACAGATGGCACATTGCAAGTGCTCTGAAGGTGTGGGCCTTTCACATAGATTTTTTTTTTCTATTTGATCTTGCTTCATAGTGATTGATTCATCACTCTTGAAGGTTCAGAACAGATGGCTTGGGGTTGCAGGGTCAGTTATGGTGATCGAAAATGTATCACTTGAGTGAAGGCAAAGAAACCATTGAAATATAGAAGAAATATGGGATTCTGAGTTAGGTCATTGGGAGTGGTGATGAACACTGGTAAAAATAATGGTGTGAATGACTGGAACCAAGAGTTGTAGCCCTTGATGTTTGCTTTTACATAGACTTCATGTGCTGCAAAGCAAGTGGCCAATTATGAATCTTTATTGCATCCAAGTAGTCTTTTTGGTCACATACTCCGGGAAATGAGTTCTATATAGCAGCATTTTCACAGGCTAATTATTCTTATGTCCAACATAGGCAAGGGTATAAGCATATCTAAAGAACGCAGGGATAAAACACTTTTGGAGAAATATATCTCACTTTAAAAACAAACAAACAAACAAACAAACAACAACAACAACAAAATAAACCAATCAATACTTTGTCCTTGCTTATATCATATGTTTGCATAAAGCTCCTAGTCTCTTAAACTTCATAGAAGCACTTTGGACATCCCTGTTCTTTGTTTTATTGTGGGTTCTCCTTGTTAGTAAGAAAATTTCCTTAGACATATAAATGTATAAAAAGATATAAGTGTTGTTCAGTGATTCATCTGTGTGACTTTTTTTTCCACTAAAATGTAATTTGAAAATTAGATGGGTACATTTCCTCTCTCTAATCAAACTGCCTTGTTTAAAATTGTTCATATGCCCCAGTCAATTTCTCTCATTCTCCATTCAGCACAAATTTTAAAACAGTTTTATAAAGTCTCATGTCAGTTCCAGAAAGTTTGAAGGTTCAAACATTTATAGTAGGGAATGATTCTAACATACATCTCGGTTTTGTGTAAACCAGCCATAGAACAATATTTCTAATTGATTATCTTTGCTAACCTTTTAATAGTTTTAGAATAATTTTGGTGGTGACTAAAAGGTATTATCATCTGTATAACGAAATGAGCTTATAACCAAATCATGTGGTCTTTTTTCTTTCTATCATTTCAAAATGAGCACATTTATCATTAGCCAGAATCCTCTTAGATATGAAATAATGCTAAACACATTCCATACTCAAAAATCAACAATTTATTGAGATCTTGATGAATTTCAAAGGGTAAAATTTTAAGTTCAAGTATAACATTTCAAATAATATTATTGGGGTCAGATGATATTTCATTCCATAACTTTCTAAATCCTATAAATTTTGTGTTCTAAAACTTCCACTTGCTAGCTCAGTCTGACAGCTATCTTGTGATGTGTTTTTGTTGTTATTGTTGTTTTAAAAACACTAATGCATTCATTAATGAAATGCATATTCTTGACAAGGTTCCTTCAAAAGCACACGTATTTATTTATTGGTAAGTTTACTATGAGACATATAGTAATGCTGGTGTTTATACGAAATACTTTATTTGATTCAGATAGAATTTAATGAAGAAGAAAAAAAAAAAAAAGCCGGGAGGTAGAGGCAGGCAGATTTCTGAGTTCGAGGCCAGCCTGGTCTACAAAGTGAGTTCCAGGACAGCCAGGGCTACACAGAGAAACCCTGTTTCAAAAACCCAAAAAAAAAAAAAAAAAAAAAAAAAAAAGAATTTAATGTTATAGTAATATCATTAGTAATATCATGAGTAAAAATGTATTTTGGTTGTGTTTTAATCTTATTATGTTTATCATCTACCATTTTTTTCTTGACTGCTCATTTGTTTTTATAATATGGCATCTATCTTCCCCAAGCAACTAATTTCTTTATAAATATAGAATATCCTGGTTGAAACATCTAATGATTTCTGCTTCTCAAAACAGATTTTTCCTACTTATATGTAAAATTTCCCATCATGTTTTCATTATTAGATGATATACATCTAGCCACCCACTTTTAAACAGGTAACAGTTTATCTGTGACCTTGAATTTTCAATTGAGGGCATAATTATTTCAATTTAACTTGCTTATATATTTTGTTTAGTTACATTAATTGAATGGATAAGGCAGTGGAAAATGCTGTAGTTATTTAACAAAAGCTGTTCCCCTTTCATGACTTAAATATGTATTTAGGATGTTACATCAAATAATGTTTCCTCAGGCTATGATGCACAATGTAAAATATTTTTGAAAAGCTTACTTAAAAATCACAACATTGTTTCTAATTTAGTGGATGCTTCTGGCTATATAAAACCTTTGGAGGTTTGCTTCTTGTGAAATTGAATATAGTTGTTCTCAAAAGCCTCTGAACTGAATTATGGACTAGCCAGATTTTTATATGTAATTTTAATAGTAGTTATTTTGCTGTATACAAAGAAAGAGACTTTTACTTTGAATCTCTATTCATTGGACACACATGATTTATTTTAGAAAACATATAGATGAATTAAATTAAAAATAGTATAATCTGTTTATTTAAAATACATACTGGGTACTGTTGAAATGCTGTGTAGTTTAATTCAAGTAACATCTAAAAGTGAAATTATTGTTAATTTTAAATTATAAGAAAGACATTCCAGAGCGCTTGGCTCTAAATGGAGCCCTGATATCATGTTTCATTCACAAATGGCTCAAGGATTATTATAAAAAGCAGGGACAGAGAGATTAGAAGAACCAAAAATAGTTCATAAATAGTGGCTAAGGAAAAATGATTTGTTGACAAGAGCACTGCACATATGATCTCTTAGTAACAATTCATTTGTGTGCAAAAGCCTAGGCAAGATCAACCCAGGCAAAATGTCAACCTGGACAATGGAGGAACTCAAGAAGCCACACTCCTACTCTAGAAACTGCTGGCAATTAGTGGCTTCTCATGGAGTGAGAGTAAGTTTTCTTCAGTAATTCAGTTCCAGAAAGGAAACCTATGCTCTGCTAGAAGATCCTTCACCTATGCACATACTATGTACTAACTAGATTCAATAGTAAAAACAAAAACTTCAAAGTAATACAGTACATATAGTTGAAATAGAAACCTGATTGTGGGAAAATCGGAGAGAAGTTGGAAGGGAAAGGATAGGGTCCTGAGTTTATCCAAAACTTATTATATGCATGTATGAAACATATTATATGCATGTTTGAAATTCTCATTTCTTAAAAAAAAGTTATATTATTTATTTACATTGCAGCTGTTGACCCCTTGGAAACCTTGGAAATTCAAAAAATCATCAGACCCTACTACAAAAGTTTATACTCAATAAAATTGGAGAATCTGGATGAAATGGACAATTTTAGACATATACCAGGTGCCATACATAAAACAGGATCAAATAAACCATCTAAACATTCCCATAACCCCTAAGGAAATAGAAGTAGTCATTAATAGTCTCTCAACCAAAAGAAAAAAAATTAAAAAGGTACAGGACCAGGTAGGTTGAGTGGAGAATTTTATCAGATCTTTAGGAAGAATAATACCAATACTCTTCAAACTATTCACAAAATAGAAACAGAAGAAAAACTACCCTATACATTTTATGAAGTCACAACTATGCTTATAACTAAACAACACAAAGACCAAACAAAGAAAGAGAACTTCAGACCAATCTCCCTTATGAACATCGATGCAAATATACTCAATATGATTCTTACCAAATGAATCCAAGAACACATCAAAATGATCATTCACCACAATCAAGTAAGCTTCATCCCAGAGATGTAGGGATGGTTTAATATACGGAAATTCAATGCCCCTATCTAAACTTAGTCAAAGCAATATACAGCAAACCAGTAGCCAGCATCAAACCAAATGGAGAGAAAATTGAAGGAATTCCACTAAAATCGGGAACTAGACAAGGCTGTCCATTCTTTTCCTATATATCCAATATAGATCTTGGAGTTCTAGCTATATGTCAGAGACCATCCCGTGAGAAAGTGAGCCCTTCACAATCTCCCTAACAGGCCAAATGGCCTTGTGCTAAGAGCTGGTTATCACCCCCTTCCTCCTTATTCCCTTCCTGGCACCTGAGGCTGTAAAAGCTGAATTATAGTCCCCTCTTCCCTATCTCTTCCTAAGATCCCATGACATCCAAGGACATGAGTCACGCCTGAGCCCAGCTTGACACCCAAGGCTGTCAAGGAGGATCAATGTTCCTGAGATAAGATGCAAAGTACCCGCTGCTTGGCACCTGACTTTGGCCCCCATGTCAGCAGTTGCCCACTTCTTTGTTCTTTGTATAATTCTCCTTCGACCCCTCCCCTATTCCCCCCATGTATGCTTTAAAAAGAAGGCACCTCAGCATAATAAATGAGACCTCGATAGGTACCCTTCCTGGTCTCCTATTCCTCTTTTTCTTCCTTCCATCTCCCAGGTTTGCGGTCTCCCTCGCACCCACGAATAACTGAATACTGCGGGACTGGATAGCTATATTAACAACAAAAAGAGATCAAAGAAATACTAATTAGGCCGTGTCCATGGAGAGAAGCTGAGTCCCCAAGCTCCAGCCAGAGTGCCGCGATGTGGACATGTTGGCGTCCTTGGTCCGCGCCAACGTGCGGGCTGTGAGCAAGAGAAAACTGCAGCCCATGTGGGCGGCGCTCACACTGACCCCCCTCTGCTGTGAATAAGATAAAACAACTTCTTTTTTTTTCTTTTTCCATTTTTTATTAGGTATTTAGCTCATTTACATTTCCAATGCTATCCCAAAAGTCCCCCATACCCACCCACCCCCACTCCCCTACCCAACCACTCCCCCTTTTTGGCCCTGGTGTTCCCCTGTACTGGGGCATATAAAGTTTGCATGTCCAATGGGCCTCTCTTTCCAGTGATGGCCGACTAGGCCATCTTTTGATATATATGCAGCTAGAGTCAAGAGCTCCGGGGTACTGGTTAGTTCATAATGTTGTTTCTTAATTTATAGAGACTTCGTTAGTTTTCTTTTGAATAGACTCTTGTGTAAACCCTTTTGTGTGAATTGCCATCTTGTTTGTTTAGAACTTTGAAACAGTAGTTACAGAGATCTACAGCCCGGGATTCCTCTCAGCACCGGACCTGTGGAGCGGAACATGCCATTCTGACAGTTGCCAGTATGCATATGCTTTCTGGTTCCTAAACGAAATTGCTATTTTTTTTCTTTTAAATATTTTTATCACCAGTTTTTTGAGCCATGGTTTTGCTGTATACTACAGGCCAGCCTTTAACACACAATCCTCCTGCTTCAACCTTCTGAGGCATGTGCTACCACACCTGGATCCCAAGTTTTTCTTTAAGTGGTCTTGATTGACTTGTGTTGGACATCTTAAGTAACCTGTGAATTCTTTTGTGGAAGGCTGAGTCTCATGCAGCTGAGTTTAATATTTGTGCTATTTACTAAAGTACCTACCACCAAAATGTACCAACTGGTAGTTTTATATGAATATTGATGAGTTTGTATCATAAATAGAATTGTTGATACATCCTTAATTTGTGCAATATTGTATAAAGAGATTGAGTTGTCAATTAAAAACACGCATCTTTATGAAAAAAAAGAAATACTAATTGGAAAGGAATTTGTCAAATATCACTATTTGAAGATGATATGATAGTATACATAAGTGACCCCCAAAATTACACCAGAGAACTCCTACACCTGATAAACAACTTCAACAAAGTGGCTGGATATAAAGTTAACTCAAACAAATCAGTAGACTTCCTCTAGTCAAATGATAAACAGACTGAGAAAGAAATTAAGAAAATTACACCCTTCATAATCGTCACAATTAATATTACATTCCTTGGTGTGTCTCTAATCAAGGAAGTGAGGATCCATATGATAAAAATTTTAAGTCTCTGATGAAAGAAATCGAAAATCTCAGAAGATGGAAAGATCTCTCATGCTTATAGGTTGGCAGGATTAACATAGTAAAATGGCCATCTTGGCAAAAGCAATCTACAGATTCAATGCAATCCCCATCAAATTTGCAACTCAATTCCTCATAGAGTTAGTAAGAGAAATTTGCAAATTCATCCGGAAAAACAAAAAACACAGGATAGTGAAAACTATTCTCAACAATAAAACAACATCTGGTGGAATCACTATACCTGACTTCAAGCTGTACTACAGAGCAATTGTGATAAAAACTGCCTGGTATTGATACAGTGAAAGGCAGGTAGATCAGTGGAATAGAATTGAAGGCCCAGAAATTAACTCACACATCTATGGTCACTTTATCTTTGACAAAGGAACTAAAACCATCCAGTGGAAAAAAGACAGCATTTTCAACAAATGGTGTTGTTTCAACTGGTGGTCAGCATGTAGAAGAATGCACATTGATACATTTTTATCTGCTTGTATGAAGCTCAAGTCCACGTGGATCAAGGACCTCCACATAAAACCAGATACACCGAAACTAATAGAAAAGAAATTTGGGAAGAGCCTTGAGAACATGGGCATAGGGGTAGTTTTCCTGCTCAGAACACCAATAGCTTATGCTCTAAGATCAAATGAATCTCAAGAAGAAGAAGGAACACCAAAGTATGCATACTTCAGTTTTTCTTAGAAGGGGGAACAAAATTCCCATGAGAGGAGATACAGAGACAAAGTATAGAGCAGAGACTGAAGGAAAGACAATCCAGAGCTGCCCCACCAGGGTATCCATCCCATATACTGTCACCTAACCCAGATAAAATTGTGGATGCCAACAAGTGCTTGCTGACAGCAATCTGATATAGCTGTCTCCTGAGAGATCCTGCCAGTGCCTGACAAACACAGAGGTGGATGCTCACAAACAACCATTGAAATGAGCACAGGGTCCCCAATGCAGGAGCTAGAGAAAGCACCAAAGAAGCTTAAAGAACCTGCAGCACCATAGGAGGAACAACAGTATGTACTAACCAGTACCCCCATAGCTCCCAGGGACTAAACCACCAACTTCATGTACTATATTGAATAGATTGGGGGGGGGGGTGCAGCCTTGTCTTTTTCCTTGTTTTAGTGGAATTACTTCTTTTGTTTCTCCATTTAATTTCATGTTGGCCTTTGGTTTTCTAGAGAACGTGGGCATAGTGTAACTTTTCCTGAACAGAACACCTATAGCTTATGCTCTAAGATCAAATGAATCTCAAGAAGAAGGAACACCAAAGTATGGATACTTCGATATTTCTTAGAAAGGGGAACAAAATACCCATTATATATTGCTTTTATTATGTTTTTGGATGTGCCATGAACTCCTGATCTCCCCAAGACTTTTAAGTTGAAGGGGTGTTGTAGTCTGACACAGGTATATTACAGATATGAAATGTAGAATGCCCTCCTTATAATATGCAAACCTTAACAATCATCTATAGTTTCCCATTAGAGAGGAGATTAATAATATGTTAATATTATGTATTACTAACTATTCCAGGAGACAGTGATACATGTTAACAGTATACTTTTAACATTTTTATTCAAGCAAGAGGGTAATGTCTTACTTGATTAATTTTTATAGAGTGTTAGTGGCAAGTAGCAAAAATAATTTGGATGGATCTGGTCAATTTCCTGGTGCTGTGTCTCCATGAACACATCTTAGAGCTTCTTTTCTATTAGGCTCCACTATATCTATGGAAAAGAAAAGAAAAACTGTTGGTTTAATTCCTTTGTTGTTCTGGCAAGCACTTGACTAAAGCAATTCAGGTACAAAGAATTTCTTTCTGTGGAACAATTGAGGATCTATAGTCATTTATGGTAGATAAAACAGAGGAAAGAAGGTGAGAAAATGCCCACACAACTGATGAATTTGGAAGGAGGAGAGGATATTAGTTCTCAGGCAGATTCATTCTTTATGTGCAGCTAGAAATCCAAGTCAGTAGAATTTGGTGTCCCCATTTGACTCATCTTCAGCAATCCATTTATTTGAATATAGAACCCCTAACATATATCAAAAGATTTGTCCTTAAGGTAGTTCTAGATCCTTTGAAATTGACTATGCAAACAAACCATCATAGACACTAGGGAAAATTATTTATGTCTAACGATTCATCAATGGAAATGGTTCCAAATTGCAAACCTTACATATTCTTCAATAGTCTTGTTTGGTGACTGACTTCATGAATCCCTCCAAGAGAACCCCTATGTTGTTCTTACATATGATTCATCATTAAATGCTGGAAGATTTCTGTCTGTGCAGCCTCATATGCAGTTAGATTTTATGGTTCCTTTATTGGGATCCAAAGATTGGTTTGTGATTTACTGGTACTTTTGCTTGCTTGTGTGACATATCTGGAGAGAGAAAATAGGAAGCCAGACTCATGATTTCTTCTCCACGATTTTGTAAACAAGTTACTCAATGTCCATTTGTTTGCCTGTTAGACTATAAAACTTTGTCTTAAATTCAAAGGGAAAAAAAAGGGATGCTGATGCAGCCTCAACCTAAGCCACATGAGCAGCAGTTTGGAATGCCTGAACTTGTAAGGCACTCTGCTAGAGCTATCCCTGGATAATCTGATGCAAGGTGCTTTTGCATAAGTCTTTGAGCCAGATAAGGTATCATTGAAAGAATTTAGCTAACATATATATTTTTTAAGCTTCCAAGTTCAGTAGTATACTCAACTATGTTATTTGAAATATCTTTTCTTATGATTAGAGGATAAGGTTATATATTTTAACATTTTCATTTGTCATTCTGAAATTCTCCCTGAACTGAGAACGTCTGGGATGTAAGTTCGAAAGCATGTTTCTTTCGATTTTTTTTTTATAAACACTACCCCAGAATGCCAATATACATAATAAAAATGCTGTTGGCTTGAAACATTTTTAACTCTATAACCATGTAAAAAAATAAATGTTCTTTTTTCTAGTTTTCTTGAACATTCACAAATATAAATAAAGATTCCTTTGTTACTCAACTTTTAAGGCTAAATTAAATGCAGTTATTATATTTGGGCATTATGTTCAATATATTAAATGTGTTCAGGTAGTTAGGGAAGAGATTATCTTTTTGTTTGTTAGGTTTTATATGATAGAATAGAGTTGAAAGATCTTTGGACAAGTTGCTCATAAACCTTGAACATTTGAGGAAAGTTGGGCATCTGCCAAGAGCAGCATAAAATCGTAGCATATACTTTTCCATCTTTCACACATTTACCACTGGCAATCCTAGGCAGAAATGCTTCCCCTTGTTGAGACTCCTGTCCTCTTCCCAGGAAGGAGAACTGAGAGCTGTATCTCTTTGCATGCATAGAAGTACAAATGCAACCATGTGCATGCTAAGACAGAGGTAGACATCAAGCTTTATTCTTGATTTCTCTGCATTTCATTTACTGAGGTGTAGTGTCTTACTGAACCATCAAATTCAGCAGCCTAGCAATCCAGATTGCTGTATAGGTAATTGGTCTCTGTTTACCGATTCATAGAGAAATGGGTGGGCTTCCATGCTTCCCTGTGAATTTTAACCATGATCTCCACAATTGTGCAGCAAAGTCTTTATCAGTGGGCCCAAACCTCCTACTTCTTCTTTTTTTTAAAAATATTTTTATTACATATTTTCCTCAATTACATTTCCAATGCTATCCCAAAAGTCCCCCATACCCTCCCCCCCACTTTCCTACCCACCCATTCCCATTTTTTTTGGCCCTGGCGTTGCCCTGTAATGGGGCATATACAGTTTGTGTGTCCAATGGGCCTCTCTTTCCAGTGATGGCCGACTAGGCCATCTTTTGATACATATGCAGCTAGAGTCAAGAGCTCGGGGGTACTGGTTAGTTCATAATGTAGTTCCACCTATAGGGTTGCAGATCCCTTTAGCTCCTTGGGTACTTTCTCTAGCTCCTCCACTGGGGGCCCTGTGTTCCATCCAATAGCTGACTGTGAGCATCCACTTCTGCGTTTGCTAGGCCCCGGCATAATCTCACAAGAAACAGCTACATCTGGGTCCTTTTGATAAAATCTTGCTAGTGTATGCAATGGTGTCAGCATTTGGAAGCTGATTATGGGGTGGAATTCAGAAAATCAAATAACCTCATTAAAAAATGGGGCTCAGAAATGAACAAAGAATTCTTACCTGAGGAATACCGAATGGCAGAGAAGCACCTGAAAAAATGTTCAACATCCTTAATCATCAGGGAAATGCAAATCAAAACAACCCTGAGATTCCACCTCACACCAGTCAGAATGGCTAAGATCAAAAATTCAGGTGACAGCAGATGCTGGCGAGGATGTGGAGAAAGAGGAACACTCCTCCATTGTTGGTGGAATTGCAAGCTTGTACAACCACTCTGGAAATCAGTCTGGCGGTTCCTCAGAAAATTGGACATAGTACTACTGGAGGATCCCGCAATACCTCTCCTGGGCATATGTCCAGAAGATGTCTCAACCTGTAAGAAGGACACATGCTCCACTATGTTCATAGCAGCCTTATTTATAATAGCCAGAAGCTGGAAAGAACCCAGATGCCCCTCAACAGAGGAATGGATACAGAAAATGTGGTACATTTACACAATGGAGTACTACTCAGCTATTAAAAAGAATGAATTTATGAAATTCCTAGCCAAATGGATGGACCATCTAGAGACTGCCATATCCAGGGACCTACTTCTTCTTATGTGTTCACTTTAGGCTTACTTTGATATTTGATTAAAACTAAGAGGTTTTGCCACAAAAAGTTTCAGGACTAGTCTGCTTTGTCACCATGTTTTCATTCTCACATTTCTACCTTGTCTTCCATTTAATCCTTGTAGTCTGCTCTACAGACTTTTTTTTTTAAATGTAATTTATTTCCTCACTTAAATCTGCAATTTGCAAACAGGCATTTCTTGGTCACATAATTTCAATGGCTTTGTATATTCATAACATTTTCATTATCTTAAATATTATTTATTTTTCCATCCACTTCTGTTTTGCTAAATCTTCTGTTTCCTAATTTTTTTCTTTGCATCCAGAAATCAAGAATGTCACTGGAACACAGTGGTCTTTTAATTACTGAATTAAATAATATTACTGCCATATATTTTATTTCATGATTTCCATTTTATTAGCCACAAAACAGAAACATTGCAACTAAGTAAAGGAAGCAAAATTCCTAAAAACAAAGTTAGCAAACACAATTTTCAGTGTCAGACAGTGGAATAAAAGCAGATGAGAAGCCAGTCAGAGTCAAATCCCAGCGCTGTGCACATCACTTACACACACTGAATCTTAATTCCTTAAAATACAGTTATAATAAGACTTCTAATATGTCTGGATTACTTTAAATATTTATTGCATTAATTTCTATTAAACATTTAAGCAAGTGAGCATATGAGGCCTTATTTAGGGCTAAATTCTATTGTCAGTCTACGACTTAAGGTCTCTGACAAGGAAGTTTCTACACCCGTAGAAGGTGACAGTTTTAATAGCATCTGCATCCCTGAAGGGAATGAATGAGAGAGAACTGTGTGATGTTAAATAGAAGGAATTTAATTAGCATATGTCATTAGCTCTATGTTTTCCCAGGTCACATAGCTAATAGAGGCAATATATTTTGATCCAAATAGTCCAAATGCTTCCTCTTATTAGAGTGAACCAATACTTTTGAAATTCCCTATATGTCAAAATCTATTAGCATAAGTTCAACATTTTAAAAACTCACCTTCATAAATCTGTCATTTAATATTGCTTTCTTTAGGAAAAATGTTTCCTATTATTTCATCTTTGAAAACTAGGATAAATGTTATGAGTTTAGAGTATCAGAGTGATGGTTGGTAAATATTCATAGCTTGTTATCTTCCCACATCAATGAGCAAGGTTCAATAAATATCCTCTTCAGCAGAATACACATAAAACTCACCTGCACAAATCCAGGCTCTTCCACACAGTCACTGAATTATCACTTACTATATCTGCTAGGGAACTAAGGAGAGTTTAGAATTTCAATAACTATGAACTCTCACTAACTAAATAGAAAATTCTTCAAGTTCATAACATTTATCTAGTCAATGAAAACTCTAGAATAAAACCTATCAACATTAGCATTGTAGATGTTCAGTAGACATATATAAAGTATGTGATTATGTTATTCTTTTTTGTTTTGTTTTGTCTTTGTCTAAACTCAAAGTTTTTTAAATCTGTATTTACCTCATTTACATTTCCAATGCTATCCCAAAAGTCCCCCATACCCTCCCCACCCCCCCACCCCTACCTACCCACTCCCACTTTTTAGGCCTGGCATTCCCCTGTACTGGGGCATATAAAGTTTGCAAGTCCAATGGGCCTCTCTTTCCAGTGATAGCCGACTAGGCCATCTTTTGATACATATGCAGCTAGAGTCAATAGCTCCAGGGTACTGGTTAGTTCATAAAGTTGTTCCACTTATAGGGTTGCAGATCACTTTAGCTCCTTGGGTACTTTCTCTAGCTCCTCCATTGGGGGCCCTGTGATCCATCCAATAGCTGACTGTGAGCATCCACTTATGTGTTTGCTAGGCCCCATCGTAGTCTCAGAAGAGACAGCTATATCAGGGTCCTTTCAGCAAAATCTTGCTAGTGTATGTAATGGTGTCAGCTTTTGAAGGCTGATTATGGGATGGAACCCGGGATATGGTAGTCTCAAGATGGTCCATCCTTTTGTCCCAGCTCCGAACTTTGTCTCTGTTACTCCTTCCATGGGTGTTTTGTTCTCAATTCTAAGAAGGGGCAAAGTGTCCACACTTTGGTCTTCTTTCTTCTTGAGTTTCATGTGTTTTGCAAATTGTAACTTATGTCTTGGGTATTCTAAGTTTCTGGGCTAATATCCAATTGTCAGGGAGTACTTACCATTTGAGTTCTTTTGTGATTGGGTTACCTCACTCAGGATGATGCCCTCCAGGTCTAACCATTTGCTAGGAATTTCAAAAATTCATTCTTTTTAATAGCTGAGTAGTACTCCATTGTGCAAATGTACCACATTTTTTTGTATCCCTTCCTCTGTTGAGGGGCATCTGGGTTCTTTCCAGCTTCTGGCTATTATAAATAAGGCTGCTATGAACATAGTGGAGCATGTTTCTTTCTTATTAGTTGGAACATCTTCTGGATATATGCCCAGGATAAGTATTGCAGGATCCTCCTGTAGTACCATGTCCAATTTTCTGAGGAACTGCCAGACTGATTTCCAGAGTGGTTGTACAAGCTTGCAATCCCACCAACAATGGAGGAGTGTTCCTCTTTCTCCACATCCTTGCCAGGATCTGCTGTCACCTGAATTTTTGATCTTAGCCATTCTGACTGGTGTGAGATGGAATCTCAGGGTTGGTTTGATTTGCAATTCCCTGATGATTAAGGATGCTGAACGTTTTTTCAGGTGTTTCTCAGCCATTTGGTATTCCTCAGGTGAGAATTCTTTGTTTAGCACTGAGCCCCATTTTTTAATGGGGTTATTTGATTTTCTGGAATCCACCTTCTTGAGTTTTTTATATATATTGGATATTAGTCCTCTATCTGATTTAGGATAGGTAAAGATCCTTTCCCAGTCTTCTGGTGGCCTTTTTGTCTTATTGACAGTGTCTTTTGCCTTACAGAAGCTTTGCAGTTTCATGAGGTCCCATTTCTCAATTCTTGATCTTACAGCACAAGCCATTGCTGTTCTATTCAGGAATTTTTCACCTTGTCGAAGATCAAGAAACCATAGGTGTGTGGGTTCATTTCTGGGTCTTCAATTCTATTCCATTTGTCTACTTGTCTGTTGTGATAGCAGTACCATGCAGTTTTTATCACAATTGCTCTGTAGTAAAGCTTTAGGTCAGACAAGGTGAATCCACCAGATGTTCTTTTATCCTTGAGAAGAGTTTTGCTATCCTAGGTTTTTTGCTATTCGTGATGAAAATGCAGATTGCTCTTTCTAATTCGTTGAAGAATTGAGTTGGAATTTTGATGGGGATTGCATTGAATCTGTAGATTGCTTTTGGCAAGATAGCCATTTTTACAATGTTGATCCTGTCAATCCATGAGCATGGGAGATCTTTCCATCTTCTGAGATCTTCTTTGATTTGTTTCTTCAGAGTCTTGAAGTTCTTATCATACAGATCTTTCACTTCTTTAGTTAGAGTCATGCCAAGGTATTTTATATTATTTGTGACTATTGAGAAGGGTGTTGTTTCCCTAAATTCTTTCCCAGCCTGTTTATTCTTTGTGTAGAGAAAGGCCATTGACTTGATTGAGTTAATTTTATATCCAGCTACTTCACCAAAGCTGTTTATCAGGTTTAGGAGTTCTCTGGTGGAATTTTTAGGGTCACTTATATATACTAACATATCATCTGAAAAAATTGATATTTTGACTTCTTCTTTTCCATTTGTATCCCCTTGATCTCCTTTTGTTTTCGATTTTCTCTGGCTAAGACTTCATATACAATGTTGAATTGGTAGGGAGAAAGTGGGCAGCACTGTCTAGTCCCTGATTTTAGTGGGATTGCTTCCAGCTTCTCACCATTTACTTTGATGTTGGCTACTGGTTTGCTGTAGATTACTTTTATCATGTTTAGGTATAGGCCTTGAATACCTCATCTTTCCAAGACTTTTATCATGAATGGGTGTTGGATTTTGTCAAATGCTTTCTCCGCATCTAACGACATGATCATGTGGTTTTTGTCTTTGAGTTTGTTTATATAACAGATTCCATTGATGGATTTCTGAATATTAAACCATCCCTGCATCCCTGGAATAAAACCTACTTGGTCAGGACAGATGATTGTTTTAATGTGTTCTTGGATTCGGATAGCGCGTAGCGATAATTTTATTGAGTATTTTTGCGAGAATTTTATTGAGTATTTTTGCATCGATATTCATAAGGGAAATTGGTCTGAAGTTCTCGATCCTTGTTGGATCTTTCTGTGGTTTAGGTATCAGAGTAATTGTGGCTTTGTAGAATGAATTGGGTAAAGTACCTTCGGCTTCTATTTTGTGGATTAGTTTGTGCAGAACTGGAATTAGATCTTCTTTGAAGGTCTGATAAAACTCTGCACTAAACCCGTCGTGGTCATTGGCTTTTTTTGGTTGGGAGACAATTAATGACTGCTTCTATTTCTTTAGAGGATATGGGACTGTTTAAATTGTTAACTTGATCCTGATTTTACTTTAGTACCTGGTATCTGTCTAGAAATTTGTCCATTTCTTCCAGGTTTTCCAGTTTTGTTGAGTATAGCCTTTTGTAGAAGGATCTGATGTTGTTTTGGATTTCTTCAGGATCTGTTGTTATGTCCCCCTTTTCTTTTCTGATTTTGTTAATTAGGATGCTATCCCTGTGCCCTCTAGTGAGTCTGGCTAAGGGTTTAATCTATCTTGTTGATTTTCTCAACGAACCAGCTCCTCTTTTGGTGGATTCTTTGAATAGTTCTTCTTATTTCCACTTGGTTGATTTCGCCCCTGAGTTTGATTATTTCCTGCAGTCTACTCCTCTTTGGTGAAATCACTTCCTTTTTTCTAGTACTTTTAGGTGTGTTGTCAAAATGCTAGTGTGTGATCTCTCTAGTTTCTTTTTGGAGGCACTCAGAGCTATGAGTTTCCTTCTTAGAAATGCTTTTATAGTGTCCCATAAGTTTGGGTATATTGTGCCTTACTTTTCATTAAACTCTAAAAAGTCTTTAATTTCTTTCTTCATTCCTTCCTTGACCAAGGAATCATTGAGAAGAGTGTTGTTCATTTTCCATGTGAATGTTGGCTTTCCATTATTAATGTTGTTATTGAAGATCACCCTTAGTCCATGGTGGTCTGATAGGATGCATGGGACGATTTCAATATTTTTGTATCTGTTGAGGCCTCTTTTGTGACCAATTATATGGTCAGTTTTGGAGAAGGTAACATGAGGTGCTGAGAAGAAGTTATATCCTTTTGTTTTAGGATTAAATGTTCTGTAGATATCTGTTAAGTCCGTTTGTTTCATCACTTCTGTTAGTTTCACTGTGTCCCTGTTTAGTTTCTTTTTCCATGATCTGTCCATTGATGAAAGTGGTGTGTTGAAGTCTCTCACTATTAATGTTTGAGGTGCAATATGTGCTTTGAGATTTACTAAAGTTTCTTTAATGAATGTGGCATTTGGAGCATAGATATTCAGAATTGAGAGTTCCTCTTGGAGGATTTTACCTTTAATGAGTATGAAGTGTCCCTCCCTGTCTTTTTTGATAACTTTGGGTTGGAAGTCGATTTTATTCGATATTAGAATTGCTACTCCAGCTTGTTTCTTCAGACCATTTGCTTGGAAAATTGTTTTCCAGCCTTTCACTCTGAGGTAGTGTCTATCTTTTTCTCTGAGATGGGTTTCCTGTAAGCAGCAGAATGTTGGGTCTTGTTTGTGTTGCCAATCTGTTAATCTGTGTCTTTTTATTGGGAGTTGAGTCCATTAATATTAAGAGATATTAAGAAAATGTAATTGTTGCTTCTTATTATTTTTGTTATTAGAGTTGGCATTCTGTTCTTGTGGATGTCTTTTTTTGGTTTGTTGAGGGATTACTTTCTTGCTTTTTTAGGGTGTGCTTTCCGTCCTTTCATTGTTTTTTTTTTTTTTTTTTTTTTTTTTTCTGTTATTATCTTTTGAAGGGCTGGATTCCTGGAAAGATAATGTGTGAATTTGGTTTTGTCATGGAATACTTTGGTTTCTCCATCTATGGTAATTGAGAGTTTGGCTGGGTATAGTAGCCTGGGCTGGCATTTGTGTTCTCTTAGTGTCTTTATAACATCTGTCCAGGCTCTTCTGGCTTTCATAGTCTCTGGTGAAAAGTCTTGTGTAATTCTGATAGGCCTGCCTTTATATGTTATTTGACCTTTTTCCCTTACTATTTTTAACATTCTATCTTTATTTAGTGCATTTGTTGTTCTGATTATTATGTGTCGGGAGGAATTTCTTTATTGGTCCAGTCTATTTGGAGTTCTGTATGCTTCTTGTATATTCATGGGCATCTCTTTTTTAGGTTTGGGAAGTTTTCTTCTATAATTTTGTTGAAGATATTTGCTGGCCCTTTAAGTTGAAAATCTTCATTCTCATCTACTCCTATTATCCATAGATTTGGTCTTCTCATTGTGTCCTGGATTTCCTGGATATTTTGAGTTAGGATCTTTTTGCATTTTGCATTTTCTTTGATTGCTGTGCAGATGTTCTCTATGTAATCTTCTGCACCTGATTGTTTTTCAATTTAAACAATTTCAAAGTCACTTAATTATATCACCTCAAGTCCTATTTTAGTGCTCATAGAAGAAAAAGGGCGATGGTAGCGTATGATGGGAGTGACATGTGTGAGTGTGACGTGTGTGTGTGATAACCGGGGAAGGAGATATCATTTGAAATATAAGTGAATAAAATAATTAATAAAAGGGTAAGTTATGTCAGCGTACACTCTTATTAGTGAATATGTAACATCTCTTGTTTTTCTTTCGTTTGTTACCCAATCATTTATAACTGAAATTATAAATGATTTATAATTTATAGGTGAAAACTTTGTATTATATAAGTGAGCTTACTTCATTTGTTAATTTTTAATTTTTTTATACATGGCACTATATTTATCTTACTCTCTCTTCATTCCCTTCCTTATAGCTCCTCCCACTCCTTCACCTGACTTCCTGTAAACTGTTTGGTGGTCTCTTGTTCTTCACTATTATTGCTACATACCTGCCACTCAATCATCTGCCACTTGGTTTATCATCTACATTCTTTTTTTCAGTATAGCAACTTTATAAGTACAACATGTTGTCTTCCTTTGATATTGCTTGTATTTATGTATCTGAGGGAGACCATACAAGATACAAGCTGTATTGTTAAGAGTTCACATTGGACTGAGCACAGAGTCGGCAGTGAGGGAGTTAGAGAAAGGACTGAAGGGGTTTGCAACCCCATAGGAAGAACAACAATATCAACATCCCAGAGATCCCACCAGTAATCCACCAACCAAGGAGTACACATGGAGGGACCCATGGCTCCAGCAGCATGTGTAGCAGAGGATGGCCTTATAGGTCCTCAATGGGAAGAGAGGCCCTTGGTCCTGTGATGGCTTGATGCACTGTAGGGGAATTTGAGGGAGGGAGTAGGGAGTGGGTGGGTAGATATTGGAATACTTTCATAGAAGCAGGGGGAGGGGAGATGGGATAGGGGGATAACATTTGAAATGTAAATAAACTATCTAATAAAAAAATAATTCACGCTGGGCATGCTGGCACATGGCACACTCCTTTAATCCCAGCACTTGGGAGGCAGAAGCAGGTGGATTTCTGAGTTCGAGGCCAGCCTGGTCTACAAAGTGAGTTCCAGGACAGCCAGGAGTATGCAGAGAAACCCTGTGTCGGAAAAAAAAAAAAAAAAAAAAAAAAAAAAAAAAAAAAAAAAAGAAAAGAAAAAAAAAAAAAGAAAAAGAAAACAAACAAACAATCAAAAATAATTCACAGGTACCATTTCACTGTAATACATAGAAGATACTATCTTAAAGCTGATAATATGGTTTTCTGGGTCTGACACTCTTTATGCCTGCCCATCTAATTTTATCCATTAGGCTTAAGTGCAAGGTTTATGTTGTAAATATATCTGGTAGGCCTGGGAATACAAGTCAGTTCTCTTATTTTTTTTTAATAGTATAAACTTTCTGTAGTGGTCTTTATCTGTTGGAAAAAAGAAGTTTCTTTGATGAGGATTGAGAGATACAGTTATCTATATTTAAAAGATAAGTAATTAGGATACAGTTAGAAATATTCTGATTTAGATATGTGTTAATAAGTGTGGCACTAGAGACCTTGGATTACCATCTTTGGGTAGTTGGGTAGCTTATATACCAGAAATCAATCCCCTATTGTGAATGTGTGTGAAGTCAAACTAGACAGCTGCTGGTTACCAAATAGAGGGAATAAGTGACTCTATTCCACATCCTGGGATATCTTGACTAGTGTTCTTTGTTGTAGTTCAAAGACATTAGAGTTCATGGACAGTCTAGAGGGGTTTTGTTCCCTGGCCTCGTGTATAGTTCCTTTCAATACGGTGAGGTAAGCTTCCAGGCCATATCTAGCCCAATTCCTCCAAGTCCTATGTCTAAAGTGTGTGACATTTTCAGCATGAATAGCTTATGTTCCAACTCTGGGTTGGTTACTGTGGTAATGCCAATAGTTTATCTTGTTTTTTAAATCTGTTGCATTCCACAGAGTACTATTCCAAAGGAGTTTTCTCATGCCTTATTTCTTAGTATTTATTAGATAGTTTAGAGGTTTTGGGGGGGGTAACACATTATCACACCAAGTGATTTTTCATTATTTAGTGTGTGTGGGGAGGTATGCAATTTTAAATAAATTCCTTATGGCTTTTTCAAAAGACCTTAGTGTCATATTGTCCCTCCATTTCTTTCCCATTTTATTGTGCTCCCTCTGCCTCTCACTTCAAATTTATCCTGTTTTTCTTTTCTTATTCTCCTTTTCTTTTTCATTTATTTATTTATTTATTTATTTATTTATTTACTTACTTACTTACTTACTTTATATCCAGATTGCACCTGTCCCCAATCTCTCCATTAAAAATCCCCTTCTCAACAGTTTTCTCTCCCCTTCTTCTTATAAAAAAGAGAGCACTACCTTGGGCACTATCCTGTCTTGGGATATACAGGTTCAGCAGGACTAAGTGCCTTCTAGCCCACTGAGGCACAACCAGGCAGTCCAGTTAGGAGAAGGGCATCCAATGGCAGGCAACAGAGTCAGAGACAGCCTCTGCTTGATTTGTTAAGTGACCGACATGAAGACCAACTTGTATGTCTTTTACAAATGTGCAGGGAACCTAAGTCCAGCTTTTGTATGTTCTTTGGTATGTGATTCAATCTCTGTGGATCCCTATGAGCCCAGGACAGTTGACTCTAGGTCTTCTTGTGGTGTCTCTGAGCCCTTTGCTTTTCTCAATTCTATACCCAACTTTTCCACAAGACTCTCTGAGCTCTGCCTGATATTTGGCTATGTGTCTCTGAACTTGTTTTGTTAAGCTGCTGGATGAAGCCTTTCCAGAGATATTTATATTAGGCTCCTGTATGCAAGCATAGCAGAGTATCATTAATAGTGTCACAGGTTGACACTCTAACATGCATTGGTCTCAAGTTCTGCCAGTACTTGGTTGTCTATTCCCTAAACCTTTCCTATAATTTTCTTTCAAATGTGATGGACTCACTGGTTTACTTTGGTCAGTTTAGAAGAACAGGTATCAATAAATTAATATTCATTGGTTGTGTGTAAGCATGTGTATCCTACTCTTTTATCTGCTTGTTTGGCCTCAAGGAGGGCAGCTATGCTAGGCTCTTGTCTGTAAGCACATGTTAGTATCAGTAATAGTATCTTGCCTTAGAGCCTCCCCCTGAGCTACATTCAAACTGAACCTCCTTTCCCTCAGTCTGTTTTCCAGTTTTGTTCCTGCAGTTCTTTTAGACTAGAACAACTCTGGATCAGAGAAGGCAGGGGCCTCTGTGGTTGAATTAGGGGAAAGCTAAAAGAAGCTAAGGAGGGCAACTTCCTAGAAAGACTAGCAGTCTCAACCTGGAACCCTAAGATCGTTGAAACTCTTGAGTCCCCAACCAGGCAGCATATACCAGCTGATATGAGGCACTCAACATATATACAACAGAGAACTTACTGGTCTGGGCTCAGTAAGAGAAGATCCACTTAGCCCTCAAGAGAATTGTGGCCCCAGAGGGTGAGAGAGGAATATTGGGATGAGGAAATGTCAGAGGACAGACTGGGAGGGAGCTAAGCACTGGACTGTAAAAAAAATTAAAAATAATAAATAAATATAAATAAATAAATAAATAAATAAATAAATAAAAATAAAGCACGTGTATAGTTCCATAAAATAATATTCTTAGAAATGAAAAGGCTAGAGGAAGAAGAGTGAGGGTGGAAGTAATATATTTCACTAAATAAAAAAATATTTTTGAAGGTCTTTAGTTGATATAAGTATTTTCCCATGAGTGACATCTCCATGAGGATGTGCATCTTCAAAATTACTCTGCTGTTTTTTGGTTCTTTAGTACTATTTGCATCTTTACTTCCCATTCATTTTCTCCATTTCTCAAAGATTATAGTAGATCATCTATATAATTGTGGACTACAAATTTTCTGCCTTCCTCTCATTTAATCCATTTCTTCTTGCACCAATGGCCACTTCAATCAATGACAGGTCATCTGGGATGAAGACCACAGTAAAATTATCATTATTTGATACCTTTATTTTTTTAACCTTTCTTCAATTTTATTTGGCGGTATATAAAATATTTGCATAGGACACACACATTTTTATGTTAGAAGCTTCCTAATATTTAATTAACACAACACATTGTAACTTCATGCATGTCAGGTCAATTATGATCCAATGATTTAAAAATCTATATTATTTGATCATATCCATACATTTAATGTAATACATTTTACCCTTTACTTAATTCTCTGAATCACTATATATGATGATATAATCTGGAAGCACTAAATTAATCAGAACAATAAAAAGTAGATATGGAGAGTATGAAAAGGAACTATAAAGATACAAGTAAGAGAAATCTGTGCTATAAAGGAGGGTGGAAGGACAGGACTTAAGTCTTTAACTGGGAATTAGAGGAAAGAAAGAAGTTTGATGGAATAAATAATATTAAGATGTTAAAAACATCCAGGACACAACTAAGGCCATATGAAAGCCAAGAAGAAGGAAGACCATACCAAAGTATGGAGGCTACAGTCCTACTCAGTAGGGGGAAGAAGATAATTTTGGGAGGTAGAGGAGAGGGAGATCTGGGAGGGAGAGAAGAGGGGAAAGAAAAAAAGGGGCCCAGTTCAGATATAGGAGGAGATGGGGGAGAAGTACAGAGGGTCAGGTATTTGAAAGAAGTTGTGTAGCAGTGAGGGGATTGGAAACTAGCGCTAGCCAGTAGAAAGTCCCAGGTGCCAGGGACCTAAGAGGTTCCCATGCCCCAATAGAGAGGACATTAGCCGAAATACACAACAAATGTGAGATAGAATCTGTAGAGACTATCCAGTGGATAGGCATGACAGCCTAGTCGAGTGATGAGTCCACCCACCCATCTCAAAAATGTTAATCCAGAATAGTTCCTGTCAGTCTGATGTTTGGCTGCTGATGCCAAGAAGAGCTTGCTGACAGGAACCTGGTTTAGCTGTCCCCTGAGAGGCTCTTGCAAGAGCCAGACCAATACAAATGAAGATGCATGAAACCCCATAGGAAGAACAATATTCAACCAGATCCCTCAAAGCCCCTAGGGACTAAACCACCAACCACAGAGTAGGGCAACCCATAGGGCAACTCGTGACTCCAGCTGGATATGTAACACAGGATTGCCTTATCTGGCATCAATCTGAGAGGAGATCCTTGGGCCTGTGAAGGCTCTACGCCCACTGTAGAATGCTAGGGCTCTGAGAGGGGAGTGGGTGGGCTGGTAGGGGAGCACCCTCATAGAGTCTGGGGGTGGAGCAAGGGGATATGGTGTTTGTGGAGGGGAAAATGAGAAGGGGAATAACATTTGAAATGTAAATACGTAAAATAACCAAAAATTTGGAAAATATCCATAACAAGTAATTTATGTTTTTCAAAATGTCATACAATATTTATGTACAATATATATATATATATATATATATATATATATATATATATATATTATACATAATACACATATGAATTTTAGAAACTGTCACTTTTAGAAACAGTGCTTCCACAAAAGCAATAAATTATCTGGAAAAAAAAAAGCCCATGTACCTGTACCAGGAAGCATGCGAAACACTCTTCAGAGTAAAGCTCATTTGAGAGGTCTAAGAAACATTTTCAATAGAAAGCTTCAGCTACCCTCCAGAAATCAAAAGTAAGACACTATTGCTGAGGATTCAAGACTGAAAGATTCAGTATTAGACTGAATGTCATATGGAAGTTTCCTGAGGAATTTACCATATTGTACTGAACAGAACCATGCAAGCTGACAAAGAACAAAACCAATCAATAGTGCTCTTGAGTTTTAAGTTCTTAGAATAATGACCACAATTCAAGATACCCTTAAGGTGCAAGAGTGGCATGTCCCTGGATAACCCATAGTTTTCTAACTTGGCTTAAGGCCCATTAATAATGGGTAACTAATTGCTAGTACATAAATCTAAACAGGTATCCAAACCTTGTAGACTATATACTCTAGAGAAGCACCTGTTTCTGATACATCTCTAAGTCAGTATAATTTCTTGCTACAGTATAATTATTTATCCTTATACCCACACATAACTGTATCCTGACTTCAAATCAAAGGATTTCTTTTTACAGCTTATGGATAACACTACAAAAAGTCACAACTAGTTAGAATCAAGAGGACAATGAAAATTTGGTTTTCAACACCAAATCATTCAGGAATGATTCAACTTCTAGAGTTAAAAGATCAGTTGAATATCATGGAAGACTGTCTAGAAGGATTTTAAGAGCTGTAAGATCATGTTGTCATTTGTAAGTTAATCTATTAAAGATATAACAGGAAATCTACATTCATGTTTTTTAACCAGCATGGCTGCTTATGCAAGGTATAAAAAATGATAACATCAGCCAACATGTAAATATGGATGGGAAAATTTTTAGAAATACCTCATACTACATTTAGAGCTATAGGCAATTATTGGCTGCTGAGTGAGGAAAAAAAAAAACATTATTCTCCAAAGACAAATGTCTTCATAAAACTATGCAGCTCAAAGTGATCAATTCTAGACACATAGACATAACAACAATACTAAAACGACTCAACTGGTTGTATTTATATATTCATTAGTATATGTGTTTATATGCATAACAATGATAATTAAAAAACAAATAGCAACTTAATTTGAGATGGAGTGAGAACAAGAATTGGAAGGTTAGATTATGTGGGGGAAATAACATGAATGTTATACAAACAAATGAAATTCTCAAAAATTAATAAATAAATTAACCTATAAAGAAATCAAAGGATTACTTCCTAGATCTACTAGGTACACATAATGTATATTTGGAGACAGTAACATATAGTGAATATTTACTGAATACATCACTTAAAATTGTAACATATGGGTTGGAGAGATGGCCTAGAGTTAAGAGTGGTGGTTGCTCTTCCAGAGCACCTAGGTTCTATTTACATATCTCTTATAGGACTTTACAACTTCTGTGAACCTAATTCCAGGAGATAAGATGCCATCTTGCCCTCATTTGACTTCTGTGGGAAGTATATGTGCATGCTGTGTACAGACATACATTCAGACAAAACACCCATACATATGAAAATTTAAATACTATCAAAATGAATAGTTTTGAAAAGATTTTCTATAAACGATTAAAAGAAATTTGGAGGAGTTTTGCTTTGAATGATAAACTAGAAGTTACCTTGCTGTTAGCTAATATGGAAGCCCAAAAACATAAGGAAATGTTTTTTACTAAAAAATACTTTAAAAGAATTCTGTTAGTGTGTCCTCATTATTATAGTGAAATGCCAAAGGAAAGTGACTTCATGAAGAAAGATATTTATTCAGATAACAAATTTGGAGACTAAAGTTCAAATCTCTGGTAAATCTCAATTTTTTTTACAAGACCATGTTTGTTTTATGTGATTGTCTCAATCTCTGTCTCTCTGCATATGTTTCTCTCTCTGTCCCTCTCTGTCCCTCTCTGTCCCTCTCTGCCTCTCTGGTTCTCTGTCTCTGTCTCTCTCTAAGCTCTCTCCCTCTACCCCCCTCCCCCTCTCCCTCTCCCCCTCTCTCTCATCTATCTATAATCATGTTATTTCCACTAATGATTGATTAATGTATATAACATGCCTAAAGAAAAATAATCACAAAATATTAAAAATCATTCAAATTATAATTCATACTATAACATTTACCTGTTGTAATATGTTTAGGCTGCAATCAGTTTTCAGAAATTAAGTTTATGGAATATAGTACTGAAGAAATAATCTTCACTAAATTACCACACATAATTCTGTTTCTGTTTCTTGGTATGTAAAATTGTGATGTAAAAGGAAACAAAAAGGATTGAAGACTGTTTTAAGAGCTACTTTAATTCTTTTCTAAACATATAATTTTGAAAACATAAAATCTTATTTCCTATAATTATACTCAGTTCAGTAAAGAAAGCACAGGATAAAAGGAATTGTGTGTCTAGAAATTGAGGGGTGACATTGCTAAAATGGTTTTCTTTGTTCTCTCTAAATTGTGACATGCAAGCTATACTATAAACATTGTTTGCAGAATTCTTCTTTTACTTTTATTTATTTTTTTAATTTATTTATTTTTTACGCTCCATATTCCATTCTCTGCACCACCATCCACCCTCTGACTGCTCCACAACCGACACATCTTCCCCATCCCTCTGTCTCCACTTGATGCCCCCCACCACCTGACCTCTAAACTCCCTGGGCCCTCCAGTCTCTTGAAGGTTAAGTGCATCATCTCTAACTGAACATAGACCCGGAAGTCCTCTACTGTATGTGTGTTGGGGGCTCATGTCAGTTGGTGTATGCTGTCTGTTTGGTGGTCCAGTGCTTGAGAGATCTTAAGGGTCCAGATTAATTGACACTGTTGGGCCTCCTACTGGGTCGGCTTCTCCTCAGCTTCTTTCAGCCTTTCCGGAATTCAACAACAGGGGTCAGCGGCTTCTGTCCTGGGTTGGATGCAAATATCTGCATCTGACTCTTTCAGCTGCTTGTTGGGTTTTTCAGAGGGCAGTCATGATAGATCCCTTTTTTTGTGAGGGCTCTATTGCCTAAGTAATAGTGTCAGACCTACTCATTAGGAGATTTTTAAGTCTAGAAAGCTATCTTATACACCATGTTGGTGTATGGGAGTAATGTATACTAGGAGAGTTGTGAGTTTGTCTTTACCGCAGCAGAAATGAATTAGGGGCTATGCTTATTGTGAAAGGTTCGTTTTTTTACATGGAGTTCTATGTTATACAGGATAATGACTTTTCATCTTACACCTCAACAGATTATCAAGACCGAAGGATTTAGACTTATTTATAATTATCTCATTTCTTTCCCACCTGCCCTCTGCTCCGTCATTTCCCCTCAACTCTATCTTCTATTATCTTTCTCCTCGTCATTATTTATATTTTCTATCTTCGTTAAATGTTTCGAAATGAGGATCTGAAGATTAATCAAAAGATGTGCAGCCAGGCTTGCCCATTCTAGAAATTACAGAGATAGATTGTTAAGAATCTCTAATGAAATAAGAAAAGTAAACAATGTTTAGTACTTAAGCTTTCAAAATATGGATTCTGAAAGAAATTATTTATGCAAAACTTCCAACAATAATTATAGCTATTCTTAATATAATATCAAGTATTATTAAAGATAAAGATTAGACACAGAAAATTACTCATATTTTAAAATTTAAATAATATTTACGATAGAAAGATGAACATTAAAAACAGAGTGAATTAAGCTGGCACTAGGTATTATTTCATTATGTAAATTTCATTGTGCAAATTTCATTGTATATTAATTATATTTAATTAATTATGTTTTGAAAGAGTAGGAATAAACTATGATTGACTGAAAATTTTCTAAAGTTGTATTAATCAATTAACCCATTGACTTTATTGATTATAAATTCAAAATAAATGAGTTTATAACTTATATGTTACTCAACATTAGGATCAATGTTAGGTTTAATCAACTATTAATTATATTTGTATATCATGTTTGTTAGTAAAGTTAGGTTGCTAAGTAATTTTGTATAGGGTTGAAAATGTACAAGGATCAAGTACTGTGAAAGTTATTTTGCAAAAAGTTATCCACAAGAAAACCTCTGCCATTTTAGTGGTTCCTAAATGCGTTATGGGGCATGCTATGGAAAATAAAGCTGAGCAGTAGAGATTTCTCTGTATATTGCTTTCTCATTCTGTGCCAAAATGAAACTACAGCTGTTCACTTAGTATAAACGTGATAATTGGTATAATGATAGAAAATATTTTGATATGGTAACTTCAGAATTATATAACGATACTAGGTAATAAATATAGTATGTCAGTTTAGAGACCAAATAGTTACATGTAGTTAAGTTTGTAAATCTAAATATATTATCTGCGTTATTTATATTTATACTTATAATTTGTAATAAAAAGATGTTAAAGAAACATATAAAAGCTGTAATTTTACTACTTAATTAACTTATTATTTGTATATATCTAATTATATATAAAATATAAAATTATTTTAAAAGCCCATAGATAGTAAGAATAAAACTTAAATACTGTAAAATATATTAAAATATTTAAAATTTTTGATCTCAATAGCTTCTGTCAAAAGGAAAATGTTCAGGAATGAATGATTTCTCTAAATGAATACATGAATGGCATACAGATTAAAAAAACAATTCAATTTAGATGATCCTCCTGTGACATGAACACATTATTGTATTCAAAAGTCTTCAAATTTCTTATCAAAGTGTTATATTAACTATTTGAACTTAAGAATCATTAATCATTTTGATAGGATTATTTATTTTTAAAACTCCTTACACTGATATAAAACTTTTTATCTTACTACATTCAATCATGAATGAAAACATTAGTTTAAAAAAAATATGTTTTGCTGATAATTTAACTTTCAAATTTTACCTGCAATAATAGTCTAGTTTTGAAAAAATAATAACTTTCACTTTTCAATAACTTTCACTTTTCTCTATTCTTCATGTTCCTTTTAACAGTCTAAAAGCTCAAGTTTGGAATTACATTATTGAAAATAATTATTTACTTTTTAAGTATCTTTTTAATTTCTAGAATTCTTATTACCTATTCCAAGAATTGCATCTACAAATGAATAACTAAAAATGTAAGTGATAGAGTGCAGATAACTACAACTAAATAAAAGCAAATATGCATACTATTTTTCCATTAAATTTAGTATTAGAGAATTACTTTTTATGGTTTAAAAAGAACATCGCCTTTACAGATTAACTATGGAACACATGTAGCATTATCCTAATATGCCATGTATTTTTAGGGCTCAAATAACATTTATAAACACAATTCTTAATCTCACAGTGCCCCTATGGTGAAAATAAAAAAGGTTAAAATCATAAATTTGTTATTTGAGATACCTACTACCTGTGCACTCCAGTGAATAAATAAAGTATGCAAACATGCAAGCACACACAGGAGCACACATTCACACATAATTATGATCATGTACACACATATGCACATACACATATGCACACATATGCATGCACTTGCACACACACATATACACACACATACCAACACACGGATACTAGTTATCCTTAGAAATACTTATTCAGCAGTTAATGAACCTGAGTTGCACTATGATACATAAAACATGCTCGACACAGTGAAAAAAAAAACAATTACTGCATGGCTGTATTTATATATTAAAACCAAAAATAACTCTTAAATTCACAGAAGAAAATGGAAGGGCCATAAAAGGGTGGTACAAATAGACTACAAAATGTCAAAATTGTAATTCTAAGTAGATAAAATCTAGAGACCTAATGTACTCTTGTTTGAGTCTCCTTGTTGTTTTGCATGCTTGAATGTTATTAAGAAACTAGATTTTTAGATAATCTTACCACATACCTACTTATGAACATGAGGCAATCATATGAATTTATTGATTGTATGTTAAACTTAGATTTGAGAAATCAAGTCTTAAAATATTCCTATTTTAAAAAATTGATAGTTAATATTGAAAATCAGCTCCATACACACTGGAATTTCATAGTACAAAGCTTCCAAATACAAATGTGAAAGATTTTGTTTAATTATGTTATCCTCTAGGCATTCTAATCAAGAGTCTATCTTGATGAGATGGACTGGAAACAGCCACCCTAGTGGAGGGTTGTATCATTTGCTGAGCTAGTGTCCTAGACTGCACAATTTCATTGAAAAGCCAAAGTGCACTCAGCAAGAGCATCTGTCTCCCTCTTAACTTTCATAAAAAAATGTAACAATATCCTCCCCATGACTTGTCCTCTATGATGGAAAGCACCCTACAAACGTCAGCCAAATCTAACTTTTCCTGTCTGGAGCTAGCTTGTCAAGTCATTTTGACATAGCAACATGGGATGTAAATAATACAAGCATTACAGTTTATACATCACAAGGTCATAGCTTTGTTCTTCTGCTTTATATCAGTAAAATTAACAGCTGGGGGAGGGAGGGAAAGAGAGGAAGGAAAGGATGGAGGGAGGGAGGGAGGGAGGGAGGGAGGGAGGGAGGGAGGGAGGGAGGGAGGGAGGGAGAAAGAGAGAGAAGGAGGGGACACAAAGACATAGTTGACTTAGTTTTATTTTCAGAATGTAACGTGTCAATCTGAAAGTGTTTGCACCACCACTTCTCAACTCCATTTAAGGGGCAGGCCACTGAGAGTTTGACCAGGATCCACTGAGTGTATTGATAACACAACTTGGATTTTGTGTTTGTGTGTTTGTTTGATATTTATTTTAATTTGTTCTTTTTTGGGGGGAGAGTCTCCTGAGTTTGAGGCAGACATGGAAGGACTGGAGAATGACTGACTAGGGTGCATGATATGAAATTCCTGAAAGAATCAATAAAAATATGTTGAAACAAAACGATCCTGTACCAATCACCATCTGTATAGTCTATTTTCCTTCTGGAGGTGGAAAGTATCTTCATTATTTATGAAATGCTATTGTCATTGTATCCACACTGTGATTACTGTACACACTGTACATTGGACAACAGGCCAAGGTTACACTGGGGAATGTAATGATATGGTTTATACAACACATGAGCACTGATTACCACTGACCTGTTGCTTCTGGCTTGTTCTTCTGGTTCATACCTTGATGTGAAGTGGGATTAGTAGGCTATTACCTCTTAACACTAGCCCTAAAGAGGAAACATGCTATTCTGTGATGGCATCTTGCCTATGTACATACTATCTGTTACTGATCTCATCTTTCTTCCAGTGTATTAAACCTTTTTAAAGACAGTCTCTCTCTGACTCTGTCTCTCTGTCTCTCTCTGTCTCTGTCTTTGTCTCTCTCTCTGTGTCTCTCTCTGTCTCTGTCTCTGTGTGTGTCTGTGTGTGTGTGTGTGTGTGTGTGTGTGTGTGTGTGTGTGTGTGTGTGTGAAGCTCTTATTTATTAGTATATTATATTACACCACACTCTTTAAAGGATTCCATGGAACATGTGAAGATAAATCACCCTGGACTTTTCACTTATTTGTGTAAATGATCATACAATCTAGATAACTGTAATATTTTTTAAAAAAATGATTTTAATCTTTTCAAACTTCTGGTGTTGAGATGAACCCCTGCTCATACAGTCACTCCTGACTTAAAGGTCAGACCTGCTGTTTCTATTTGGCTTGCAGGAGCCCAGCCATTCCACTCCACTCCTCTGTAATTTTAGCTGTTGTAATTATGTGTTCCTGCTGAGTAAAGGGCAGGGTAGAACTTTCAACAGATCGGGCGTCCATTGCTGCAGTGCAGCTCTCTAACCGAAGTACTTGTTTGCCTTTTTGTTTTAAATTTATTGATTTCTTGATTGCATATTCCCCTGAGAGATCATAGCATATATGTGTTTGCTAATAATTGTTTTTCACATTTCGGTTATTGTTTCCAATACTATCATATTAACTCAGAAATAAATTAATGCATTGCAGAGTGTTGTTGCCAAAATGGGAAATATTTGTCCTATGATTTAACAGTGCATGGCACACCGAAGATGAATTACCTGGTTTGTCTTTTTGAGAAAATTTTTATCAGGAAAAGTGTTTGGTTTAGGAAACATTAAAGTTCTAGAAACTTTTTTCCATTCTAAGATTGCACATAACTAATGAAAGGCCAGATACAAGGATACTGTGCAACAAAAATACAGAAATGGAAACGCAGGACATTTTCATTTATGACAAAGCAAGAAGCCAGCATTTTTATGTATAGAATCTAAGGAAATTGTAATTATTTTCAGGGAACCTATTCAGGTACAGAAAATCTTCATCTTTTATACAAAAGAAAAAATAACTGTGATCTTGTAACACATTTTAAAGTATAATTATTTAAAACAGGAGGACAATGAATGTCTATAACGTAAGGGGCATTTAACAGACTTCCTTGCAATCAGTAATTAAAGAAAAAAATCTATTTTTGTCTCACTACTCCATAGCATTCCTGATCATTTTGTTCTTTTCTCTTTTCTATAGCTCTGTTCTTTTTTTTTTTTTTTCCTTGTTTGGTTAAGTAAATTTTTCTAGATATCTTCACACATGTAAATAATGTATAGTGTCAACTCTTACTTCAACTCCCTCCAATTCTGTCTCCCTACCATCCCAACCCACACCCTTTCTTTCCTACAAATCTATCTTATATTCATCCCTGTGGTTTCACCTGTGTTTCTGGAGGCCTGTTGTCCAATGTACAAACAATGTGTACAGTAATCACAGTGTGGATCCAATGACAATAGCATTTCATAAATAGTGAAGATACTTTCCACCTCCAGAAGGAAAATAGACTCTACAGATGGTGATTGGTACAGACTCTCATAGATGCATGCATGCAATATTGTGTGTGTGTGTATGTGACTGAGTCTAAAAAGATCACTGTATGTGACCATTAACCTGAAGTTTATCATTTTTTGGTTTGTGACCATGCATGAAACTCAATAAAGGGAAGTGTTTGTTATTTCTGTCTCTTGAGAAAGATATATATGTACATAAATATTCATATTATTCAATGACTTTGACTTCAGGCAGCATTAGATTTTGAGATGTCTGATATTTATAAAATACAACTTATCTACTTACAGTAACAGTAGACACATCAAAGTCAATTAAAGCATTCCACTAATAACAGCCTTTGATAAAATAACTGCATACAAAATCCATTATTTATTTTTGTCTACTCTTATAGACTACAGATATTATTGTTAAGACTTTATATAGATAAATTTATCAATATTAAAAACAAATATTATTTTAAAATAAATATATTCACAAATATAAATTTTTATAAAAATAAGCATCTGATATGTATTCTATTTCTTATTATGGAAATGAGTTAGAAATTATTTAATGAAAGTTGGAGACTCCTAAATAAAAATATAAATGACAAATTAAAAACTCAAACCACAGGTCTTAAAGGAAATACTGAAGCTTACTGTAATATAGTGAAGTTACATGTCACCAGGAGAAAGTAACCACAATTTTACTGTTAAAAATAATCTTATCTATGTTGACCTATTGGATTTTAGAAAATCACAAGTGCATATGCATGTAGAATTTCATTAACAGTCTTTTAACATTTATTTAGAATATTTTATGATAAAATAATGATAACAGAAAGTATCATCTTTTAAAAATTTCTTACTGGGGTTAAATAAAGATTACCATTATTTTCTTTAGAAATTGCCAATTGATGGTCTTGCTCTCCTCCATTTTTATTTTTGCCAGCACTATGATGTGTGTGCTCTGGATTTTCTTAGTTTCTTGGTAAAGCACAGTTGAATGATTGTTTAGACACACCAGTTCAGCTTGTATTCAGCAAGTCAATAGCTTCTCATAAGGAATTATAACCCACCAGCTCTGAGGTAGATTCTATTTCACTTTACTTATTATGGAATTTAGGTACAGAGAGATTGTGCATGAAAAGCAGAACTTTAATTAAATTAAATATTTAGAAGAAAAAATTGTTAGATTTCAACACACTTCTGGAAAAGGTCAATGTTTATGAAAAAAAAGTTCTATATTTTAGAAAAAGAAAAATACTGCAAGGATTAGAAAAACAAACAAACAAACAAACAAACAAACACCAAAACAACCAATCAAACAAAAAAACAACCAATCACCAAAAGGTCTGGGCAGATGGATCTGTGGTAAAGAGCACTGGCTCTCCCTGCCCCCCAAGGAATAAGTTTGGATTCCCAGAATTCACATGAAGTCCCACAAACTTTTTTAATTCCAGTTTCAGGATATCAGATGCCATCTTCTGACTTCCTTGGCATCAAGCATGCACCTGGCACACAGACATACGTGCAGCCAAACTACAGGCTCACACGGGATATAATGAAATATTGCTTTAAAAAGAGCTGAATATACATCTGTGTTAGGATTCTCAGATTGCTTAACTGGACATTTGCAAGCCTGCGGGATAGTGATGCTTTCTATGTTCCCTGACTTCTTGACCTTCAATTTTCTCACATGCCATTACAATAGGTATCTTCAGTGGTGGGTATTAAACTTGGAAAAATAGATTACTGCATGGGTGACTATATATTGAAAAGAAGGAGATTCAATACCAGTCATTTAAAAGTGTTTTCTAGTGGCAATAAGCAGTCCCCTATCCCAACATGACCTTGGACACTAGAGGAATCAAGAAACAAATGGAGGCAAAAACCCGGATTTTGAAAGGTCTTTCTTATGGATTCTGTTTCCTGATGTTTTGAGTGTGTGTGTGTGTGTGTCTGTACATGCATGCACATGTATGTGTGTGTGTGTGTATGCAAATTAATGAAATATCCAAGCATTGAAGCATTGTTTAAGAATAAAAGTTCTAGTTTTGTAAAGTGTTTTCAAAGTGCTTTTAGCAAATCTTAGCATGAGGAATTAGACTCACTGCCAGTAGGTGTCAGACATATTAACCTTTAGTTTAGCTGTGATCAAGTAAACAAACATGTCAGGGGATACAGTGCTCTCATGGTTTGCCTCCTTTCTGTTTTGTGTAGAAAAATAATGAAGAGAAAATCACAATGTGGAAATGTTAATGAATAAAACCATCAGAGAATAAGGAAGTCATCTGGCAAACACTGCAGCTGAATGCTAATGAAACTGCAGAAGGAGAAATACAACATCAGCTGTATCAGACTAATGTTAACAGGGACCTGTCAGAAGTAAATTATTTAAAATCATATTATAGTTTATACTGACTGGTTTTACAACCTCTTCTTCCATTTGTCATAGGAAAAAAATCTTTTAAAATACGGCTTTTTCTGTGGCATTTTTAGTTTCTTTTTATTTTTTATTTTTTTGGTCTGTATTTAGCTAAAAAAAAAAAAAAGAAGAAATTGGATAATTTATATTGCACTGACATCTGGTGGACCTTGGCCTTGATACAACCAAAAATAAATAAATAAAATAATACAATCCATGGATTCCATTATCAAGGTCAATTGAACAAATCCTTAGGAGGCTTCATATCGCACAGCAAATCAAACAAAACTGAAAACGTACCTGTAAATTCCATCAGCATCTTCTCACATCTGTTCAAGGAGAATCAGCTCTTAGCCACACAATGCACCTTTTCAAGTTCCTTCCATTTAAAGAGTAGCCCACACATTTGTGAAAATCCTTCATGGTGATGCTTAGAAAGATGTTAAGAGGGAATCTTCCCACTTTAATATTCCTCTCACATTAGGCAGATTTGTGATGGACTCACTTCTGCTCTGGATAAACAGGAAAGGCTATATCTACAACACACACACATATTTATTGTTTCCAAATCATATGTTTTACTTGCCAAACTACTAAACGTTGAAAGAGACTCAGATATGTGAAAATTGAAGAAATCTCAAGTATTAGATTTCCTTGATGTTTGTCTCACTGACTGAATTTAATTAGATAAAAAGTATATAAAATTCCTTCTGAAAATAATTTTTCTCTTAATTTTAATTTGTTAAGATTTCAGAGGTCAATGTCTTATACCTATTATATCTATTGTAAATGAGAAGAGTCCACATTAAAAAAACATATCCTCAAATCTTCTATATGTAAGAAAATAATGTTTACTCTCCCATGGTGATGCATTATAAACTTTTTCTTCTGCTAGATAAAAGTTAAAATGCAAGAAGTGTAGCTTCATATAAAATGGAATAATAATTTATATACAGTATTATTATAATATAATATAAAATAATATGATATAATATTCCTCACTCAGTAGGAATAATAAAATTATGAATATTATATAAGCTTTTATCAAAGACAGTTCATTATAATTAAGTTAAAACATCATTGTGGAAGTGATGAATGACAAATATGTGTACATATTTCCCATTCAGCTCACTGGATAACTCTTCCTTTTGTGTGCAATGTGGCCAATGCCTTCAGTGTTAACTAAACCCTCAAATATTTGACATTTCTTAGAACAACAGCACGTGTCATTAATCTCATGCCAAATTATGCAGCACTGAATTAAGATATGAAAAAGCACATTTTTTTGGACTGGGAAGAGAGTTTAATATATCAACAGGTTTTACACAGCAAAGAACAGAACACAACAACTTCCTGAACAGAACACCAATAACTCAGGGTCTAAAATCAACAACTGATAAATAAGATGTCAAGAAACTGAAAAGCTTCTGTAAGACAAAGGACAGTATCAATAGGACAAACAGTAACCTACACATTGGAATAGGATTTTCACCACCCTTCCATTTGACAGAGGGCTAATGCCTTAGTCAGGGTTTCTATTCCTGCACAAACATCATGACCAAGAAGCAAGTTGGGAGGAAAGGGTTTATTCAACTTACACTTCCATACTGCTGTTAATCACCAAAGGATGTCAGGACTGGAACTCAAGCAGGTCAGGAAGCAGGAGCTGATGCAGAGGCCATGGAGGGATGATCTTTACTAGCTTTCCTCTCCTGGCTTGCTCAGCCTGCTCTCTTATAGAAACCAAGACTACCAGTCCAGAGATGGTCCCACCCACAAGGGGCCTTTCCCCTTTGATCACTAATTAAGAAAATGTCTTACAGTTGGGTCTCATTGAGGCATTTCCTCAACTGAAGCTCCTTTCTGTGTGATAACTCCAGCTGTGTCAAGTTGACACAAAACTAGCCAGTACAGCTAATAACCAAAGTTTATCTAGAAATAAAAAATGTAGACACCAAAGATATGAACAATCTAACTAAAAAATGGGGTATAGCACTAAATAGAAAAATGTGAACAAAAGAATCTCCAATGACTCAAAAGCACGTAAAGAAATGGTCAACGTCCTTAGTCATCAGGAAAATGAAAATAACTAATTTGAGATTCCAGCTCACACCTGTCAGAATGACTAAGATCAAAATTACAAGAGATAGCACATGCTGGTGAGGATATACAGCTAGGTAAGCACTGCTCTTTTGCTGGTAAGAGTACAAACTTGTACAATTTCTTTGGTAATGTTGCAGTTTCTCAGAAAACTGGAAGTAATTCCACCTCAAGAACCAGCTATACCACTCCTGGGCATATACCCAAAAGATGTTCCACTAAACTACAGGGATGCTTGCTCAACCATGGTCACAGTAGCTTTATTTGTAATAGCCAGAAACTGAGAACAACCTATGATGTGTCACTCAACTGAAGAATTATATATATATATATGTGTGTGTGTGTATACATATATATGTGTGTGTGTGTGTGTATATATATATATATACATATATACATATAAATATATATATATATATATATATATATATATATATATATATATATAGAGAGAGAGAGAGAGAGAGAGAGAGAGAGAACATCTACACAATGGAAAACCAATCATTTAGTATAATGAAAGAAATCATGAATTTTTGCAGGCAAGTAGGTGGAACTTAAGAATGTCATACTGAGTGAAGCTACCCATGGCCATAAACCCATGTATTTGTACTCACTGTTAAGTGGATATTGGTCATAAAGTGCAGGATAACCATGTTATAATTCACAGATCCAAATAAACTGGGTAAGAAGGAAGTTGCTAAAGGAGGACAAAAGGCAGATGCACAGATCTCACTCAGAAGGGGGAAATAGTCTTTGAAGGTGAATGGAAAGACGGAACTATGTAAGAGAGGAGGTGAGAAAAGGAATGTGGATGGTGAACAATTGTAGAGAGAAGGGAATGACACACTGTCAGGTGGGGAGCATCTCTGGTGACTATATGGAGGCTTGCAGCAGTAGAGGCTATGGGAGAGTAGGTTAGATTCCTACTGGAAGGCACGATAGATCTACAAAGTAAAATTTGTCTTGCTTACAGTACTGAAGTTACAAAGATGGAGTAGAGACTGAGGGAAGAGCCAAACCAAAACTGCCCCAACTTGATACCCATCCCATGTGACAGAACCAACCATTGATACTATTAATGATACTCTCCTATGCTTGCAGACAAGAACCTACCTAGCACACCTATCTCCTGAGAGGCTTCATCAAGCTCTGGAGACACATGCAGAGACCCACAGCCAAACATCAGGCAGAGCCCAGGAAGTCTTGTGGGAATGTAATGGACAAAACTGACCAAGCCAGGGAGGTAAACACACTACAAGAAGTCCCACAGAGTCAACTAACATGGTAGTGTGGGGGCTCACTGAGCTTTGGCTATCACATAAGGGAACATGCAGGAGCTGGACCTAGAACCCCTAGACATTTGTAGCATATGTGCAGCTTGGTTTTCATGTGGTTCCTCTAACAAGTGGAAGTGTCACGATCTCAGCTCCCTCCCACTGGGTCTGCTTCCCGCCTATTTGGAAGGCCTGGTTTGGCCTCATTGGAAGAGGATTTGCCTAGACCTGCTGGTACTAAATACCACAGGGTTGAGTGGTACTTAAGTGGTGCTGACTTTCTCTGAGGAGAAGATGTGCGAGTAATGCCAGAGTGATTTGTAAAGGGCCAACTCAAAAGAGAGGAAAGAAGGGGGCTATCATCAGGATGTAAAGTGAATAAAAATAAAATTAAAAGAAAGTGGATTCCAGCATCCTAAATCGTGGGCATGATTTATCTTTAGCAAACAATATGAATAGCTAAATTAAGGTGTTATTAGTTCATAGAATAACAAACTGAATTCTATAATTAGAAAACCAGAAACTGAGCTCACTGAAATTTCATAAGGCCACAGATAAAGACCAAATGACTTTTAGAAAATAATCGAAATTTCTCAAATACTTTAACCATAGACTAGCTTATATCATTAATTCACTCAAATATGCATGTTATAAGTTAAGTACTATTATTTTTATAACAAATATTCAGAAAATGTATCCCGAAAACACTGTGAAAATGGAAGCTATAACAAGTATAGTATTTATCAAATCCATGCCAAGATTCAGGTCAAGAATGAAGTATCTTGAAACACACACTGCAACTGTACAAGCTTGTTAATTCCTTAGTAAGGGATGTGTGTTTTTCAAACTGATGTATTAAGCAAGGAAACTACTCAGCTACTATATCAAACTAATTTCTGAAAAATTATAGCAGATAAAAGATGATGACATCCACGAGAATTGTTCAATTTGTTTACTAGCAAAGAGAGTTTCTTCTGACATTTAGCCATATGTATTTTCTAAAAGGGTAATTATATATATATATATATATATATATATATATATATATAATAGTTACAAATAATAAGTATCAGTTATTGTTATATTGAGCAAGTATACATAAGGAATCCAGGTTGCCATAATTTGACAATGGGCACTCACACACACGATTATTTGTGTTTGTAGTGTGTGACCATGACTCACTTATAGTGAGCCTCAGGTTTTTGAATGAAGGTATTTACTACAGGTTAAGATATAAGAATGGATCACAAGGAATCTGGGCAACCGTACAACCCATTTTCAATCTTCACAGTTATTTTTATAGGAATGATACTGTTCAATAATATTGATGAGGGAGTGTACTTGTGGATTTTTGAATAATGATCCTTGTTTTTTAACTTTTGATAATTAGAAGCTGCTATCAATTTCTTAAGATACTTCAGAATCTACCCCACTTAGATTGTTATGTTTTAGAATAAGAAATATCCCCTTGGTATCCAGGATTGGTTTTACTGAACTCAGCTACTTGAATGCACAGATGATGTTGTTAGTGTGGTCAAGGGGTAAAGCTACCTATGGAAATACCAATAGACCTTTCAGCATCCATTTGTCCAGATTTGAAATTTGTATTTATGCAAATGCAAGGATTATGAAAGGTAGAGACTTCAATCCACATTTAAATCCAAGATCATAAAGATGAGTTTATGTGTGACAAGGGAAAGGCAGCCCCTGATAGGTCTACAATGAAGGGAACAAAATCATAATGGAGCTTCCAGTGAATGTGGAGTGACATTTGATTTAACACATTTTATTTCCTAAGGAAAATTAAGGTGGTGCAGATGGAGCCACTGACAGAATCTACCTGAACGTGAGAAAGATTTTAAGACCATAAGTTCATATACTATAAAGTTTTATCTCTAAGAAGTCAAACTTTCCTAATTCCAGTGATGTTGACCTGGTACCTACACAGAGCCTCATTCATACATGTCATTGTCTTTGGTATAGGAAGGTTCTCTACACACTCTTAAAAGAGAAGAAGGAAAAAAAAAAATCCAGTAAGTTAGCCACAAACTTTTATCTAGAATGGTATATTGCCTAAAACCTTTATTAGAGCAATGGATACCTAAGCTTGTAGAAGTAACTAACCAATACCTGATTTAACTCTCAGCCATTATCACTAGCTAGAACACATAACTATTAATTCCTCAGTAACCAAGAAGCTGAGACTAGACATCCCAACGACCTAGAGGTAAACTGAATAATACCCCTTAAAAAACAGAGAGAGAGAGAGAGAAAAAATGCAGTGACAAAATGACTCCAAATATTATTCTGCTATACTGAAAGATCAAGTCCCTTATTACACTATCATCAGAGAAGCTACCTCTTGCAGTATATGGGAATTAATATAGAGATCAATAGCTAAACATTGTTCTGCGAGCAAGAGACTATAAAACACTGAACCCTAAATGGAATGTCTCCATCAAAGCCCTTCCCTAAATGTTCAGGGAATGTGGCAGAAGAAGAGGTAGAACGAGTATAAGATGGAAGACAGCAAAAAACCAAGGTGCTATGAATCTACATGAGCAAAGCCTATATGAGTTCAGAGACTCAGCCAATATGGACTGGACCTACATGGATATGCACCAGAAACTCTGCATAGATATTATGATGTCTAGTTTATTGTTTCTATGGTATTCCTGCAAATACAAATGAGAGAATCTATGTCTGATTCTTGTGCCTTCTTTTGGGCATTTTACTTTGGTTGGTTTGTCTTGTCCAATTTTAAAGAATGAGAGCCTAGCCACTAGGGTAGAGGTTAACACCTGGATTGTCACCTTTGCCTGCCAGAAGAAAGAAAGGCAGTTTTCTCTAACAGAAAAACACTGGGTATAACAACCACTGCACGACAGGTCTCAGGTTCAGAAGAAGTCGATATACAAAAATGGACCCTGCAAGAAAATTTCTTTTTTGTTTTTTTCCTTTTTTGTTTGTTTGTTTGTGGTGTGTGTGTGTGTGTGTGTGTTAGTGTATGTGCTTTTATATTTGGTTACTGTTTGTGCTTTTTCTTATTTTTTTTTTTATATTGGGGCTGTCGTTTTATCTTATTTTTTGTTTTTCTGGGGTTGTTGCTATATTCATTTCTTGTTTGTTTTTTGAAAAAGAGCATAAGTTCAGTGGGCAGTAATTGGAATAACTGAAAGGACTTATAGGAGAGGAAGAGCATAGTCAAAATATATTTAACATTACAAAATCAAAGTCACTATTTGTATTCTATCAGTCCAGAATGTTAGAAAACATATAATTGATAGTAATTAAAATTCCAGTCAATATACAAACAAATGGAGATTAAATTTTTCATTACTTAATGATGAATGAATCAAATAAATAAAAAGGAAACTAAAATTGGGGAACTAAGTGAAAATGGAAACAAACCACAATATTACCTCTGGGACACACTGAAAGCTATGTTTTGAGAGAAATCTATAACTCTAGGTACTTACATTAAAAAATGAGAAGGACTTGATTAGCCCAAGAATTGCAACAGTTGACAATTGAAACTTCCTAAATCTAAAAAGACACTGTACAAATAAAGAAACATCACATATAATAAGATGATACCAAAAAAATGGTATAGAATATTTGCTATCTGTACACCTGAAACAGGATTAATATCCAGAATATTTAAAGAACTAAAAACACAAACAAACAACAATAAAACCAAATAATAACATGAAAAGACTTACTCAGAATATGGCCCAGGGACCTGTATACAGAGTTCTCAAAAGAAGAAATACGGGTAATATATATCTAAAATGATAGAGTTTTTAGAGGATCAGACAATTTAGTATGAAATTGTATCTCCTAGTAATTTCTGAAGGTACAGATATAGTCTTATTGAAAGCATAAACATCTCTTAACATGAGCTGAACCAAGATGATGCCAATAGGCATGCCAAGGTAGTTAATGTAAATCCCCCAAGGCCTCCCCCACCTTATTACAACCAAGTAAGAATTGCTGAGAGTGGGATAAATGGTCTTGACAGGAAGAACACATCAATTGATTATACAATAGCAAAGAGCTCTTACAAATACATACAATTAACTTTATACAGATGGATCAGATTATATTCAGGAATATGTAAATGTTTATAAGATACATATATGTATATAACATCAATTAAAACAAATCAATGAATTTCAAAGAAAGCAAGGATGGCTTAAGAGGTGTATTTTGAGGGAGTAAAGAGAAGAAGGAAATGAAGTAATTATATTTTATTCTATAAAATGAAAGAACAAAAATAAAAGAAATAATTACCAAAGACATCTCAACATTCCTCTGAATTAAGTAACATATCTTGCCTTGTCTCTTATTACATTTTGAAATAATAGATCAACTTCCAATGTGTATTGTCCAATGTACTAGCATTTCATCATATGTAGGAACAAAGCATTTGGAATATGTCTAAATTAATTTTTAATATTTTCACTAACTAATTATACTTATTAATACTAACTTAAGTTTAAGTAATACAATATGGCTAGGGGAAAGTTCAGGGGGGAGATTTAGAACTTATTTTAACCACTTGATAAAAAATTTGATAACCACTTTCAGGTTGAAAACCAAAGAACATTTATGAAAGGCTTAGGAGTTACTTTAAAATATACAAACCAAAAAGTAGTTGTTCTAAAGAAGCTGGAAACCAATTCACAGTGCTTTGAAAAATTATGGTATTACTCACTCTGATGATTCAGTATTCCATAGATATGCTCCTTAAATCGAATGACTTTATATATAGACTTACAATTACTTGGTGCATGCAGAACATGAGTCTCAAACCTTGATCTGTAGACTAACCAAACATGAACTTCTGCTCTGTGCACTCGTAGCTAAGTAAATCTTCCATTATAAACACAAGCAAATGCTACTAATCATTTGGTACATCATTATTTGATTTATATGACAGTGTCTCATGTAGCCCAGACTTGCCTTGATCTCAAAAATGAAGACAACAAAAATGATAACTTATAACTTATTATGTCCTTTTTAAAATTTTTAAATATATTTATTTGTTTGTTTGTTTGTTTGTTTGTTTGTTTGTTTACGAGACAGGGTTTCTCTGTGTAGCCCTGGTTATCCTGGAGCTCACTTTGTAGACCAGGCTGGCCTCGAACTCAGAAATCCAACTGCCTCTGCCTCTGCCTCTGCCTCCCGAGTGCTAGGATTAAAGGTGTGTGCCACCAAGCCCAGCTATTATGTGCTTCTTAACATCACAAGGGGTGGGGTTAGAAGCATGTATCACTATTCAAAGCTACTTTATGAATAGAGCTGGGCTCATTGTGTAGCCATGACAATTTCAACATTATTCTTTTACTTTGAGGATGATTTAAAAATTCTGGTAAACATTTGCTTCTTGAGAAGAAAAAAAAAAAACTGTTTATTTTTAGTTGTAACTTTTTTTCCACACATGAAAAAAAAAAATGTGCTGTGTTTACTAGAGAAGCAAGTGAAGTGTAAATACACTGTGGTGACAATGGTTATGGAACTAAATGAATAATTTGACTTAGACTTATTAATGATTAAAACTGTCACTCTTAATATTGCATTATTATAGCCTTTACTTTGAGTGCTTTATAAAATTTAGTGTTGGCACCTTATGGATTGGCAATTTCTGGAGCAAAGGGGTCCTTTGGAATTTGAATTAATCTGCATGTGAGAGGCTCCACAACAGTTTTCCAGGATGTGTTGCATTTTTTATTTTATCTCCAAATGGATACATACTGGGCGGAAAATTGAGCTCAAGTCTCATGGCTTAGATGTATTAAGCAGTGTTTGGTTCTATATTCTGTGATTTTAGGATGCATTTTGGAAGAAGAGAATCACACACAAACTCAGACTTGATTCTTTCTGTAGTTGAATTTATTTTCTTCAATAGAAGATTTAGGTGCAGCTTTCACCACAACACTCTTGCACTTCAAGCATAATTTCGCAATGTAATTTTCCTCCTCTGACATTGAGATCATAAGCACAAGTTGATAAGAGTCATCATTACTAGTTGAGCTGAATTAATGAAATACATTTTTGGTCACATGTTGTTGAAAAGATTTTAAAGTGAAGAATGTGTCTGTAGCAAATAAATACCACCAGCCCATTTTTCCATTAATGGCCACAGTCAGTATAAGATAGGATTCATTTTGGCTTAGTAGAGTTCTTTCTTTAAAAATAAAATTTCAAATATACAAAAAAAGTCCTGGTAAATGTATTTCTTAAGGCCGAGTGAAGGCAAAGACTATGGTAATGATGTTCTTTTGGAATATTAGAGACAGGTAATAGATATTTGTTTCAAAAAATGAACTTGATTTCATTAAGAGTGCAACCCCTGCTTCTTTATTAGGCTGACTCCTAATAGTCCCTAATGCTATGAAATAGCGCCACTCTCTCCTCTCATTTGATTACTTCCATTAGTACCCTCGTCACTATGGAGAATAAAAGGAAATAAAAGCCAGGGTTCCTGACCTAGAGATGCTTATTGTATTACTGGTGAGCCAAGATGCCCAATCGCTTACTTTTTAAAAATTGTCCTCTACATCCTCTTCACCTCGTTAAAACACACTCCATTTTCTCATATTACTCAATTGGCAGTGTACATTCTATTTCCACAGTGCCCCCCCCCCCAAGACCCCATATTTTTAAAGTCAATACCTATCAATCTCAGCCAATATGAAATAACATGTTCTTTATGGTAACATAGGCTCAGGATATTTTAAGGCTTTCTAATTGGAGAATGTTGAGGTATATAATATGAACAATTTCTAGGGCTATGAGGTTTTTTGGCAGAAAGAAAATGTAGAATTTCGGGCAGCCTATACCCTGTCATTTTATGAATGAGAAAAGTGAATATCCAAGCCAGTAAACACTGCTGCTACTCTCCCAGAGAATCAATTGGAATCCTGGGAAGAGAAAGTCACCTCTTGTCTCTCCAGTTTCTTAGTGGTGTCATAGAATATCTCAATGGTTAACTCCTGTTTTTCCCAGATTTAGGAAAGCAGATTGGTTCTGGATTTTCATATTTCAATAGTAAAATGATTGTTTCAGTGTCCATGTATAAGCTCAGTGAGTAAAGTGACTGTTGAGCAATAGGAAGGCATGTGTTGAGATGTCCAGAATCCTTATAATAGCTAAGGAAGTAGCATGTTGAGACAGTTGATACCTTGATTCCATCCTTGCCTAACCAATTGGCTTCCAGATACAGGAAAGTATCTGTCTCAAAAAGAAATGTGTAAATGAAGAAAATATCCAATTTAAAAAAAATCACATTCCAGGAAAAAAAAAAAAAGGTATATCTAGTAACTAAGGAAGGCACTAGGCATTGCCATTGTCCTTCACAGGGAACACAGGAACCTGGACACCCAGAAACTCGTGCACTTGTGCACATACGCCACACACACACACACACACACACACACACACACACACACACTTGTTTTAATCTTTTCCTATAACATGAAGTTTTCTGCCATTTTATTTATTTTGTTCAGTTAAAATGCAGTTACTATATTTTAGAAGCTTATTGAATTGTTTTCTGGAAGAATTCTAATGAGTGAGATAACTCATAAAATACAGCCAAATTCATAGTCTGAGTCTCTTTCATCATATTGCTTTAGCACCATATTTTAACCAACTTTATTGCTGACTTACAGAACCAGGACTCATTTATATACAGATACCATCTCTATACTGGGCACTGTGCAACCGTGTATGAGGCTCTACCTGAATATGGATTAAATATTTGTAAAAATCATCAGTCTAAGCATTATGACATGTTTTTAAAAGACTTGTTTTGCCTTATGCTGGTTACTGTGATCATGTGTATGATGGCTGATATATCTCTTAAAGAAAAGTTTAGAAGGGATAAAAAGTCTAAAGTTTCCTCTTGGTAAGGATACGAACCTACCATATTTTGGAATAAATGCATGATGGCTTATCATTTATTTAAAATCTGCATGAAAGAGATTGCACGGATTTAGATAAAGAATGACAACTGATAAAGAAGGATTAAGCTGATATCACTTGCAATCTGATTTCTTTGCTTAGACCACATTTCCAGCATTGGCAAGCTTTCTGCAGTGATGAAGTTGGCTTGAAATCCAGGGTGAAGTCGTCAGGAAATATGCATTCATTAATTGACTAAAAATAGACTGGGATGCTATTTACTGTGATGATTTAAGCACTTCTCAGAACAAGAATGATGCAAAGGACATTTTTGGGTCTTGTCACTTTTACCAAGAATTCTTCCTCTCTTCAGTCAGTTGTCAATACTGAGTTCTCTGCAAATTAACCATATGTGAATTTGAAAAAACTATGTACAGATTTCAATAGTAAAAATCAATAAGACATACATCTCAACTTTGTCTTTTCCAGTTGAATTTTGAAGGCTACAGAATACACTGCTTCCTTTCATGAGTTCATCATCTGTTAGTAATCTCCTGAAATATTATGTATGTATATGTATATATGTAATTATTTCATATATAGCAACATGTCAATTTTCCCTAATTTCTGTTTGCCTGAAACAAATAAAATATAGTTCATTGATGATATTATACAAAAAAAAAAAAAAATCCTGTGCATCTTTCATTTGGTTTTCATATAGGAATCCAAGGCAAAATCTAAAGCAACCTTTTTATAGGTAAAGTAACCTGAATTCTTGTATTGCTGTATTTATTATTTTTAAGGCATGCTAAAAATAAGCTAGCAAATTATTTGGTCTATAGATTATGAAAAAAGAATAGGGGTGTTTTCAGTGGTCCTCTGAATACTACGGAGAGATACCAGTTATTTGATTATATCTTGCAGGATACAGAGAATGAATAAAATCTCTAAAATGTGGAAACATTTTTAAATTGAAGTCCTTTTAATGCTGTCTAACAACATTATATTTGAGAAGAATAGAATCAAGAGGTCTAAAGTTGAAAGCAATTAGAAATTAATGAAAGTAGGCAGTGACTTCAAAGTCTCTAGAAGAAAAAACATTTTTTTTCTCACCAATTCAGGGTATAGCTGCTATGATTGCTTCAATTATTCCACTGTATCTTTATTTGGAAATCTTTTCCTATTTTTTTCTATCTGCAATAACTGGGATGGTCTAGAATTTATTAGGTAAGCGACAGCAGCTTGTGATGGCAATCCTACTGCCTCTGTTTTCCATGTGCTGTGATTTCAGATGTTTCATATTAGATTTCTACTTTATTTTTTTAATATTTTTATTACATATTTTCCTCAATTACATTTCCAATGCTATCCCAAAAGTCCCCCATACCTTCCCCCCCACTTCCCTACCTACCCATTCCCATTTTTTTGGCCTTGGCGTTCCCCTGTACTGGGGCATATACAGTTTGCGTGTCCAATGGGCCTCTCTTTCCAGTGATGGCCGACTAGGCCATCTTTTGATACATATGCAGCTAGAGTCAAGAGCTCCGGGGTACTGGTTAGTTCATATTATTTCTCTACCTAAAAAGAATATACCAGCTGAGAAGTTTATAACTGTTTAAATTATCTTTCAGTTGGATGCATGCATGTGGTTTGTGTTGCCTGAGATGTCTTTTGTTTGCATCATAGGTTATAATATTTCCAATTATTGATACATTTTGAGAAATTAATGTGTGTATTCCATTCCCATGTTATATTTTTCCCAGTGATTGAACATAATTGTTGCCATGTTAGACCCTGACTTATTTCAAGTTGAAAATGTCTTCTGCAGCATATTTTGCAAAAATATAAAAATTTAAAAAGTAAGACTATTCGTCACAATGAATAAAAGCGAACATGTATCAAAAATAACTGCCCCTGACTTTGTTTCTGAAAGTATTTCATAGTCCAATTGATTTGACAAGGCAATTTGCCCCCTACACCGCCCCACCATACCTACTAACTCCATTCATTATATTTCCCTTTAACCTAAATATAGGCATTGACAAAGTTCAAAGGAATTAAGTTGAAATGCTAAGTGAAAACTTGGAAAGCACAGTGGTAACATCAAGGAACATCATGACTCCATTTTCTCCAAAGCAAAGTAATTAGGGATGGACTTGCTGATTGATTCCACAGTGCTGGTTGCCCAGGCAACAGCTAGCCTCTTTTTACTAGAAAGTGTTTCTCTTAATATAGACAAAGCTGATGTATTACCATATCCAAGGCCCAAATTCAAAAGAAGGATAGAGGAAAGAAGTAAAGACACTTTATTTCAAGAAGTTGTATGCATCATGTCACCTTCCCTCCCTTTAGCTTAGACCTAGCAATTGAGCTATTCCTGAGCATTTGGAAAAGGACGTAAGTACCTGGGAAAAGTTACCTGTGATAAAATTAAATAAAGGAGACAAATTTCTAGGTGGTAATGTAAAGCAGTCTGAGCTGACACATTTTATTTGTTTGTTGTTTTTTTGTTAATGTTGTTTTGTAATTGCTTTAAGCTTTCCATGTGAGTCTTTAAAATGATCCTTAAGAAAAGTGTTCATCAGAAAAGTAGCCAGCACAGGTGAGTTGCTTGCCATTCCCTGATCTGGATTGTTTAGTTCTGGGCTAGTCCTTCAGTCCCAGGGAGCCTTGTGATACCTTATGTGAACTCACTTCCCCATGGTGAATTTGTGAGACCCAAGAACTATCAGGTTGGAACATTGCCCCACCAATCCTTTGCCAGTGGGTTCTGCCCTAATCACATCCAGCATAGTTGAGTACTCAAGCATCCATTGTCTGTCCCATGCAGCCACCTGCCATCCCAAGAAGTCCTGCTGCCACCCGGATCATCCAGCCAACATCAGAAAAATACAGATAAATAAAGGATGGAATAAGAAGACAATCAACAAAACCTAGGCAATATGGAACACACACAGCCCAGCTATCCTACTACAGCAAACCCTGGATATCCTAACAAAACTGAAACAGAAGATTATCTTAAATGAAATCTTATAATGATAGAGGATTTTAAAGAGGAAATGAATGAACCCCTTAAAGAAATATAGGAAAATACATTCAAACAGATAGAGGCATATGGTCATTTGAATATGCTTGGCCCAGGAAGTAATACTATTTCAAGGTGTGGCCTTGTTGAAATAGGGGTGGCCTTGTGAGAGCAAGTGTGTTACTGTATGGACTTTGAGAAGTTCCTCCTAGCCATGTGGAATCCAGTATTCTCTTGCTTGCCCTTAGAACAAGATGTAGAACTCTAAGCTCCTCCAGCTCCATGCCTGCCTAAATGCTGCCATTTCTCCTACTTGAAAATGGACCTAAGCCCTGAACATGTAACCCAGACCCAAATAAGTGTTGTCCATTACAAAAGTCATGGGGTTTGTTCACAGCAGTGGAAAACCTAAGCAGGACAGAAGTTGGTACCAGGGACTGGGGTATTGCTGTGACTGGCCTGACCATGGTTTTGTTTGGAAGAATGTAGATTTTCAGATTTTGGATTAGGAACGCCATGAAATGTTTTAAGTGGGGTTTAGCTGTCCAGCCTAGTAAAAATATGGAAGACAGTGCTACTGAGGTGATTTGAATTGTGTAGGTCTGCTGGCTCAAAGGTTTCAGAAGAGAAGAATTTTAATAAGTTTTTGTGGTATTTGGTGAAGAATGTGGCTGATGTTTGCCCTTACCTGAAGAGTTTTCCTGAGGCTAAGGTGAAGAAACTCAAATAAATTGCATTGACAAAGGAAGTCTCAGAAATGGCCATGATTCTGAGGTTCGATCTGTTATCATCAAGGTGGGGATAAGAGACCTAAGTACAGGTCCAGAAATATAAGCTTGCATATGGATCAATTTTCCTTAAATGAGCCACCTTGTCTGGCTTCAGTAGGAGAGATTATGTGCAGTCATGCAGTGAGTTGATGTACAGGGGCTGTGGGGAGGGACAGGGAGAGTGATACATAGAGGGGTCTTCCCCTTCTCAAAATAAAAGGGAAGGTAGAAATGATGGATCTGCCTGAGGTGTTACTTGAAAGGGGGGCTGATATTGGGATGTAAAATGAATAAATAAATAAATACACAAATAAACTTAATAAAAAAAAGTCCCTTGAACATCTCCCAACTGATTGTGTAAATTAAGTTTGAGAAGGAAAAAGACACATGTGGTTATTTATTACTTATAATTTAGATCTCTGTACAAAAGTGTAAGGAGATCACTTGTAAGTATTTTCTTTTTTTAAATTTTGGGATTGTAATCTAATTAAAATATTTTCCCATTTATTTCTATCTCCAAATCATCCCCTCAATTGTTTCCTATTTTCTTTCAAATCCAAAGCCTCTTTTTCATTAATTGTTATTACATCTGTATATACCTATACATCTGTATATGCTTCTCTTATAATGTTACTTTTCTGCATATTTTCAGGACTGATCCTTTGGAATTGGATAAGTAGGTTTTGTGTAGGCTGAGACCTCATAGGCTTTCCCTGCCTACTTTGTCATGACTAGTGATGCCATCCTTACTCACTATGCTTAGGTACTAGTGTGGGTAAGACTTTAGGGGTGTAACCTCTGATGGTAATGGGAGACAGAATCTCACAGCAAACTCCCTGGACCTCTGGCTCTCACAATCTTTCTACCCCTCTTCTAAAATATTTCCTGAACCTGAACATTAGTAGTGTTTTAAATTGTATCTGTTTGTACTTGGATCCAAAACTCAGTATTTTGATATTTGTTTGGTTTTTGCTTTTGTATTTTTTTTTTATTTTTTTTGCCCATTTATAAAAAACATTATCCATTCTTGCCTTGAATGATTACATAGTAGTGAATTGTTAATCCACACTTAACTCTTGGTGCGTCCCACTTTTAGCCACCTGCCAGATCTCTCTGGATTCTCAAATGAAAGAAAGACACACACACACATACACACACACACACACACACACACACACACACACACACACACACACGTGCACAGACAGCCTAGTCCCCGGTTTAGCACAGGCCTTGAACCCTGTTGACCCTAAGGGACTGAAGGTGTTCGGCCATACCTCTTGGGCCCCTGTCTCCTGTCACAGGTACAGCCTCCCATAGACCCCCCCCCCCAAACCGTAGAGATGTGTGTGGGCATCAATTAAGTAGGCAGTTCCCCAAGCTCCTGGTATTCTGTCTGGACTCCACCTGCACAGTTACCTGGCAGGAGCCAGGTATGCTCCGCCACACAGTTACCTGATAACAGCTAGGTAGTCCCAGCCCACTATAAAAGGGGTTACCTGCCCCCTCCTCTCTCTCTCTCTCTTACTCTCTTATTCTTTTGCTCTTAATCTTGCTCCCCTGTTACCCCTCTCTCCCCATCCCTGTACCCCCTCTCTTCACATGGTTATCGCTGGCCACCATTTCTCTACTCTTCTTCCTCTCTATCATTCTACAATAAATGCCTTAAAACCATGGACTGCCTCTTCTCATCAGGACCCGCCATGCTGGAGCAATGGAGCAGGTCTCCCTCTAAAGAGCCACGTGTCTAATCTCCCTGTGCTCCAGCCATGGCTGCTACCAAAACAAGCTGCTACCGAGCCAGACAAAGATTCTCAGGACCCAGCCAGACTTCCCTCTCCCTGCCCTTTCCCTTTGACCTCAGGCCTAAGTCCATTCATGTGCCCCCTACTCTGTTCTTAGCTCTCCCGTGGCACCCAGTGGCATCTGTAGTGCCTGTGAGTCTGAGCCCTACTCCTGCTGGTTTGGGGGGTCCTAAGATTGTGCCTTGCCCATCCTCAGAGGGGGGTCCTGCAGCTCCTCACAACCTGTCATGGGGGTGCATGCAGTCAAACTTCCTGCCCAGTGGCCCTAGCCCTGAGCAGACGCGGGACCCCATTTTTGACCAGCATGTGCACATACATACCACAGCGCGCTCGCACACACACACACACATACACACACACACACACACACACACACACACACACACACACATCAGCTTAATTTTTAAAATGCTTTAGTCGTTCAAAGGCTGGGTACTTCCTGAACCTCCCTGCAGTGAGCACACATTTGCCTCCAGTAATTGTTACTTAATACTTTTTAAATCTATATTTTATTTTTGTTGCCCCTGATCCTTTCAGGGGAGTGGTCTATGTGGCCACTTACCTGATTCTTTCATGTTAGCAATACCTTAAGTTTGATCTCTCTGTCTCCCCTCAGACCCCTATGATTCTGTTTGTCCTTTGTCCTCCTCAGTCCAGCACAATTTATAGAAGTCCTGCCTCAATCTCCCTGCCCAGCCATTGGCTGCAAGCTAATTCTTTATTACATTTCAAAGCACAGCTAGGGGCAGAGACCCTTGGCATCTGGAAGCATGGTTTTTGAGAGCCTAATTAAGACAAAGCATTAGAACCAGTTCTCAACATGATTAAGCTGATTAGACTATCACCAATACAAGGCTGGGGGACACAAATTTGGCAGTAAGTTAGTATAGATAAGCCTATAAAAGTGTCCATATTTGTGATGAGCTAATGCAGACTACCATTGACTGGAAAGGGTCATGATTTAGATAAACAAAATTAAAAGTCTGTGCTTATTGGAGTCCTATTGGTAGAAAGAATAAGGTAGAGATCAACAGTATTCGGAGAAGTAGCATTAATCACAAATCCTTTCACTTAAGGAAATGCATAAACGAAATAGATATTTAAAATAAGAATAAAGTGATAGATGAGATAAAATGAAATCAAAGGAGTAAGGAGAAAAGAAAAATTTGAAATAAGACTAATAAGGAAGACACTGTATGGTATGGGTAGGAAAGTGGGGACAAATTGGAAGGAGTAGGGACCAAAAGGAGTGGTAATAATATATCACTTGAAATTTTACTTTTAATAAATATTTTAAGTTGTAAAATTCAAAACACACAGAGAGAACAAATAAAAGAGCTAGGAAATAACAAAAGTTATACAAAAAGAAATAACAGCAAAAACAAAACAAAAGTCCAAACACAGTGGACTCTCTAGTGAAATTGTATTCAGTTCTCTGCAGATTCTATGATATAATGCACATTAGGGGTCTGCAATCTTCCTTTATCCTGGAGTTTGTTTTGGGTTTGTTTGTTGGTTTGTTTAACTGTTTGTTTGTTTTGGGGTTTTATTTATTTATATATATTTTTGAGCAAAAGAAAAACTAGCCACCCTTGATCCCTACCCTTTCCAGTGCTCACAGGCTTGATTTTTTTCCTATAGATATGCTTCAGAAAAAGAGAGACTCCAGAATCTGACAATAATCTAATCTATATAAGCCATGGAACCAAGCATGCAAGTTAACTGGAGTTTAGAAGTGACACCAGAAAAGATTGCAAGTCTGATCAGAGGAGCATCATTCCTCTGTATGGACAGATAAAGGCAAGTCCCTTCATTTCCTAGCCTCTTCTTTTATAAAGCCCTAAAACAGTGATGTGGTACATTGGGAAAGAGCATAGACGATCACTGCCCACATCAGGGAAGAGTAAACCCAGAATGAAATAATGATCATAGACTTGAGCAATGCTGTACAGGTCATATATTTACCTGAAATTTAGTTCAAGTTCTGTCTTACAATATAAGACATATTTTGTAACTGATAAGCTTATTAAGAAATGTAAGTAAAACTCATGCCTGATGTCACCTCCTCCACGAGTCAATAATTTATGAAAACATAAATAATCAGAGCAGATTCTTCTTAGGTAGCTGATAGTAGATTAGTCACAGTATTGCTAAGCACAGGAGATCATTCTCACACTGTACATCCTGGCCTAGTAAACTCAGCATTAGACACTATCTATTTTATTTGATCTTAATTCTTACACTGACATTTTCTAAGCTCTATTTAATTACATGATATATTTTGATCTTGGGAATCAAATACAGCTGCTTTGGACTCTTGTTTACATTTTACAAACTCTGAGTATTTCTAACCTAAAATCAACTTGCCCCTCACTAAGTTTATTATTCCTGAGAAGAGACATCATGACTCAGGCAACTTATAAGCAAAAGCATTTACTTGGGGCTTGGTCATAATTTTAAAGGCCAAGCCCATGACCATAATGGTGGGGAGCCAACAATTCTACCAGATTTAAACAAGCATTCATGCATATGAGCGGATGGGGGCGGCCATTCTTATTCAAACCTCTATAGCTTGTGCTTTTCTGATTGTAATTTTTTATAGTAAAATAGGCATAACAAACAATACTGTTTTTAACTATGTAGGTAATTAGTATGGAATATATTCACATTGTTGAACAAACACCACTACCATCCAACTCCTGAACTTTTCTTCCTTCCAAATCAAATTCTGTGCCAATAAAACCATGAAACAAAAAATTCCCCAGCTTGCTTTTGAAAGTCCCTTCCAAACATCACATTCCTGTTTGCCTTTGTGAATTCAAAGCATTCTCCTTATCTCATAACCATGTAGTCTTACAGGTTGGCCCCTTTTATATCTGATATTTTTACTTCACAAAATATTATCAAAACTTAATTCTAGATTTAGAAGTATGGTTATTTGGGTACAGTGCTTACTGCACAAGCCAGAAAGTATTCATTGCACCCTCCTTCATGTGTGTGTTTCTGTTGTGTGTGTGTGCACAAAAGCAGGTTCTGGGCTTACCTATTGAAGATGGAAGGTAGAGAAAGATCAATTAAATGGATTTTAACTGCCAGATATCTGAGACTACACATCACAATAATGGAAGGAATTAATCAACTCTCAAGAAAATGTCTACTGATATCCCAGCATGTACCTCTGCTCCTGAACTCACAAAAGTAAATGAAGAATTTAAATTTTGTTAAAGTAAAAGTCACTGTTTTACCTTGGGTCAGAATGTTTCCATGTCTCTATAAACAGGCAGTTTTTGACCTATCGATTGCAATCACTTTGAAGGTTGAGTAAAATACTCTTCCACAGGGTCACATATCAGATATACTGCATATCAAATATTTACATTACAAGTTATAACAGAAGTGTGATTATAGTTCTGAAGTACCACCAAAATAATTTTATGGTTAGAGGTTAGTGCATCATGAGGAAATGCTCTAAAGGATTATAGCATTAGGAAGGTTGAAAATCACCAATAAGGATGAATAGACATGTGTTTACACATGAATGCACACAGAAATACACACACACACACACACACACACACACACATCTTAATGTATAGGTAACTAGTATGAAATACTCTATGTAGTTTCTGAGTGTGTGTGTGTGTGTGTGTGTGTGTGTGTGTGTGTGTGTGTGTGTGAATATGCATACAATAATGTCTGCAGAGGTCAGAATTTATTGGATCCTTTGGTGCTGGAGTTAAAGGTAGCTGTGAACCATCCAAGTGAGTTTTGGGAGCTGGGATTTGGTATTTTGAAAGAACAGAAAACAATCTCAACAGCTGAGCAATATCTCCAGCACCATCACATATATCATATATTGTCTAACCAATTATTTGTTGATTGACCTTTGGGTTGCTTCTATGTTAACTATTGATACTATCACTGCTGTACATTAGTGGTGAAAAAAAAAAACCTATTCAATTACTAATATTCAGTTCCCTTAAAATCAGACACAGACAGAATTTCTGGGTAAATTAACTGTTGTGAATAGCCCTGGAGCTAATAATATTTGATGTTAATTCCATTCTAATGAAAGGGGTTGAGAACAAGGAATGAGTCAGCATTCAGGTGACTTTATGTAACCCCCCCCCCTAATTTGTAAAATAAAGGAGAGCCAATGATTGTATAGATAAAGGGAAGGTGGAGCTGAAGGTGGGGAGAGAGAGAGAAGAAGAAGGAGAAAGTGGAAGAAGGAGAGGATGGAGAGGAGGAGGAAGAAGAAGAAAAGCAGAGCAGAAGCACCTGGCCTGGAGAAACTGAAAGTTTAAGGGGTCTCCTAGATGGAGAATAGGTTCCAGAGAAACAAACAAAAATGTTATCTTGATGGTACTAAAATTTTGTTTTGAAATTTATATAGAGCTAAATACCTAATAAAAAATGGAAAAAAAAAAAAAAAAAAAAAAAAAAAAAAAAAAAGAATTTTTTTTTTTACTGAATATATAGCCTTGGTAAATTTCCTCATCAGACATGCTGAACTGACCTGCCAGAACTCCAAATGTCTTGGCTTTTCATCCAGATCCAGTCAGGACACAGATTTCAGAGACTAATACAATCATTGGTGTGGCCTTTTTAAGGCCAACCAACTCCCCCATTTTCCCTATCCTTCCACCTCCCTCAAAATATCTCAACGCCCATATTCAGCTTGAAGAAGTTATTAATAGTCGTTTCCCCAGTTCCCTAGGCTTTGGGACTGGGAATAGTTATTATTGGTTGTCTTTGATATTAAAAATTTTGAAGTACAGGTCTTAGACCATTCTTTCTATTGCTGTTATTATAGACAGATCTGAAATGTTTAAGCCTGTGAGTTAAAGGCCAAATAGTAAATTCATGGCTCTGAGTTTATTGTTTGGGTTTTTTCAGTTATTTTAATCAGAATTGGCTGAGAGTAGGTAACGGAGTACCGTCCAGATTACTTCACATAGATAGTTGGTTTTCAAAAATGTCAAAAGTCCACAGAATGTGATGTTTGATGTTATTTATTCACTTGTTGTTGAGACCAGTCTGCTCCTGACAACTTTCCCTGTCTTGAATTCAAAGAAGAAACTGAGCATCTTTGAGTTACTGCAGTTGTGGCAAAATAGCCACTAGGCAAGAATTGCCTCATTTCTTCTACAGACATAATACTGTCCAAAGAAAGGACACAATTACAGGTTAGGAAAGCTTGATTCTGTCAAGACGGAGTAGGCTAGTCCTTAATATTCCTGTTTTTCTAAGTCTGTCAGATGATCCTGGCTAGTAGGGTGAAGACCAATGCTCCAACATGTTGAAGTAAGGGACTGTCCATGTTATCAGCAATCTCTATGGATTGGCTATGTTTTGGAAGCTGTGTTAGGCTTCCTATATATTTTCAGTTAATATCAGTCCTTCCTGGATTTCTGATGGGTTTGAAAAAACTACAGTCTCCTAGCCAACCCAGGCTTTTTAATTTGAGAGGAACAGTTTTGAAAGGATGCTTTTCAGATGTCATTCAATCTAAAGCCAGGACATATCCAGGTGAAGAACTATAGTCTTTTCAGTAAGGATAGACGACAGAGGTTCTATTTAATTAACAAAGATGATGGGTTGCATGTTAGGTCTCTTTTACTTTATAAAGTACAAAATAGTAATAGTTATGTTCAATTGTATCTGCAATAAATAGTCTTTTAATTGGACAGAAAGGGGGAAGGGTTGTGGATAGCCCTGGGCTAAACTTTAATTCCATTCTCCTGTGAGGGGTTGGGAATGAGGAATGAGTCAGCACTCAGGTGATTTCCTGTAAACCTGCTTCCCAACTTAATTTGTAAAATAAAGGAGAGCTGATGATTGCACAGATAGAGGAAAGATGAAGAAGTAGGTGGTGAGAGAGAGAGAGAAGGACAAGAAAATGGAAGAGTGATAGGACTTAGAATAGAAAGAAGAAGAAAAGCAGAGCAGAAGCACCTGGCCTGGAGAAACTGCAAGTTCTAAGAGGTCTCATAGATGGAGAAGATGGAAGTGTAGTGGTAGATCTGCCCAATCTATGCACACAGCATGTATTCATATTAATTTTGTTGTGTTTTCATTGCCAGGGCATATTTGAGTTGGAGATTTACGGAAACAATTGACCACTTCATATTTTATTTTTTGAGAAATTTCCACTGTCTTAGACTATTGTGTTATTTGCATTTCTGACAGTAGTGGACACAGGCTCTGATTTCTTTACATCCACACAAACACTAAAGCTTTTCTGCTTTGTGGAGCACTCTCCTTAAATGTTCAGGCTTGCATTTCTTGAATTCAAAGATATAAAATAACAAATGAAGCCTCAACAGGAGACTTTCCCCAGGTAATTAGCCATAGCACTGTCTGAGGGGGCTCATGACTCTCTAAGACCACAAAAGCACTGATGAAAATATTTAGGAGATAAGAGTAGTTGTCATTTGGTAAGAGGTGTTTGGTTTGGTGATTTGGTTTAGTCTCAAGGCCTTCCAATGGATTTCAGCTATTCTCATGATTTATAAATGTTTTTGGTTACATTATAGGTTATACAGGAGAATCAAAAGTTGAAAATGGGAAGTTAAACATGGGTTAGCATAAATAAATATTTAAAAAGAGTCATAACATGATGAGGCAGCTAATGCATCATTTAATCAATACCTTTTGCCTGGAAATGTTTAAAGCAAATCACACACAAGGACAAAATTCTACAATGCTCATTTGAAGTTACGTATACATACCAATTTCTGGTATAAAAATATGCTCTTACATATGAATGTACGTTTGTTAAAATTTGGGAAAAACAGTATTTTTAGTGTTTAAAGGGAAAACCAGATGCATATTTTTAATGTATAAAGATAGATACATTTTTAAAAATATGGTCATATTTTTCATAAAAAAGGTGTTTAATTCTCCAGAATTCATAAAGATATTGCTTGTAGAAAAACATAGATTTACTTGAAGAAATAATTTTGTAGAAAAAGAGTAATGCAAATAGATTTCTTTTAAAAATCAAATTTTGGTATTCACTAGGTTATTTTCTAGGGGTATTGTAAAAAGTTACAATGTAATTAAAATCACCCACTGACTAAAATGCAATTATTTAAAGTTACTCCATATAGCTTTAGGAGATGGAATTTGTAACCAAGGTGCTGAAAGGACTACTCCCACTGATTGTCTAGGACCCATTCTCTCTTCCCCTATGGATGCTCTGTGCTTTACCTGGCAAAGGGTTGCAGGAATACAGTCCTTTATTCTAACCACATATGGTCAGTCTTTTAGATGTCCCTTGTTTTCTCTTATGTCTTGCAGTGGTGCTCATTTTGCAAGTAGGATCGATTCAGTTGTTACCAAGTAGATGTACCTTTTTCTGAGTAAGAGGAATAAAAGGGAATATTTAATTCAATAGACTCTTCTACAAAGTTTTAAATACATAAGTGATACACTTCTTGAGTCTTGTGAGTCAGATTGGTAAACTGGAGTCACTATTATCTCTCACTGCAGGTCCATTACAAGAATAAAATACCCAGAGAAACAAATAACCCTACTAAAAATGGGGTACAGAGCTAAACAAAGAAATCTGAACTGAGGAATATTGAAGGGATGATAAGCACCTAAAGAAATGTTCAACATCCTTAGTCATCAGAAAAAAATGTGAATCAAAATGACCCTGAGATTTCACCTCACACCAGTCAGAATGGTTAAAATCAAAATGTCAGGTGACAGTGGATGCTGGTAAAGATGTTGAGGAAGAGGATCACTCCTCCGTTGTTGGTAGGATTGCAAGCTGGTACTACCACTCTGGAAATCAGTTTGGCAGTTCCTCAGAAAACTGGACATAGTACTAACTGAGGACCTAGCACTACTCCTGGGCATACACCCAGAAGATGCTCCAACATGTAATAAGGACACATGCTCCACTATGTTCATAGCAGCCCTATTTATAATAGCCAGAAGCTGGAAAGAACCCAGATGTCCCTCAACAGAGGAATGGATACAGAAAATGTGGTATATTTACACAACTGTGTACTCCTCAGCTATTAAAAACAATGACTTCACAAAGTCACAGGCAAATGAATGGATCTAGAAAATACCCTGAGTGAGGTAACCCAGTCACAAAAGAACACACATGGTATTTACTCACTGGTAAGTGGATATTAGGCAAAAAGCTTGGAATGCCCATGATAAAACTCACAGACTGTATGAAGCTCAATAAGAAGGAATTCCAAAGTATGGATGTTTCAGTTCTACTGAGAAGGGGGAATAAAATAAGTGATAAGATAGGGAGTCAGAAGGACTTGGGAGGAAGAGAGGGAGGGAAGGGAAAAAGGGGGCAGGATCAGGCCTAGTAGGAGATGGAGATGTACAGAAAGAGGGTCAGGAAATTGAACAGAGGTGTGTAACAATGAGGGATGGGGAACTTGGGCAGCCAGCAGAAAGTCCCAGATGCCAGAAAAGCAAGAGGCTCCCAGGACCCATCAGAGATGATGTTAGCTGAAATACCCAAGAAAGGGAAGGGAGAACCTGTAGAAACCATATTCTGAGGTTAGGCAAGGCCCATGGTTAAGGGATGGAACCACCCATCCATCTAAAAATTATTAACCCAGAATTGTTCCTGTCTAAAGTAAGTACAGGGACAAAGAGTGAAGCAGAGACTGCCCCACCCCAGGATCCATCCCACATGCAGCCACCAAACCCAGACAATATTGCTGATGCCAAGAAGTGCTTGCTGACAAGAGCCTGATATAGCTCTGTCTTGAGAGTCTCTACCAGATCCTGACAAATACAGATTCAAATGCTCATAGCCAAACATTGAAATGAGAACTGGAACCCCAAATGAGGAGTTAGAGGAAGGCTTTAAGGATCTGAAGTGTTTTACAAACCCATAGGCAGAACAAGAATATTAATCAACCCAACCACCAGAGTTCTCAGGAATTAAACCACCAAACAAAAAGTACACATGGAGCCACACAGGGTTCCAGCTGTATATGTAGCAGAGAATGGCCATATCTTACGTCAATGGGAGAGGAGACCCTTGGTCCTGTGAAGGTTTGATACCCCAGCAGGGGAATACTAGGGAGGTGAAGCCTGAGTGGACGTGTGGGAGAGCACCCTCATAGAAGCAGGGGGAGGGGGATGTGATAGGGGGTTGTGGAGGGAAAACCATGAAAGGGGATAACATTTGAAATGTAAACAAATAAAATGTCCAATAAAAAAGGGAAAAGAAACAAGAACACAATAACAATATATAAAATTAATAAAATAAAAGAAGACATTAACCAATGAAACAAAATGGAGTTGCAAATATCAGAAAATCCCAAAAATAAAATTGGTAAAAGATAGCTCAAAGCACATTAGCTTTTTATCATTGTGGTTTTGTTCCTATGTTAACTTATAGCTTGGTGGAGAAAATATATGTCTGAAATATACTACTCTGTCAATTGAAGAATTTGAATTATAGGTTAGATACACAGATGAAAAAAATTAATCATTAGAATGCATATAAAATTAAATATATTTAACTTTAAATTTTAATGGCTTTAGCATCAAAATTAAAAAAGTTGTGATTTAGCTCATTACAATATTTGTTTAATTCATTAAATTTCAACAGCTTTGAAACATTTTATCATTATAAAATGAAAGCAATATTAAAAAGTTTTTTTTTCAGAACTAGAAAAGTACCTAGGTAACATGCTGGTGTGCAAGTATAAGAAGCTGAGTTCAATCCCCAGATTCTATGACAATGCAAACATTGCACTTGTACTCCCAGTGCTAGAGCGAAATTGACATGTAGAATCCAAGGTTTACAGATCAGTCAGTTTGTGTGCTGAGTGAATTCCAGTATGAGTGAAAGTTCTTGTCTCAAAATTCTACCTGTATGATTCCTGAGCAACATCAACTATGTCCAAGTTTGTGTATGTGTTCTCTCTCTCTCTCTCTCTCTCTCTCTCTCTCTCTCTCTCTCTCTCTCTCTCTTTTTCTCTGCCTGTCTCTGTCTCTCTCTCTGTCTCTCTCTCTGTCTCTCTCTCTGTCTCTCTCTCTGTCTCTGTCTCTCTCTCTCTCTCTCTCTCTCTCTCTCTCTCTCTCTCTCTCTCTCTCTTACTTAGTTTCCCCCAAAATAAAACAGTTTATAATCTTGCTCTCTCTTCAAAGCAATTTGCCATTTTGGAAAGCACATTAGTAGTTCTTAGTACAAATATCTTGAGAAGTTGTCTATCTCAGTGCACTATGGAAGCAGTGAGTCAATTCAATGCAGAATGCTTTGTATCTCTGGGTACAGGTAATGCATGTTTAATACCAAAATTGCAGATATATTAAACATTCAGAGAAGTGAATATACATTCTACACAGTTATATTTGAAAACAAAATTATCTTGCTGGAGATTTGACTTAAACAGAGTGTACAGCCATTATCTAGAGCTCATTATCTATGTCAAATCTGACCCTTATTCCTTCTTAGAAATTATGATATTACCATGTCAGTTCTTTCTACCCTGGTCTTTCGATATTCAGATGATCATAGAAGCTGGCATTCTCGAATGCCACTCAACTTTACGAGATTTTGCTTCAGGGTAGCCTAGCACTTCGGATAGATTTCACATTCTGGACATTTTTTTGTTACCATTTTCCTGCTTCTACAATTATGTTTATCCCCAAAGCAACTCAGTGTGTGATGCAGACAGATGTAACAGTTTTCTACTTTCTGTCTCATTGAAAACCCATGTCCTTTATCATACCTCTAAAACTAAAACTTCTGAACTCTGAAGAAAATGTGATTCTCCAAAGATAATCTCACTTACATATAGTAAAAAGCTTTAATTATAAAAGACTTGTCAAATAAAATATAATGTATGAAAGATCATGGAATCCCCGTTTTCAGTGAGTCTCTAATTCACATTGAAAAGAAACATTCAACAAGAAAATAACCCTAATGAGCTGGTTTATGATTTGGCTGGATAAACACATAATCTGCTGTTTCTAGTCCTTTTACCATAGAGCTAGCTAATGGCCAAGAGGTTAGGGAGATTCATCAGCAGTTAAGAAATGTGCTTCATTTCTAACTGATATTCAGTTCCCAGAACCAATATAGGATATTTATGCCTGCCTTTAAATCCAGCTCATGGGAACCCAACATCCTTTTCTTCAGTACCCACACACATCTGGATGTACACATATATACACTTATACACACACACACACACACACACACACACACATACACAGTCACAAGCACACATATATGAAGACACACACACAGAGAACCAAATTTAAATCCATGAGCTAAACTGATATCTTTGTCTCTAGTATTTTATGTCATGATTTCAAAAAAGAGAAAGAATGAGACAAATAAATAAATTTATATATGTATGTATGTATGTATGTGTGTAATTTAATAACCCATATACTAAAAGCAAAAAAATAAGCAAAGAAATTTATCAGTCTATTGACATATTTCAGAAATGAATACTCTTTATTCTTATCTTGTATCTGGAAGTTCATAAATTTGTATCTTATTCATTTAAAATGTCCAAACATGACATAGTTTTCAAGGTATGGGATGCTATTTTTTCTCGTTCTAAGACACCAGGCAATTGAAGCAGATACTCTTATAATATAAAGCTTTAACGTGCCTCCCAGTTAAATTTTAGGCTGTCAGCCAGCTTTCTAAATTTTTCCATTACCCTTGGCTGCTCATATGCTATTTCCTTCTGCTTTTTATTATGCTTCAAGAACTAGAAACTCTATCAAGGTTGAACTGTGTGGTTCTCTCCTCATCTAACTTACCATTTGAATTGGAAAGGATGTAATTGTAATTTGCACACAAGTTTTATGACTGTGACACAGAAGCCAGGGTTGGATTTACATTAATGATCTCCTTAGTTTTGATCTATGTTCCCTTGATGCTTTCTCAAGTGATGCCAAAATCAAACAGGGCCCACAAAGAGGCAGGCACCACTGAAGAACTTAGTACAAGCTATTAAATCTTTTATATACAGATATTCTATAGCATAGAAGATATACATTAAGATTATTTAAATAAGAACTCCAACAAACACTTTGATAAATAGGACACGGTGGCTGAACAAGCCTACAACTCACTTCTTCTCATTTTTATCCCCAAAAGTTCAAGGTGACATTTTTTTTATAGAGCCTGGACTGGTTAGCCTGGAGCAGAAGACTCATGTTGGTAGGTTGTTCTCATAAGAGTCAAAAGAGAAGTAGGTGGAGGTGGTATTTGTCAAAGAGTAGGAAGAGGGGAAGGAGAACAGGAGGAGGAGAGGGAGATGGGAGAAGGATGATTCAAACTTCACTATCTTAAGATATTCATTCCAGAGTATTCATTCCAACAAAGGTTATTTTAATCAGATAGTACATTTACATATACACTTTGTGTTATCACATTTTTTATAAACATACAGGACTCTATCTTACTTTTGGGAGGCACTGGTTCTAATCAACATAAAACTACATTTTTTTTTAAAGAAAATGTGACAAACAGAAATAACAGAAGCTTGTGACATGTAGAATAGACTAATATTTTACTTTCAAGATTATCACTACACGCATGAAAAACGCTATGGCTTGTGTGTGTGTGGATGTGTATGTATAGACAGAAAATGAGAGGAAGTGTGTTTATAAATGTAGCCAATTTTGGAGGAATAAAATGGAGATTTGTGGAATTTTTTAGTTTTATTACATGCTATTCAATAGTTTGGGAATATGGGTTATACTTGTAAAGCAAATGATTTCTAGTACATATATACCTACCATCAAAAATGAAATTTACATAAGAATAAATTATTAATATTTTAGTCTCACTAATGAAATTACATAAGAAAACAACTAACATACATTCTAGATATCTTATTCCACCAGTCAAGAAGTTTTATATTCTACTGATGTTTTTTCATCTCTCTGTGTACTACTTAGTAAGACAACCAGAGAAAATTACCATAAAATGTGTAGTTTTAACTAATAAAAATGAATTATCTTACAAACCTGGAATTCTATAATCAAGGACTCATTTAAGTTGGTTTCTGCTGACGCATTTTTGCTTGGCTGTGCACAAACATTGTTCCCTGAGTATTACTTGGGTCTACTAATTCCCTATCTGTGTCTATTGTGAAATACACTAGTAATGCCACACCCAACACTCACTATAATGGTATTATCGTGACTACCCATTTTTAAGATATCGTCTCTACACCCATTATACTGTAGTATAAGAGGAGATATGATTTAGTTATTTTCAGCCTTCATTCTTAGTGGAAAAAAAACTACAATAAAATCTACAATAGAAGACTATTCTCATTCTAGCCATAGAGTCAAATCTTGAAATTTATGTCCATAATCTTTACCTATAATTAATAACACTTTGAGAAACTTGAATTTTCTAAGCAGCAGTTTATGAGGAGGAAATTCACATAAATTAATTCAGCCAGAAAAGCAACATAGCTAAGAAGGTTGTTAGAAAGCAAGCTGATGGCCAGAACCTAAGTGTCGCTGATAGAGAAAAAGCAACTTTTTTCTTGGGGTCATGTGTGGCTTCTAAGATGTCACAATATAGAAAATCAAAAGTAACTGTAAAGTCATTTTTACCTCATTAGAAATAGAGAAAATTATAATTCTATATTATGCCTATATAAGTCAATTAAGTATAAATTTTACTTAATATATTTGTTTACTTATTATGTATACTAAAGATCTATGAATTATAGCCTATTCATTACCATCTCTGCAATTATTTCATTTTTAAAAATTATACTTAAACTTGTCTTTTTAATAATAAGGCAAAAAGTTGGACACCTCTAAAATCATATTGAAACTTAGTTATAAGAAGCCTGATTTAGTGATGAGAATGGAATCCACACTACTCAACCATATCTTTATTCATTAATGACAGGAGAGTATGCCACTTCTTCAAAGAGATGATAATGGCAAAACCCTCACCACTATATCCTTATTGTTGCTCTTTCAAAAATAAACCAGCCACATGTAGTATTATATTTTCAAGTTTTAAACTGAAAAGTCAACATGCATATGAACATTCAATATGCATATATGTTTGTAAATTATCATTCCGAATCACAGGCTATCCTTTGAATTGTTTGCTTGTTTTTGCTTCTATATTCTGGCAGGCATTGGAAACTTGCTGAATCAGGCAGCATTAAATGGCAAATTAGCCTCCTTTTAGTAAACATATTTTGTATTTTTGCCAAATGGAGTTAAATAATATTAGCATTCCATGCACTCATTCTTTCTTGTTTTAAAAGAAAATCATTACTAGCACAATAGATATGCATTCTATCATCTAATATGAGAACATCTAATTTCAGAAATATATACATATCCATAGTACTTTAAAAATTCTTACTTCTTGATTTGCAGATTAATTGCATGGAGTTTGTTCCTACAGACAAATCTGAAGCTTCAAGTAACGTCCAGTACTGTGATTAGTCCTCATACTTAATGTTTGTCCCTGAGATCCAACCTCCTCTGGTCTTTCTAATGAATTTTAAAATATCTAATTCTCTGCACTTTACCCTCATTAAGCATGTACAGTGGACTCCATTTCCTAGGATATATTTTGACTGCAACACTATCATTGTAATTCAGTGACAACATTTAGAGTAGAATTATTCCTGTTGAAAATGAAATAATATTAATGTAGGGCATACATAAGCAACATAGTCAGTCAAATTATTTCTCAGTGATGTTTATAGAATAAAGGACGTATTGAAAGAATAGCTTTGATATAAATAATGAATGATCAAAACACCATAATATTAGAATCACTTAAAACGTAAATTTCTGAATTCCAATACAGTTTTTAGTAATATTTGAGGTTTTCTGTGGTCAGGTTGAGGTATAGTCAATTTTTATAGGCTTTTACTAAAAGGAGAGCTCTAAGAATAATCCCAGGAACTGAAATGAGTGTTGCATGCTATTTAAAATTTTCTGTTCAGCCTAAGAAAAAACATACACCAATGCCCAATTCATGCAATCAACAAATGGAGACATGTGTTATAAGGAGATGGCTCCACTGGTAAGTGCTTGCTTCACAAGTGTGGGAACACGATATTCCATCTCTATAACTTATTTAAAAGCATAGTGGCATTCTTCTATAATGTTAGCAATGGTTATATGGGAGGCAGAAACAGGTAGGTCCTTGGAAGCTTGCAGACCAGTTACTCTAACCAAGAACACTTAGTAAGGCTATAAGACCATGATAGATCTTGTCTCAATCATGACGTTTTGGTCTGTTTTCCTAGCTTTATATTAACATGTATGCACACATGAATCCACAAACACACACAGATATTAATGTAAATACAAATTCACACACAAATGGCAAAAGAAAAAAAAATAAGTGGAAATGGGCAACAACTATATAAGTATATATTTTTTAAATGTGTTTTACTAGGTTGGTCATAAGCAAAAAACAAATTAACACCACATAGAGATCCATGGCTATTATCATCAACAATGGTGATCAGCAAGAATATCAGTGGTACAAGTGTTGAAATGCATGCAAAAGGAAATGAAGACTTGTATCTCTTCCCATGGGTATTAAGGAGATGAAGGGATTTGCAGCCTCATAGGCAGAACAACAATATGAACCAACCAGTACTCCCAGAGTTCCCAGGGACTAAACCACCAACCAAAGAGCACACATGGAGGGACCCATGGCTCCACCAGCATATGTAGCAGAGGATGGCCTGTTCGATCATCAATGGGAGGAAAGGCTCTTGGTCCAGTGAAGGCTCAATGCCCCAGTGTAGGGGAATGGCAGGACCAGGAAGCAGGAGTGGGTGAGTTGGTGAGCAGGGGGAGGGGGACAGGTATGGATTTTTTGATTTTTGTTTTGTTTTGTTTTGGTTTGGGTTTTTGGGCAAACCAGGGGAGGGGGACAAGTATGGGTTTTTCGTTTTTTGTTTTGTTTTGGTGAAACCAGGAAACATTATAACATTTGAAATGTAAATAAAGAAAATATCAAATAAAAAAAAGAAATGACTTCTTAATTTTTGGCCATGAATTTCAGGTATTGTTCAGTTATACATATTGTTATCAAGCATCTTTAAAACTTTATGAGTTACTATTAGACACAGATATACAACTCCTTGGTAAGCACTATAATATATATATTACACTGTTTACAATGTCAAAATATCCAATATATGGGAGCAGCTTAAATGACAGTCTACATATAAATGCATAAAGAAAATGTAATATACTATAAAATGGAATTTTAAAAATAATTAAAAAAATGGAAGGGACTAGAAAGAATGATATTAAGAAAATAACAGATTCATAAAGAAAAACTTGAATATTTTCTCTTATTTGCAGAATATACTTTATACATGCACATAATATGACACATTATTTATGAGTAAACTATTTGACAGAAAACAAAGACAGAGACTGAATTTGTTTTGTTTTTTTGAGACAGGGTTTCTCTGTATATCTCTGGGTATCCTGGAACTCACTCTCTAGAACAGGCTGGCCTCGAACTCAGAAATCTGCCTGCCTCTGCCTCCCAAGTGCTGAGATTAAAGGCATGAACCACCACTGCCCAGTTTGGTAGAGTCTTAAAAGTCAGTGGTGAAGAGAATACAATGTAGTAATGAGGGAAGAAGAGAGAGAACATATCTTTCATTCATAACCAATAATATTATCTGGTACCTAATTAAGGATACCTTTATTTGTGCTAATACAGGTTAAAACATTATTATATCATGTCTGATTGTAAATTTGAAAGCATGGGTTTAAGATTCTAATATTAATGTCTTAATTGATACATGAAAGATAGTAGTCCTTATTTCTAATTTTGTGAATGATTTTATAGATGCTGATCCAGTGAGTGGAAATAAAGTAGGGGTGTAAGAAAGCACCCTTAAACTTTTCTAAGTATATTCTTCTAAATTTTATACTTAGCACTTCCTGAAATGATCAGTCCTCCTGCAGTTATGAATAAGTACCTGTTAAGTAATGAAAAATGTGACACTGACTCTAGAAATTGCTTAATACCAACTCAGGAATGTCAAAATCAGCACAATGTAAGAGTGATAATGTATGGACAACAGGTCAATAATATGTGCCCAAGTTATTGTGCCTGTCATGGTTTTCTATATTGTTTTTTGACTATGGTTTATATTGATCTCTGTATGTCTCATAATTTTATTTGATTAGAAACCTAATTGTAACTCTAAGATCTTCAGCTTACCTGCCTGCTTGTCTACTGTTGCTAGTTCACTCTTGCTCTCCCTATCCCCAACCCTGCCCAGCTAAGCCCTCTGCCTTTCGAAGCAGAAAGAAATTTTTTTATTCTTCTTCCGAAGAATAAATAATTAATCTAAGAAAAATTAAGAGTTCTACTCCTTGGGTACAGAGTGCTGCTAAATCACTTTACGTTGGGTTATAGAGCAGAGCACTAAACAAATCTGGACTCCCCCAGCCCTAGAATTCAGCTCCATTGGTTTCGTTTCTTTTCTTTTTTCTTTTCTTTCCTTTTTTTTCTTTTCTTTTCTTTTCTTCTCTTTTTTGATTTATTAATTAATCAGATCAAAATGAAGAAGAATTGCACCTCAAAGGGAGAAATCTTCTAGGCAAATTTCTTTTATCAGTTAAAAAAAATCTTCATAATGTTTACTTTTAACATTTGTTTCTTCTGAAGAAAAAAAATGTGGTTGTATTTTCCCTCTACTGACTATATTCACAGATCAATACAACAGAGATGAAACTTAAAACACATTAAAATAAATTAATTAATCATTCAGAAGAAATAATTGACTCACCAGCTTTTAGAAAGCTGTTTGTTTAGAACAGGAGCTCATGTAGCTCTGCCCATCTTGAATTGTAGCTGAAACTAGCCTTGATCTTCCTGTCTCTGACTCCCATGTTCTGGAATTACTGATTTGTGTCACCGTGCCTAGCTTGCTGTCCTTTTTTTCTTCTTTTATTATCAAACTAATAAAATTTATTTTAGAATATAAAACTCAATATTGACAATTTTTTAGTCATCAAAATGACATAATAGTTAAATGCCTCAATTATACATGAGGTCTTCTGAAGCTAAAGGTAATATGCACTCAATGAGTTTTTAAAATATATTTGAAACATTAAACATAGAAGTAGAAAAAAAAATGTTTTATGAAGTCCTCTTTGAGAAGAGATTGTGGCAGGTTTCTGATTAGACAGAAACTGTTCCATCTCCAAGGGAGAATATGCAGCCTAAATATGGCTTCATAGAATGACTTGTGTAGTGTTCCATCTGTTTCTATTTTGTGGAATAGTTTGAAGAGTATTGGTCTTCTTTGAAGATCTGCAGTAAAACCATCTGGTCCTTTACTTTTTTTTTTGGGGGGGGGGGCTTCTAATGACTGGTTCTTTTTTTTTAAAGGGGTTATGGGGCTGTTTAGATGGATTATCTGATGCAGATTTGGTAATTATCCATTTTATCCAGATTTTCCAGTTTTGCTGAATATAGCCTTTTATAGTAGGATCTGATGACGTTTTGAATTTCCTCAGTTTCTCTTGTTGTATCTCCCTTTTCATTTCTGATTTAATTAATTTGGATACAGTCTCTGTGCCCTCTGGTTAGTCTGGCTAAGCATTCATCTATCTTGTTGACTTTCTCAAAGAACCAGATCCTGGTTTTGTGGATTTTTATATAGTTCTTTTTGTTTGTACTTGGTTGATTTCAGCCCTGAGTTTGATTATTTCCTGCTTTCTACCATTCTTGGGGTTAATTTTCTTTTATCTCATTGGAATTTAATTGGACTTATTTATTTATTTATTTATTTATTTATTTATTTTGCCTTGCTTTTTTTGTTTCGTTTGATGCAGGTTTCTTTGGCTATTCTTGGCTATTCTAGAATTAACACTGTAATAAGCTAGGCTGGCCACAAACTTACAGAGATCTATTATCCTTCTGATGTGCACCACCAGGCTCAAGTTTTGTTTTCCTGAATCTTTAGCTGTCTATATCACATCATTTTTCTGACACTTTAAAACTGAGCAAAAGCTTTTTCTTTCAAGTCACAAATTTAATTCCATAAAGCCCACTTACCTTGAAAATAGCCAAAATATTAGAAAAGAAGATATTATAATTTTATGAACACAAAAATACTTCATTTGGAGTTTTCCACACCTTGTGACTCTGAGTACATGAGATTTTGAGAGAGCAAAAGCAAGGATGCTATGCCCTCCAGAGTATAGAACTGTGAGGATGCATGTTAAATACCATCATTGTTTTGGGGTACGGAAAGTCATGTCTAACTCATAACTCAAATGTTTATTATATAACCGTAACGTCAGGAGCCTCAGGGACAGTGACACATCAGGGTGCATTTCCTTTATGGAAGCCTGTCTTTTTTTCTCTGCTTCAGAGCACATAGTTCTTGCAGTAGTACTTGGAGAAAATGATTATATCTAGACGTGTGCTTGTATTCAAATCTAAGTCAGAAATCAAAGCACATGGACACTTGTCCCTTTGTCTATCTAGTATATCAAAAATATTTTCTGGCTGTTATACATTAAATATCTAATTCAAAGAAATAAACATAGAAATCAACGTTTTTAAATGTCATTCTCAAATCTCTCTTGTCAATTACAGGAAAAGTACAACCTTTGAAAATTTGATAATAATGAAAAATGTTTATGTTCACTCTTTCACTAACATGTATAGAGACAGGGTAATATCACATCATTGATATTAATATGAGGTTTTGTAAGGAATCAAAAGTACAGAGTTAATGTACATTCCAATGATGCATTCATAAATTTAAATGATGTACACATTTATTAACAAAGTTTAAGTGAATATATTATTATGACAGAGCATGCAATATTTACATTTTCCTAGCATGCCAGTGAAGTACATGGAACATTAACAGAAAGCTTTCTCATTGAGACAGAGTCCAGGGATCCAATTACAAGGACCAAATTAAATGCACAGAAATGCTTCTCTAACCTTGATTAAATCTCTTAACTTCTCTCCTGCATAAGATTCTGTTTATTTGAAAATTAGGCATCTCAATTGGAAATGTTTTGTATTTTGTAAAATGAAGTGCTTACATGTAAGCAAATTACTCAGATATGTGTGCCAAGGTGCTCACATATTTTGAGAAAAACATAAAACTTACAAAGCACCCCTTTTTTCTTAAATGATATCTTAAATCCTCTGCCTATATTGGCAGATTTTTCTCTCCCTTTCTCTCCATTTTCTGTGGAGTGAGGTATCTAAACTCAGACTTGCCCTCATCCTCCTATGGCTGTTGTACTTTTGATCTCTGAGCATCCAAGATAAGATAAGTTGAGAAGAGATGAGATGAAATAAGACACATATGATAAGGTAGGATAATATAAGATAAGGTAAGATAAGATGGGCTAAATGGAAAGAACAGATTTTTGTTGATATTTGCAAATGAATTTCAACCCAGTTATAATACTCATTAACAAAATTATGATTTTCCCAAAACATAAATAAATTAATAGTCTTTATTTAAAATCCATAATGTTTCTTTCCAAAAGAATTGTTTTGGAACCTTAGCATGAGCCCTCAATTTAGAGAACAAAAATTAATATAATTCTGTGTTGATTGATTGTATGACTTCAGATTTTTTTTAATTACTCTATAGCTCATTAATTTTTTTTACCAGAGATGAAGGAATCTTTGATTACAGTCATTTAGGTGCCACTCATATTTTTAATACTTCTAAAATAAATAATATTTTATCATCATAGCCAATGTAAATGAAATTGATTTGTTTCTGCTAAATATTATAATTTTGCCAAGGATTTTTAAAATATTGGTTTCCTAAAATAGTTATTTTGGTAGAAACACCCAAATATTACTATAACCAAAATAAGTATAAAATTGTTGAATTTTAATGTTGTTTAAGCAACCACTGATCATTTTTAAGTTGTTTCTAACATGATATATACAGACCTTATTACAATAATAATGTTTGTCAAGATATGTATAAATGTTTGACACTGACAAGGAAGGCTATTTGAGCGTTTATCTTCAAAGGAAGGAAAAATTAGAGTGCAGCACAAAGATTGTTCAGCTCATTTTACCTGAAGGAAGGATTATAACCTTTGATCTCTTCATTCTGTTAAATAATCTTAAGAGAATCCACACCAAACTCAGCTGGTACCATGAATTCTGAAGTCACAGCTTCATCAGAATAATGTGACAGTCTTTGTCACCATTAGGGATAACTGATATTTGCCTGTAGTGGACAAACTGAGTTCAGTGAAGAGCCACCATATTGTTTAGATCCTAAATGAATTTGACACCTCTATTTGAGAAGGAATAGGTAATTCCCACTTTTAGTTCTGTGAATAGTAATCAGGACATTTAAATTGGAAAAAAAATTGTCTTCAGTATATCTGTATCTGCTCTTACATAATACAAAATATCCAATATTTTTAAAATTAGTTTACTGGTATGGTCAATATAATTAGTTATTCTTATTAAAAGTAAAGCCATAAACAGGTAGTAATGTAAAATCGTGTCTATGAATATGAGAAAAAAACAATGTCATTAAAAGAAAAGACTCATTATAATTGATAATAAAAATATACAAGGGTTGGCTGGCTACGTCCCGCCGCGTGTTCGTTTTCTGCTTCCCCAGAGAGAGACTTTTGAGCCCTTCAAGTCTTGCCACACCGTCCCCAGCAGCGATGGTGCTTAAGGACTCCGCGATCAAAAAAGAAAAAGTTAAGAAGTTCCTCCAAGAGTTTTATTACGAGAATGAGCTTGGAAAGAAGCAGTTCAAGTATGGGACCCAGTTGGTTCATCTGGCTTATCGGGAACAAGTGGCACTGTATGTGGACCTGGATGACATAGCTGAAGATGACCCTGAGTTGGTCGACTCAATTTGCGAGAATGCCAAGCGCTACTCAAGACTGTTTGGTGATGTTGTGCAAGAGCTTTTGCCTGAGTACAAGGAGAAGGAGGTGGTGAATAAGGATGTCCTAGATGTTTACATTGAACACCGGCTGATGATGGAGCAGCGAAGCAGAGACCCTGGGGCAGTCCGGAACCCCCAAAACCAGTATTCTTCTGAACTCATGCGAAGATTTGAGTTGTATTTCTGAAGCCCAAGTAGCAGCAAGCCTCGAGTGATCCGGGAAGTACGAGCTGACTCTGTGGGGAAATTGTTAACTGTGCGTGGCATTGTCACTCGTGTGTCTGAAGTCAAGCCCAGGATGGTGGTGGCCACATACACTTGTGATCAGCGTGGGGCAGAGACCTACCAGCCAATCCAGTCTCCCACTTTCATGCCTCTGATCATGTGCCCCAGCCAGGAGTGCCAGACCAATCGCTCAGGGGGGCGGCTGTACCTACAGACTCGTGGCTCCAAATTTGTTAAATTCCAGGAAATGAAGATTCAAGAACATAGTGACCAAGTTCCTGTGGGAAACATTCCTCGGAGCATCACAGTGGTTCTAGAAGGTGAGAACACAAGAATTGCCCAGCCTGGTGACCATGTCAGCGTCACTGGCATCTTCTTGCCAGTCCTGCGCACAGGATTCCAACAGATGGCACAGGGCTTACTCTCAGAAACTTACCTGGAAGCCCACTGGATTGTGAAGATAACAAAGAGTGAATATGATGTCTCTGGGGCCGGAGAGCTGAGCTCAGAGGAGCTGAAGCAGATTGCAGAGGAGGATTTCTATGAGAAGCTGGCTGCTTCTATTGCTCCGGAGATCTATGAACATGAAGATGTAAGGAAAGCACTGCTGCTGCTTCTGGTGGGTGGTGTGGACCAGTCTCCTTAAGGCATGAAGATCAGAGGAAACATCCACATCTGCCTTATGGGAGACCCTGGTGTGGCCAAATCTCAGCTCCTATCTTACATTGACCGTCTGGCACCCCGAAGTCAGTACACAACAGGCCGTGGCTCCTCTGGTGTAGGGCTCACAGCAGCTGTGTTGAGAGACTCTGTGAGTGGAGAACTGACTTTAGAGGGTGGTGCCCTGGTGCTGGCTGACCAGGGTGTGTGCTGTATTGATGAGTTTGACAAGATGGCCGAGGCTGACCGCACAGCCATCCATGAGGTTATGGAGCAGCAGACCATCTCCATCACCAAGGCAGGAATTCTCACCATGCTCAATGCCCGATGTTCTATCCTGGCTGCGGCCAATCCTGCCTATGGCCGATATAATCCCCGCCGCAGTCTGGAGCAGAACATCCAGCTTCCAGCTGCTCTGCTTTCTCAATTCGACCTCCTCTGGCTGATTCAAGACCGGCCCGACAGAGACAATGACCTCCGGTTGGCCCAGCACATCACCTATGTCCACCAGCACAGCCGGTAGCCCCCTGCCCAATTTGAACTTTTGGACATGAAACTTATGAGACGGTACATAGCTATGTGCCACGAGAGACAGCCCACAGTGCCTGAATCTCTGGCTGACTACATCACTGCAGCATATGTGGAGATGAGGCTAGAGGCCCGAGCCAGTAAGGATGCCACCTATACTTCTGCCCGGACTCTGCTGGCCATTCTCCGACTTTCCACTGCTCTGGCTCGACTTCGGATGGTAGACATTGTGGAGAAGGAAGATGTAAATGAAGCCATAAGGTTGATGGAGATGTCGAAGGACTCCCTTCTAGGTGAAAAGGGACAAACAGCTAGGACCCAGAGGCCAGCAGATATGATATTTGCCACCATCCGTGAATTGGTGTCACGGGGGCGGAGTGTCCACTTTTCTGAGGCTAAACAGCGCTGCATATCTCATGGCTTCACACCAGCCCAGTTCCAGGCAGCTCTGGATGAATATGAGGAGCTAAACGTCTGGCAGGTTAATACTTCTCGGACACGGATCACCTTTGTCTGATAGCCAGTTTTTACACCCTCCTGCCTACAACAGAGGGCATGCTGAATGCCCCCTCAAGAAAAAATATCATTTTCCCATGCTGCACTTTTTTTATTCTGCCAATAAAGTGTTTTGATTGCCAAAAAAAAAAAAATACAACACTGAATATTTTATAGGTGGGTGCATTTGATATTTTAATGATTCTAGTAATTCTTATATTCATGGGCTAAGAACTGTACATTATTTTCTTTTAATTTTAAACTGGATTATTGTCTTTTCACTTTTATTGGATATTTTATTTATCTACATTTCAAATGTTATCCCTATTTCCAGTTTCCCCTGCAGAAACTGCCTCTTCCATCCCCACTCCTCCTTCTTCTAATAAGGTGCTCCAACACACACCCACTTCTGCCTCCCTGCCCTGACATTCCTCTACATTAGGGCAACCAGCTTTCACAGAACCAAGGGCCTCTTCTCCCACGGATGTCTGATAAGGCTATCCTCTGCTATACATGTGCTGGAGCGATGGGTCACTCCATATGTACTCTTTAGCTGGTGGTTTAGTCCCTGGAAGCTCTGGGAAGTCTGGCTGGTTGATATTGTTGTTCTTCCCGTGGGGTTGCAAACCCCTTCAGTCCTTTCTCTAATTACTCCACTGGGGACCCCATGCTCAGTCCAATGGTTGGCTGCATGAATCTGCCTCTGTATTTGTCAGGCAATGGCACAGCTTCTCAGGAGAGAGTTATATCAGGCTCCTGTAAGAAAGCACTTGTTGTCATCCATAATAGTGTATGGGTTTGGTTACTATATATGGGATGGATCCCCAAGTGGGGCAGTCTCTGGATGGCCTTTGTTTCAGTCTCTGCTCCACACTTTGTATAAGAACCCACAGTTCATCTTTACATCATTATAATGAATCACGGGCTTCATTATATTTCCTCCCTTGAGTATTTTGTTCGCCCTTCCAAGGAGGAGTGAAGCACCCCCACTTTGGACTTCCATCTTCTTCAGCTTTATGTGGTCTGTGAATTGTATCTTGAATATTCTGAACTTTTGTGTTAATATACACTTATCAGTGAGTGCATACCATCTGTGTTCTTGACTGTTCTCTTGCCCGTGCTTCATTATAATGATGTAAAGATGAACACTGAGGGTTCTTATACATATTCTGTATGTATGTACATATATGTATATACACATGTATATATGTAAGTGTATATATGATAGATGACATATATATCTATGACACATATACATCATGCGCATATACATATGCCTGTATATGTGTGTATACATACATACACACACATACACATACACACACATACATATATGTATGTACGCATATATATGTGTTACGCATACATATATGTATATGTGTGTGTGTATGTGTGGGTATGTGTGTGTTAAGGAAAATGGAGGTGAGAGTGAAATGCCACCCTAGATGAGAGACTAAATAGCTACTGACAGTTGCTGGAATTTGAAATCAGTATTCTTTCATAGTGTGGCTCATGATAAGTTGTTGATTTTTCTTCTGTGAATAGCTGCACACTTAAGAGCACACAGGATTTTTTTATTCATTTTATTTTATTTTGTTTATTTTTGATATTGAGTTTTGATTACATTTCTTCCTTCTCTTTCCTTCTTCAAACACTTCAATGTATCCTTTCCCCTCTACTTCAAATTCAATGCCTCATTTTTATTTATTTATTACATCCATCTATATATGTGTGTGTGTGTTTGTGTGTGTGTGTGTACATTTGTGTATGTGTGTGTGTGTGTGGTGTAGTGTGTGTACTTAACTTTTGTGTCCATATGGTACTTTTAGATATGTTTATAGGTTTGAATATCTGGCACAGAAAGATCAAATGTAATGCTCTTCCCTGAGAAGGGCTAGTAAGTTTTGCCTGGAGTTCTATCTTTAGGTTAAAACTTTCAATGAACTGTTGCATATGTATTCATCTTAGGTAACATATGATATTCTATGAAAATAATTAAAACCATGCATATATTTGAAACATTTGAAAACTTTAATTAAATCTAACAAGGATGTGCTATTATTAATCACTACTAAATTTGGAGAATAAAAATCTGAGTGAGCTGTTATTTAAGTATTGATGTAAAGGCAGTTTTGTTGACAATATGAGTAACAACTTGCTATCGTAACTATTTCAGTCGATCCTGGAAATGTGGATAGAGAGTAGATGAAGAAAGATCAGTGTCACTAAAGAAATGGGAACACATGTACAGAAAAGTTGGGGTCAGATGGACTCTGCACCCATATTGAGGGGAAACAATTAAGAAATCACCCACCTGGAGCATTGTCATTTTTCTTATATATACCACAGGGGGAAGCAGGAGTCTCCTTAAGAGGTGTCTGTAAGCAAACATTCTCAGTAATCATGCAGAATGAAAATTTTGGAGTTGCTAGCTTTCTCACACACTAGTCAATCATGTATAACCACCTTACTTGGACCTGAAAATATTTTCCAATTTCTTCTGGGTCTGACCTTGGTGAAGGTTGTACTTATTTCCCACATGCCTTAATTCTTGATACTGAACATGGTCAATTCTTGTTAAACAATTCACATCCACTCACATCATCATATATTCAGGATGTAAGTCACCCACTGCAACTTATTATGTAAAATTTAAAGTAAAATTTTCCTTATATTCATAATTATAGAATCTGTCTAGTGGTACTTGAGAAGCAAGTGGTTTTTTTTTTTCCCATAATTTTCAAATGGCTTTAACTCCTCCTCTAAATTTGATATCTCAGCATACTGGAGGCATAATTTCCAAAGTTGACCATTAATTAAATCTACATCAGTGGATGCATCACTTATTCCTTGATCAGAAGCAGATGTTCAGAGCAGCTTGTGCTCAACTATGATACAAATATTTAAGATTTTCATTGGTGTAAAATCTTCAATCTTTATAACCAGATGTAAAGGTGAGTGTGTATCTCCTGGAAGTCATGTTAATGATGCGTTTTTTAATGGGTAGCATAACACATATTGAGTGAAGCACATCAGTGCTGACAGAGTCTGAAGAAATACAGTTCTCCCCATTCCACAATGAGTTATTTGTGGTTCCATCAGATTCATGTTACTTTTTGATAACAGTTGACCACAACTACCTCAGCAACCACACATCATCTTCAATATAGTTCATAAATGACATTGGAGTACAAATGATTCCTAATGATGTCTCCCCTGTAAAGCAATCAAACATACTGGGATTTATTAGAGTTCAGTTTTGGAAAGCAAATCGATTGTCTGAGGGAAGAAAATAATAGAAAAAAAGAAATTACAGTCAAAGTGCATAAGAATCAGTGCCTGTACCTTCACATCTCTGTCAGTTTAGACATATCTTTGTAGTAGTGTATCTTTGCTTTGTTTTCTATACAGGGTGACTGCATTTAATAATAACAGTATTAAAAGGATATCATGGTAGATTTTTTTTAAACTAAAGAACTTTGTGGAAATATTTGGTTCACAGTGAAACTTAAGGTTGGATGCTTAGTAAGTATTTGGACATTGCTATAATCTTTATATTTTGATCCATTGCATATAATCATCTTCTCAATGATCTCAAAAAAAAAAAAAACCTAGAAGACCATTTGAAAAAAATGTGAATTATCTAATGGGAAATTTTATTGAGTTTCTAAGGAAGAATAATGAAGGTCAGTACTCCTAGCTTATTAAACAAATTTTATTTCATTGACTTTCTATATGTCTATATGATTTCCTCAATAATCAAACACACTTAAAGAATCAATATTAATTAACTAGAAATGTACTACCAATTGAATTTCTTTTGAATTCTAAAATACTTTTCATTATTCACTTTATTCTTATTTATTTTCATTTATTTTATTTATTTACATTCCAAATGCTGCTCACCTTCCCTGTGCCTCCTCCCCGACTTCTTAACCCCCTCCCTCCTCCATTTTTGCTTCTGAAAGGGTACTCCCCCAGCTATTCAAGGCCACCTCATCCCCACCCATATCCCCCATCCTTGGGCATTGACTTTCTACAGGATTAGGTGCATACTCATCCACTGAGGCTAGACAATAAAGTTCTCTGCTACATATGTACCACGGGCAACAGACAGTCCATGTATGCTCTTTACTTTGTCGCTTAGTCTCTGGAAGCTCAGAGGGAACAGGGTTAGATGATACTATTGTTCTTTCTATGTGGTTGCAATCCCCTTCTGCTCCTTCAATCCTTCCTATAAGTCTTCCATAGGAATCTCTAAAGTCAGTCCAATGGTTGTCTGTAAGTATCTCCATCTGTCTCAGTAAGCTGCTGGCAGAGCCTCTTAGAGGACAGCCATTCTAGGCTCCTGTCTGTAAGTACAATATGGCACAAAAATAGTGTCAGGATTTGATGCCTGTGCATAGGATGGATCCCAGGTTGGGCCTGTCACTGGATGGCCTTTCCTTCATTCTCCGCTCCATTTTTTCCTTGCATTCCCTTTAGACAGGATCAGTTCTGGGTCAGACCCATCTTTACCAATTCTGGGTATATACTCAAAAGGTACTCCACCATACCACAAGGACACATGCTCTACTATGTTTATAACAGTCTTATTTATAATAGCCAGAAGCTGGAAACAACTTAGAGGTCCCTAAACCTAAGAACAGATACAGAAAACGTGGTTTATTTTAACAGTGGAATACTACTCAACTATTAAAAATGAGGACATTATGAATTTTGTAGTCAAATGGATGGAAGTGAAAGTATCATCCTTAGTGAGGTATCCCCGACATGCATAGTATGTACTCAGTGATAAGTGCATATTAACCAAAAAGTAAAGAAGACCTACTGATACATGGATATTAGCCAAAAAATGAAGAATAATTTACAGACATTATAAAGCTTAACAAGTAGGAAGGCTGAAATGTGAATATATCAAACCCACTTAAAAGGGGGAAAATAATCATTGGAGGCAGAAGGAGGTAGGTACATGGGTAGATCAGGGGAGATGGAGGGGAAAAGAGGGGCAGGGTCAGAAGTCCAGTGGACCAGAATAATGAATGGAAATAGGCAGCTGTGGGGCAAAGGGGCAGTGAGAACCTCTAGAAAGTCCCAAAGACCTAGGGTGTGAGAGGCTTCCAGGACTCAAAATGGGAATGATCTTAGTCAAAATGCCCAACAGTGCGAATACGGAATCTGAGGAGCCCACCTTCGTTAGATAGACAGGACCCCCCAGTTGAGCATGGATTCATCCACTCTAAAACAATTTTGATCATATTACATGACTATTTACTATACATGTCTGAGGATAATATTAAATATGTTAAATATACTTTCTAATAAAACTATCAAAATCTTACTTTAAGTTTCTTTTGATTTAATCATAAAGAAGTAAAAATGTCTTATTATTGTGTTAGAATCGTGGCTCTCATCCGGACAGACCACACCAGGCCAGTACAGTTCCACATGAGAGGTTTACTGTTCGGGGAAAATGGCAAAAGTTGGTGACAAAAACAAAGGGGAAAAGAGCTGATGTCAGGAGGGTCTGCCTTTTATTTGGGTTGTGATGTAACTGCTCACAGGTAGAGGTGGGAGGTGACTCAGGTGGACTCTGGGAATGTATGGCTATTGCTATGGCAACAGATGCATGGGTCCCTGTCGCCTATGGGTGACATCACCTTCATTGCTGGATTCAGAGGTGATCTGCAACCATAAAGCTGGTTCCTGACTATAAAGCTAGTTCTTGGTGCCAACAGGCCTCCCCTTTTCTTATCATAAAGAGAAAGAAAAACTGGGGGAAAGGAAGCCGATGGTGAAAGGAGAATGGGGGAGTCGGATCCCTTAAGCTGCTTCCTGCTGTCTAGGGGAGTCATCAATTTTGGGCTGTAGCTGACTTTCTCCATGCCGTCCACATGGTAAATGTTCACATCAGGCTCCTCTGTGGACAGCATCTGGTAACACTCTAACAGGAACTGATAAATAGTTTGGATATATATATATATATATTATATATATGTAATTGAAGGAATTTAGAAACAAGATTAATGAGGCAAAGAGCGAACAATAATGGCAGGAAAATTACTAGGAAAGGTGTTCAGAAAGGGAGTATCCACTTCCATATAGGGTTTTCGAAAATCCAGGAACTGGAGGCTTCATGTTCCTTGAAATTCTGCATGACTGATTGTAGCTCCTGGATTTTCTCATTACCCCAGACTGGTTGATGTAGAAACAAAATTCTTTTTGGAGGAAGAGACAAACACCAACTTCTTTCTCTGTCAGGATATCTAGCCCCCATCGGTTCTGAAGCACCACAGCTGCCAAAGGATCGATCTGTTTCTGGATTGTAAGCATGGTTTCAGACATTGTTTGAAAACTGGTGTCAAGTTTGGAATTAAACTTATTGCAGGGTCATGGAAGTTGTTATCCCTGAAACTCCAGTACCAGCACCTCTGGATATTCCCATATCAACCAAGAGTAGCAAACCTGAACTGCCTTCTTATGTTGGGTAACTAACATATCTACAACTGGGATTGGCAGGGTCTTATTTCCCTGGATTACTCCCAGTTCAGGCAAAAGGAGTACCAACATGCAAACCCCTGACCAGTTGGCAGGTAGGAAATGATATACCTGAGAGCCACAAAGAATTGGTGTGTTTTGGACTGCAGACCAAGATGAGGTATCAAGGGTTGTGGTTCCATTCTAGTGTTGGGAGCTTTGTGTTCCTACAGAATGTGTCCCAAAGGCCTTAAAACAGTTTTCCATGCCAAAATGAGGGATAGAGGAAATGTATGGAGTCATAACAACATCGTAGTCAGGGTAGCTGACAAAAGATGATGTAAGATTACTTGTAAGTATCACCAGAGAGGCTGTAAGTGGCAATTGTGAGTTAGTTCCAGCAATCTTTAAAGTGACCAGGTAGGATGACATTGAGGAGTTGGTACAAGGAGGTCAAGGTCTGAAGCAAAAGGAGAAATGACAAGTTAGTGTCATTTATGAGGGGTGATATCAAGGAGGTAAGGACCTCGGAGGAGTGCTTAATTATTTCCCCTACTTTTCCAATATCTAAAGTTTGAGCAATTGAGACATATTTTCTCTGGATGAGGATAGTACTTACTGGGGGCCCAGCTTGATTTTTATGGTAGAGCTTACCAACGACTCCTGTCTCCCACCTGGAACTCCATGATTCTTGTATGTAGAAAATGAGTGTTTTGTGTTGTTGACAGAAGTGATTGGTCCATGATCCTAGCATATGTATCTGGCAAGACTGACATGGGCAGCCCCCATATTTGTCTGGTCATTTTTTACAATCCTCTTTTGTCTGGTAGAGTTCAGTAGTTGGATGACAACAGGAGAATGATGTTTAACAACAGAGGGCTTCTGGACATTCCAGACTCGGTATCTACCTGAGAAGCTACATGTGCAGCGGGAGTCATGGGTTCCTCCATGTATATGCTGATTGGTAGTTTAGTCCCTGGAGTCTTTAGGGCATCTTGGTGGTTGATATTTTTGTTCTACCTGTCGGTTTGCAAACCCCTTCAGCTCCTTCAGTCCTTCCTCTATCTCCTCCATTGTGGTCCTGGTGCTTAGTCAGATGGTTGGCTGCAAGCGTGCACACCTGGCAGATCCTCTCAGAAGAAAACTATATCAGGCTCCTCTCAGCAAGTATTTTCTAACATCAGCAATAGTGTCTGGGTTTGGTGTCTGCATATGGGATGGATCCCTGGATGGGGTAGTCTCTGGATGGCCTTTCCTTCAGACTCTGCTGCAATCTTTGTCCATGTATTCCCTTGAGACAGGAGCAATTCTGAGTTAAAATATTTGAGATGGGTGGGTGGCACCATCCCTCAACAAGGACCCATGCCTAACCTCTGGATTTAGTCTTTACAGGTTCTCTCCACTCTGTGTTGGGTATGTTAACTAATGTCATTCACATTGTGTCCTCGGTGCCTCTTGCTTTCCTGGCATCTGAGATTTTGTGATGGCTATCCCCAGTTCACCATCTCCCATTGCTACACACCCCTGTTCAACTTCCTGACCCTCTGAATGTCTCCCCAGTTTTCGACACCTGATCCTACCCCTCTCTTTCCCCCTTCCCCAACTCTTTTCCTCCAAAGTCTCCCCTACCCTCTACCTCCCATACCTATTTTGCTTCCTCTTCTAAATAGGACTGAGGCATCCAGACTTTGATCTTCCTTCTTCTTGAGCTACATATGGTCTGTGATTGCATCTGTGTATTCCGAGCATTTTTCCTAGTATCCGCTTATCAGTGAGGACATATCATGTGTTCTTTTGGGGTTACCTCACTCTTGACGATATTTCCTGTTTCCATCCATTTGCCTAAGAATTTAATGAAGTCATTGTTTTTAATAGCTGAGTAGTTCTCCATTGTGTAAATGCACCACATTTTCTGTATCCATTCCTCTGTTGAGGGATATTGGGTTCTTCTCAGCTTCTGGCTATTATAAATAAGGATGTAGGAACATAGAGGATTATGTGCCCTTGTTATATATTGAGGCATCTTTTTGATACATGCCCATGAGTGGTATAGCTGGGTCCTCAGGTAGTACTATGATCAATTTTCTAAGGAACCATCAGACTGATTTCCAGAGTTGCAATCCAACACCAATGGATAGAACACTCGTCCATTGGTGTGTACTCCACACCAATGGAAATTGTGGTGCACTCCTGCATCTGCTGTCACCTGCGTTTTTGACTTCAGGCATTCTGCCTTTTGTGAGGTGGAATCTCATGGTCATTTTGATTTGCATTTTTCTGATGACTAAGGATGTTAAAAATTTCTTTAGGTGCTTCTTGGCCATTCGAGATTCCTCCATTGAGAATTCTTTATTTTGCTCTGTATGCCATTTTAATAGGGTTATTTGGTTCTCTGTAGTCTAACTTCTTGAGTTCTTTGTATATAGTGTACATTATCCCTCCATCATATAAAGGATTGGTAAGGATCTTTTCCCAATCTGTAAGTCACTATTTTGTCCTGATGAAAGTGTTCTTTGCTTTACAGACGCTTTTCAATTTTATGATATCCCATTTGTCTATAGTTGATCTTAGATCAATGTCCTTTGCCTTACAGAAGATTTTCAATTTTATGAGATCCCATTTGTCTAGAATTGATATCCTTAGTAGTAGACTATTTATCTACTATAAAATTTTTCTTATTAGATTTAGTCATATTTTGGATTTTAAAAAAGCAAGTATTTTACCTTTCATATTGGAAATATAAAATAAATATTTTTCTAAACCTATCTGGCTATACTTCCCATTAAAAATCATCTCATTTCTGGCATAATACATTTGCTATATTGCACTCCTATTGTAGTTAATTATAGAAATTTTATGATGTTTCATTTTAAAAATTACCAATACTTTAAGCAGCCCACATTGTACCCAAAAGATAATCATTTGAGAGTTAAAAAAAGAAAACAAAATGAAAGAAAGGCAGATTCTTTTTGAAGCACCTACACTGTTGGAAAGGTGAATGTCATGAGAAGATGTGCTGAACAATGGAAGGTGTAGAGTGCCTTCTATTGACTAGCATGGTAGGAACAAGAGTCTCATCTGCTTTTGATCTTATTACATCTGTAGGTTGTTTTTGAAACTGTAAGGAAATGTGTGGAAGAAAATGTACAGGGAAATTACTTTCAGTGAAATTAATGGTTGTTCCTGTGTAAAGAAGAAGAAACATAAATAAAGAATGACTGAAAGCAATAGAATGTTATGATTTATTTTTAGAAAATGAATCCAATAAAGTGTGTGTGTTTGTGTGTGTGCATGTATGTGTTCACTCCAGTTCCTCCCAATTTTCTCTACTATCTAGATCCACCCTGTTTCTATTCCTAATTAGAAACAAACAGGCTTATGAAGGATAATAATAAAATAAAATAACACATTGGAACAGGAGAAAATAAACAAGAAGGAAAAGAACCCAAGAAATGGCACAAGAAACAGATATAGCTGCAGAGACCTACTCACATAGGAATCCCATAAAAACACTAAAATGAAGTGTTATCATGCTTTTTTTTTATTAAAACTAATCTCCACTTTTAAGTATATATTTTAGGATTTTAATTGCAGACAAATGTAGACTTTAAAGCATAGCAAACTATAAACAACTTCAATTTCAAGAACAGAATTAAAATATTAGAAGGCTTATTTTTAAGTTTAAATATAAATTTCATAGATTTCTATTGATCACAATCAACATGTTTTCCATTATTTTATTATATTTTTTAATTAGGTATTTTCCTCATTTACATTTCCAATGCTATCCCAAAAGTCCCCCATACCCACCCCCCAAATCCCCTACCCACCCACTCCCCCTTTTTCGCCGTGCCGTTCCCCTGTAAGGGGCATATAAAGTTGCAAGTCCAAAGGGCCTCTCTTTCCAGTGATGGCCAACTAGGCCATCTTTTGATACATATGCAACTAGAGACAAGAGCTCCGGGGTACTGGTTAGTTCATATTGTTGTTCCACCTATAGGGTTGCAGTTCCCTTTAGCTCCTTGGGTACTTTCTCTAGCTCCTCCATTGGGGGCCGTGTGAGCCATCCAATAGCTGACTGTGAGCATCCACTTCTGTGTTTGCTAGGCCCCGGCATAGTCTCACAAGAGACAGCTCTATCTGGGTCCTTTCAGCAAAATCTTGCTAGTGTATGCAATGGTTACAGCATTTGGAAGCTGATTATGGGATGGATCCCTGGATATGGCAATCACTAGATGGTCCATCCTTTCGTCATAGCTCCAAATTTTGTCTCTGTAATTCCTTCAATGGGTGTTTTGTTCCCAGTTCTAGGAAGGGGCAAAGTGTCCACACTTTGGTCTTCATTCTTCTTGAGTTTCATGCGTTTAGCAAATTGTATCTTATATCTTGTGTATCCTAAGTTTCTTATCAGTGAGTACATATTGTGAGAGTACATATTGTGAGAGTTCCTTTGTGATTGGGTTAGCTCACTCAGGATGATGTCCTCCAGGTCCATCCATTTGCCTAGGAATTTCACAAAGTCATTCTTTTTAATAGCTGAGAAGTACTCCATTGTGTAAATGTACCACATTTTTTGTATCTATTCCTCTGTTGAGGGGCATCTGGGTTCTTTCCAGCTTCTGGCTATTATAAATAAGGCTGCTATGAACATAGTGGAGCATGTGTCCTACTTACCTGTTGGGACATCTTCTGGATATATGCCCAGGAGAGGTATTGCGGGATCCTCCGTAGTACTATGTCCAATTTTCTGAGGAACCGCCAGACTGATTTCCAGAGTGATTGTATAAGCTTGCAATCCCACCAACAATGGAGGAGTGTTCCTCTTTCTCCACATCCTCGCCAGCATCTGCTGTCACCTGAATTTTTTATCTTAGCCATTCTGACTGGCGTGAGGTGGAATCTCAGGGTTGTTTTGATTTGCAGCTCTCCTTTTTCAGGGAAGGTGCACAGTTATCTGGCGTTTGGACCTCCTCCTGGCCAAAGATGAAGGCCCAAAACAGGATCTTTCTGAGAAGCTGTGTTGCTTTGGCCTGTCACAGAAACCGTTGTTTCAGTAGTCCACACTCTCACCTGTGTAGACTACTTTCTGTGGAGTCCTGAAACCAAGATGGCTCTCAAGGAAGCTGAGGCAGAAGCCTCCCAGGCTGGGTGGACACCTGTCCTCTGGCCAGGAAGGTGGCCAGATGTCTGGAGCCGAAAATGACACCGCCTCAGAAGCTCTGTGGCTCTCGCCTGTACCAGAAACTGCTGGCCTCTGTAGTCCTCACTCTCACCTGCAGACTGCTCGCTGCAGAGTCCCGGAACCAAGATGGCTTCCTCAGAACCTGAGGCAGAAGCCTCCAGGGCCGGGCAGACACCTGTCCTCTGGCCCCGAAGGTGCCTGGTTGTCTGGAGCCGAAAATGGCGCCACCTCCCATTATTTTATAAAACCATCAAAATGAGGTAGATGGACATATTTCAGACAAATCAGTACTTGGTGTTGTTACAAAGAGCATGCATTTATTAATTGTACTGACTCTAAAATTAAACATGCATTTTTTTCAAATTCAAGTGTTGCCAGCTATTTTGTGTTAGCATTTAGCATGAGAGCAGTAAGTATTGACAATTAATGCTATAGTTATTTCTGTGATGTTCACTTCTTTTCTCAATTTATTATTTCACTGAAATTAGCTGAGGTTAAATTTTATGATTAACTCTAAATATAAATAGATTCAGTATATGATACTGACAGTGACTTTTGCATATCTTGAAAGCGGTGTTCATTTGTACTAAATACAAGAAGTGGAGATTAAAAGTCAGAAGATAAAGGTTAATAACTCGACATTTACTACATAATTAAAATAACTTTATCATCTCTGGTTAGAAAATAAAGGTGGTATAAATATTGTTGCAACTTCTTTTGACTTTTCAGCTGCAAAGTTCAGTATTCCTTGAGTTTTCTTAATTTCATTCTATCTCAGAAATATGTGTAAAAATATCAGGATTTTGTTATTTGTTTTGGTTGGTGGTTTAGACCTTGGGAGCTCTGGAGGGTCTGGTTGTTTGACACTGTTTTTCTTCTTATGGGGCTGCAAATCCTTTCAGATCCTTCAATCCTTCCTCTAACACCTCCATGGGGTCCCTGTTCTCAGTCTGAACATGGTTGGCTGCAAGCATCCACATCTATATTGGTCAGGGTCTGGAAGAGCCTCTCAGAAGACAGCTATATCAGGCTCTTATCTGCAAGCACTTTTTTGGTATCAGCAATAGTGTTTTGGTTTGATGTCTGTATATGGGATGGATCCCCAGGTCGGGCAGCCTCTGGAAACCCTTTCCTTCAGTCTCTGCTACACTGTATGTTCCTGTATTTCCTTTAGACAGGTGCAATTCTGGGTTAAAATTTTTGAGATGGGGGCTCCATCCCTCAACTGGGTATTGTGCCTATCCACTGGATATGGTCTCTACAGGTTCTCTCTCTACTTTGTTGGGTATTTCTGATAATGTCATCTCTGTGGGTCCTGCTTTCCTGGCATCTGGGACTTTCTAGTGGCTACCCCAAATTCCCCAATGCTACACACTTTTTTTTTTCATTTTCCTGACCCTTTTTGTATATTCTCTGTCTCCTCCCACACTTGATCCGGTTTTCTTTGTTTGTTTGTTTTTTGTTCATTTCTCTTTTACTTCTAGTCATATGATCCTAAACTGTATTACTTCTGTTTCCTTGTGAAAGTAAAATTAAATCTAACAGTCTCCCTAAATAAAATATATATCACAGGTGAATGGAGGGAGGGAACTGGGTGGAATAAGGTATGGGAAGGAGAAATGGGTGGGAAAATCAGTTGTAAGGAAAGCAGAGGGGTTCGGGGGGAGGAGAGAATAACAATCAGTGATGGGACAGCGTGCCCAGGGAGTCTATGGGGGTGACTCTTCCTGAGACTCCTAGCAGTGAGGATTTGCAGCTTGATGTAGGCACCTCCTATAGACACACAGGACTCCCAGTGGAGGAATAAGAACAGCAACCCAACCACAAAACCTTTGACCCAAAATGTAACCTGCCTACAAGATGTACAGGGACAAGGTGGAGTAGAGACAGAGGGAATAGCCCACCAAGGACTGCCCTAAATTGATACCCATCCTATGGACAAGAACCAATCCCTGACACTCTAAATGATTTTCTGTTATGCTTAACAGACCATGAGGGTTACTACCCGGAGAGGCCCTACCCATGATACATTGGAAACAGATGTGGAGATCCACAACTAAACAGTAAATGGAACTCCTAGAGTCTTGTAGAAGAGTTGGGGAAAGGAATAAGGGAGAAAAAGAGAACATGGACGTCACAAGAAAACATAGAGAGTTGACTAACCTGGACCACTAGGGACTCTCAAAGAGTAAGCATGGGCTGGACCTAAGGCCTCCCACACAAACATAGCAGGTGTGCAGGTTGGTCTCCATATGTGCCCCCTAAGCAACTGGAGCCAGAGCTGTCCCTGAATCTATTGCCTGACTGTGGATCCTGCTCCCCTAACCAGGCTAACTTTTCTGGCCTCCTCGTTACAGGATGTACTTAGTCCTTCAGTGACATGTGCCTAAGTGAAGTAATTTGGGGAGGTCCCAATTCCCAGAGGATAAGGGGAGGGAGAAATGGGTTAAGAGCTCTTTGGGGGGATTCAGGAAGGAGTGGGGGGGGTGCTGATATTGACATGTAAAATGAATAAATTAATGAAAAAGTATCAAGTGTATTTTTTTCTTTAAGTGTATTGTCAGTATATATTTTCCTAGTTTTTCTTCAAACTCTAATTTAAGAAATAAATGCTGAAAGATAACTCTTGATCTTATTTCACTCCTTCAGGTGATAAAAGTTAAGAGAAGAAATAGTTAAGACATTTGAAGACAGTACTTCATCTCCTGATGACCTAATTTCAGGTTTGATACTGAAACCAGGGGTCACTCTAATGGTGACACTTATGGGATATGTAATAACAAATGATGCAAGGAATACAGCTTTGAAACATTTCCAGCAGACACAGACATTCTCTAATGGAATGAGATAGCAAAAGTGTGGCATTCATGATGATGCATAAAGAGACCCTCAACTGGAGAAAAATCACAGACTCCAACAAATGCCACATTATGTTAGAGAAAATTATTTTGATTCATAAAGATGGAAAAAAGGAACTGGGTCAAAATCCACAAAGTGGCTGACTAGGTGTTAGGTCAATGATAGAGCATATAGCTCATATGTGTAGGTACTAGGACTTGTACTCAGAACGGCAGTAAACAAATCCATAAAACTACAAAGGCACATTTGTATACTTGAGAATATGTGAACTAGAAAACAAATTAAATTAACTGCAAAAATGAAAAGCCAGGAACTTCTCACCTTAAACATTAACAAAAGTGTCATTGTGTGTGTATGAAACTTAGAAGAGGGAAACAGAAAACACTATGTCAGAGCAGCAAGAGACACAATATTAAAGTATTTATTAGGGAGACTCATGGATATAGTAAGAAAAGGGTTTGACTATGAAGGATCATTAATACTATGGGGATGAAAAATAATTTTGGGAATTAGAAAAGTAAGCTCAGGAGACAGACACCACAGAGTATGCAAAGCCCATAGAAATACTTGGAGATAGTGCAAAGTTAATTGAGAAGTTTGTTCCCATTTTATTTCTGGATGGATATTTAAAATAGTTACAGAAATAAGAGACCATTTAAACCATGTCTTCAAACTTGCATATTTTAATATTTTTATGAATTCTTCATGTATAGTGTATTTCTTCTATAGTTCTTTATTTCATCCACCTGGATTCTGACTATTTCTTTTTCTTCATTTCAGCCTCACAAGCCAACCATCTTTCACGTGTATTATAGCTTTCCCAGAACATGGGCTGCAATGCTCCTTTCTCTCTGAGCTATTGCTTCTGTTATGGCTCTGCCTAACTGGTGCGGAGCCAAAGCAGGAGGAAATGGCTGTTTGTATTGTTCCCACTTTGTGAGCCAAATGGAAAATAGCTGTGCTTTAAGACACCTGTTTTGAGATTTCTCTAGTTACAGAAAATAGTTGAACATAATACAAGTGAGCAATGAGAATGAACTGAAGTTTGAAAGAACAGTACAATGATGCTCACCTGCAGAGCAAGATTAAAACAAACTGAAAACTTGCAAGAATCTTAGAGTAGCAGGTACATTGAATGTTAAATAAAACACTTCTCAGACTTCTGCAGTTGTGTGCTATCCAGTATGCATCTGTTACCTGGAATGTGACTTTTGTTTTTCCTTTCCTCAGACACGTTGATCACAATCAACATGTCTACATAAAATTCTTGTGATATAATTTATGAATTCTCAATGAAAACTTGAAGCAGAGTGAAAAGCAGGTAGATTCCTATTAATTTCCAAAAAGCAATTCTTTACATCAAATATTTTTCTGAAATATGTTAGCATCCTTTAAGAATATCACAGTTTGGAAATATATATCGATACCTTTCAAATGATGGCATTGAACATATTGTTAAAATTTGGTAATATTTAAAAACTTGTAATATTTCCTCACTAAAGTGAATTCAGAGAATCTAATATTTTCATGTATTTTGTTTTCTTAAATTTATTTCCTTTTTTTTTTAAATCATGCCTCACTTCTGTTCCTGGTTCAGCTCCTCTGAGCATTTTCTTATTCTCGTTCAAATTTATGGCATCTTTTTCCTTGTTATTTTGGTAAGCATAATATGTGATATTATATAGCATTTTATATTTCATATATTATAATATATAAACAGAATAATATGTAAAGTTTATTATATTATATATAATATAAATAATAATATACATATACAATATAACACACACATGGATGGGGACAAGTAGATATTGGACTCTGATTAGACAAGAATTCCAAACAGGATCATCTATTTCTGTGAGAAATACTATCTCTAGAAAATAAGACAAGGTACAGTAAAGCAAAATACCAGATGTCTTCCTATGGCTTCTAAATGCACCCATAAATTCAGATGTATATATTACACAAGCACAGACACACACAGGCAGAAACACACAGATAACACAGATATCCACATGAATAATATACTTATACACTATTTGCCGTACAGAGATCAACTATATATTCACATATCACAAACACAAGACTATATACTATGCATATGTATATAATAATATATTGATATATCTAGTAAGCTTCTAGAAAAATCTGCTTCTGAGAAAATCATGGTTCAATTGAAGATGTCATCTGACCCAAGGTGATGCGGTTATCTCTTCCTGTTTTACCTCACTAATTCTGAATTCTACGTGAAGGCTTCTGAATTTAAGGCTATAAGATCACTGTGGAAGGGACAACAGGAAGATTGTAAGGGCTTGACAAACATGGAGTTTGCTGTGAGATTAGATTATCTAGAAATGTCAGAAGGCACATCCATAAATTCTCAACAACATGACTGTACAAACATGTTCTGAACAAGGACAACATTAAGAAATGCTAATACAAGCAAGGGAAAGCAGATTAGTCCTCAACTTTAATAGAGGAACTAAAGGTAATTAAGATATTCTGAGAGCAGGAAAAGCAGTATTCCCTAAGGGAGAGCACACTAATTGGTTATTCAACACCAAATGGTCAACCCTGAAAAAAATACATACTACTAATACTATGCATATAACACCTCTGTGTGTGTGTGTGTGTGTGTGTGTGTGTGTGTGCGTGTGTGTGTGTGTGTGTATAACAATACTTAAAGTAAAGAAAAAGAGAAATGACTTTCAAAAATACCAAGGAGCCCCTTCCGCTCCACTCGAGCCCCGGACTACCTTGCCAGCAGAGTCGCCTGACACCCGCAAGGGCCCACACAGGATTCCCCACGGGATCCTAAGACCTCTGGTGAGTGGAACACAGCGCCTGCCCCAATCCAATCACACGGAACCTGAGACATGGGTACATAGGGAAGCAGGCTACCCGGGCCTGATCTGGGGCACAAGCCCCTTCCGCTCCACTCGAGCCCCGGGCTACCTTGCCAGCAGAGTCTTGCCCAACACCCTCAAGGGCCCACACAGGACTCCCCACGGGATCCTAAGACCTCTGGTGAGTGGAACACAGCGCCTGCTGTTCGAACACCAGATATCTGAGGACCTTCCCTGCAAGAAGAGAGCTTGCCTGCAGAGAATACTCTGCCCACTGAAACTAAGGAGAGTGCTACCATCCAGGTCGGCTTATAGAGGCTAACAGAGTCACCTGAAGAACAAGCTCTTAACAGTGACAACTAAAACAGCTAGCTTCAGAGATTACCAGATGGCGAAAGGCAAACGTAAGAATCCTACTAACAGAAATCAAGACCACTCACCATCATCAGTACGCAGCACTCCCACCCCACCTAGTCCTGGGCACCCCAACACAACCGAAAATCTAGACACAGATTTAAAAACATTTCTCATGATGATGATAGAGGACATGAAGAAGGACTTTCATAAGTCACTTAAAGAATTACAGGAGAGCACTGCTAAAGAGTTACAGGCCCTTAAAGAAAAGCAGGAAAACACAGCCAAACAGGTAGAAATCATTAAAGAAAAACAGGAAAACACATCCAAACAGGTAATGGAAATGAACAAAACCATACTAGAACTAAAAAGGGAAGTAGACACAATAAAGAAAACCCAAAGCGAGGCAACGCTGGAGATAGAAACCCTAGGAAAGAGATCTGGAAACATAGATGCGAGCATCAGCAACAGAATACAAGAAATGGAAGAGAGAATCTCAGGTGCAGAAGATTCCATAGAGAACATCGACACAACAGTCAAAGAAAATACAAAATGCAAAAGGATCCTAACTCAAAACATCCAGGAAATCCAGGACACAATGAGAAGACCAAATCTACGGATAATAGGAATTGATGAGAATGAAGATTTTCAACTTAAAGGGCCAGCTAGTATCTTCAACAAAATAATAGAAGAAAACTTCCAAAACATAAAGAAAGAGATGCCCATGATCATACAAGAAGCCTACAGAACTCCAAATAGACTGGACCAGAAAAGAAATTCCTCCCGACACATAATAATCAGAACAACAAATGCACTAAATAAAGATAGAATATTAAAAGCAGTAAGGGAGAAAGGTCAAGTAACATATAAAGGAAGGCCTATCAGAATTACACCAGACTTTTCACCAGAGACTATGAAAGCCAGAAGAGCCTGGACAGATGTTATACAGACACTAAGAGAACACAAATGCCAGTCCAGGCTAATATACCCGGCCAAACTCTCAATTACCATAGATGGAGAAACCAAAGTATTCCACGACAAAACCAAATTCACACAATATCTTTCCACGAATCCAGCCCTTCAAAGGATAATAACAGAAAAGAAGCAATACAAGGACGGAAATCACGCCCTAGAACAAACAAGAAAGTAATCACTCAACAAACCTAAAAGAAGACAGCCACAAGAACAGAATGCCAACTCTAACAACAAAAATAAAAGGAAGCAGCAATTACTTTTCCTTAATATTTCTCAATATCAATGGACTCAATTCCCCAATAAAAAGACATAGACTAACAGACTGGCTACACAAACAGGACCCAACATTCTGCTGCTTACAGGAAACCCATCTCAGGGAAAAAGACAGACACTACCTCAGAGTGAAAGGCTGGAAAACAATTTTCCAAGCAAATGGACTGAAGAAACAAGCTGGACTAGGCATTTTAATATCGGATAAAATCGACTTCCAACCCAAAGTTCTCAAAAAAGACAAGGAGGGACACTTCATACTCATCAAAGGTAAAATCTCCAAGAGGAACTCTCAATTCTGAATATCTACACACGAAATGCAAGGGCAGCCACATTCATTAAAGACACTTTAGTAAAGCTCAAAGCACACATTGTACCTCACACAATAATAGTGGGAGACTTCAACACAACACTTTCTTCAATGGACAGATCGTGGAAAAAGAAACTAAACAGGGACACAGTGAAACTAACAGAAGTTATGAAACAAATGGACCTGACAGATATCTACAGAACATTTTATCCTAAAACAAAAGGATATACCTTCTTCTCAGCACCTCACGGGACCTTCTCCAAAAGTGACCGTATAATTGGTCACAAAACAGGCCTCAACAGATACAAAAATATTGAAATTGTCCCATATATCCTATCAGACCACCATGGCCTAAGACTGATCTTCAATAACAACATAAATATTGGAAAGCCAACATTCACGTGGAAACTGAATAACGCTCTTCTCAATGATACCTTGGTCAAGGAAGGAATAAAGAAAGAAATTAAAGACTTTTTAGAGTTTAATGAAAATGAAGCCACAACGTACCCAAACCTATGGGACACAATGAAAACATTTCTAAGAGGGAAACTCATAGCTCTGAGTGCCTCCAAGAAGAAACGGGAGACAGCACATACTAGCAGCTTGACAACACATCTAAAAGCCCTAGAAAAAAAGGAAGCAAATTCACCCAAGAGGAGTAGACATCAGGAAATAATCAAACTCAGGGGTGAAATCAACCAAGTGGAAACAAGAACTATTGAAAGAATTAACCAAAGGAGGAGTTGGTTCTTTGAGAAAATCAACAAGATAGATAAACCCTTAGCTAGACTCACTAAAAGGCACAGGGACAAAATCCTAATTAACAAAATCAGAAATGAAAAGGGAGACATAACAACAGATCCTGAAGAAATCCAAAACACCATCAGATCCTTCTACAAAAAGCTATACTCAACAAAACTGGAAAACCTGGACGAAATGGACAAATTTCTGGACAGATACCAGGTACCAAAGTTGAATCAGAATCAAGTTGACCATCTAAACAGTCCCATATCACCTAAAGAAATAGAAGCAGTTATTAATAGTCTCCCAACCTAAAAAAGCCCAGGACCAGACAGGTTTAGTGCAGAGTTCTATCAGACCTTCAAAGAAGATCTAATTCCAGTTCTGCACAAACTATTTCACAAAATAGAAGTAGAAGGTACTCTACCCAACTCATTTTATGAAGCCACTATTACTCTGATACCTAAACCACAGAAAGACCCAACAAAGATAGAGAACTTCAGACCAATTTCTCTTATGAATATCGATGCAAAAATCCTCAATAAAATTCTTGCTAACCGAATCCAAGAACACATTAAAGCAATCATCCATCCTGACAAAGTAGGTTTTAGTCCAGGGATGCAGGGATGGTTTAATATACGAAAATCCATCAATGTAATCCATTATATAAACAAACTCAAAGACAAAAACCACATGATCATCTCGTTAGATGCAGAAAAAGCATTTGACAAGATCCAACACCCATTCATGATAAAAGTTTTGGAAAGATCAGGAATTCAAGGCCCATATCTAAACATGATAAAAGCAATATACAGCAAACCAGTAGCCAACATCAAAGTAAATGGAGAGAAGCTGGAAGCAATCCCACTAAAATCAGGGTCTAGACAAGGCTGCCCACTTTCTCCCTACCTTTTCAACATCGTACTTGAAGTATTAGCCAGAGCAATTCGACAACAAAAGGAGATCAAGGGGATACAAATTGGAAAAGAGAAAGTCAAAATATCACTTTTTGCAGATGATATGATAGTATATATAAGTGACCCTAAAAATTCTACCAGAGAACTCCTAAACCTGATAAACAGCTTCGGTGAAGTAGCTGGATATAAAATAAACTCAAACAAGTCAATGGCCTTTCTCTATACAAAGAATTAACAGGCTGAGAAAGAAATTAGGGAAACAACACCCTTCTCAATAGTCACAAATAATATAAAATATCTTGGTGTGACTCTAACTAAGGAAGTGAAAGATCTGTATGATAAAAACTTCAAATCTCTGAAGAAAGAAATTAAAGAAGATCTCAGAAGATGGAAAGATCTCCCATGCTCATGGATTGGCAGGATCAACATTGTAAAAATGGCTATCTTGCCAAAAGCAATCTACAGATTCAATGCAATCCCCATCAAAATTCCAACTCAATTCTTCAACAAATTGGAAGGAGCAATCTGCAAATTCGTCTGGAATAATGAAAAACCTAGGATAGCAAAAAGTGTTCTCAAGGATAAAAGAACTTCTGGTGGAATCACCATGCCAGACCTAAAGCTTTACTACAGAGCAATTGTGATAAAAACTGCATGGTACTGGTATAGAGACAGACAAGTAGACCAATGGAATAGAATTGAAGACCCAGAAATGAACCCACACACCTATGGTCACTTGATCTTCGACAAGGGTGCTAAAACCATCCAGTGGAAGAAAGGCAGCATTTTCAACAATTGGTGCTGGCACAACTGGTTGTTATCGTGTAGAAGAATGCAAATCAATCCATACTTATCTCCTTGTACTAAGGTCAAATCTAAGTGGATCAAGGAACTTCACATAAAACCAGAGACACTGAAACTTATAGAGGAGAAAGTGGGGAAAAGCCTTGAAGATATGGGCACAGGGGAAAAATTCCTGAACAGAACAGCAATGGCTTGTGCTATAAGATCGAGAATTGACAAATGGGACCTAATGAAACTCCAAAGTTTCTGCAAGGCAAAAGACACCGTCAATAAGACAAAAAGACCACCAACAGATTGGGAAAGGATCTTTACCTATCCTAAATCAGATAGGGGACTAATATCCAACATATATAAAGAACTCAAGAAGGTGGACTTCAGAAAATCAAATAACCCCATTAAAAATGGGGCTCAGAACTGAACAAAGAATTCTCACTTGAGGAATACCGAATGGCAGAGAAGCACCTGAAAAAATGTTCAACATCCTAATCTTCAGGGAAATGCAAATCAAAACAACACTGAAATTCCACCTCACACCAGTCAGAATGGCTAAGATCAAAAATTCAGGTGACAGCAGATGCTGGCGTGGATGTGGAGAAAGAGGAACACTCCTCCATTGTTGGTGGGATTGCAGGCTTGTACAACCACTCTGGAAATCAGTCTGGTGTTTCCTCAGAAAATTGGACATACTACTACCTGAGGATCCAGCAATACCTCTCCTGGGCATATATCCAGAAGATGCCCCAACTGGTAAGAAGGACACATGCTCCACTATGTTCATAGCAGCCTTATTTATAATAGCCAGAAGCTGGAAAGAACACAGATGCCCCTCAACAGAGGAATGGATACAGAAAATGTGGTACATGTACACAATGGAGTACTACTCAGCTATTAAAAAGAATGAATTTATGAAATTCCTAGCCAAATGGATGGACCTGGAGGGCATCATCCTGAGTGAGGTAACACATCACAAAGGAACTCACACAATATGTACTCACTGATAAGTGGATATTAGCCCCAAACCTAGGATACCCAAGATATAAGATACAATTTGCTAAACACATGAAACTCAAGAAGAATGAAGACTGAAGTGTGGTCACTATGCCCCTCCTTAGAATTGGGAACAAAACACCCATGGAAGGAGTTACAAAGACAAAGTTTGGAGCTGAGATGAAAGGATGGACCATGTAGAGACTGCCATATCCAGGGATCCACCCCATAATCAGCATCCAAACGCTGACACCATTGCATATACTAGCAAGATTTTATCGAAAGGACCCAGATGTAGCTGTCTCTTGTGAGACTATGCTGGGGCCTAGCAAACACAGAAGTGGATGCTCACAGTCAGCTAATGGATGGATCACAGGGCTCCCAATGGAGGAGCTAGAGAAAGTAACCAAGGAGCTAAAGGGATCTGCAACCCTATAAGTGGAACAACATTATGAACTAACCAGTACCCCGGAGCTCTTGACTCTAGCTGCATATGTATCAAAAGATGGCCTAGTCGGCCATCACTGGAAAGAGAGGCCCATTGGACACGCAAACTTTATATGCTCCTGTACAGGGGAACGCCAGGGCCAAAAAGGGGGAGTGGGTGGGTAAGGGAGTGGGGGTGGGTGGGTATGGGGGACTTTTGGTATAGCATTGGAAATGTAAATGAGCTAAATACCTAATAAAAAATGGAAGAAAAAAAAAAGAAACAAACAAACAGAAAAAAAATTACCAAGGAGTACATAGGAGGATTTGGAGGAGAAAATAATCTATTATAATTTCAAATCTCCTATTTTTCAATAATTTATAATATTTTCCTATAACGTTTAGAGCTAGTCACCCACTCTTGTCTTATTTCCTACAAAATGAAACCGCTACCACAGTGCCTGATTCCATCAGTTGTCTTGAAAGTTAATTGTTCCTCACATAGTCCAGGCTTCAGCTCAATACACAAGAGCAGATACTGCAGAAGAATTGCATGTTCTATCCGTCTTTAAGTAATTCTAGTGCACACTGAGAGTAAACAACAATGATACATGTAATGAGGAAACAATTGTCTTATGTAAACAAACTTCCCCCAAAAACATAGAATGAAACATGTTGGTATTCTTTCTTTCTTTGTGGGTGCAAAAAGACACAATCTCAATTTTCTAATTTTAATTCCTCAGCTTGAATTAGTTCATGGGGATGATAAGATCTGACAGTTCGTTTTCTGTAAGATGTTTTGTGCTTTTTAATAGAATGAAGAAAGAACTCAGAATTTTAACATGTTGGTACTTGGTATAGATGGCAAATCTTGCTGTCATATGGTACTGAAAGCAAATCTTAGGTAAATGTTTTATTTTGATTCTATATTAAACTCTCATGCTAAAGGAGAGAATACTTCATTGTCATTTAAATTAGCTGAAGAAGAAACATGGGGAAAGCAGAGCTCACAGAAGGATTGATTTCCCAAGGCCCAGAGATAGTGGCAAAAGATTTCATATTATATTGACTATATTGTACTCTCAGCAATCAAACTCTTCATATACCAGGTCAGACTCTGTGGCTAGATGAGCATAGCCCTAGGGGACCTTCTACTTTTATTATGTTATATGCTTATAGCATGAAACCAAATCCAAATGACTTATTAACATACTCAGAGGTCAGTTCATCTGAAAAGTTTATATTAGCATTAGATTGTGATTAACATAAACCCACAACTGAAAAAATGCAAAGAAATTAACCATAGATGAATCATATACCACACCATCTTCTGTCAAAGCTCACTGAGGAAGAAGGGACAAAAGAATGCATGTTCCAAATGTACTTGATGACTACATGGACACGCTGCCTGTTGGACACAGTAAGTCACTTCTACAGTGATTGTGTCAGTACACACACAAATCTTGTACAAAACCAAGCAAGAACAAATATCAGTATACAGCAGGTGTGAGGTATAAAACATAAGCTAAATCTTAGCTGTGGCGCTAAGGGCAATTATGAAATGTTGGGAAGAAAAGTTTTTTTTTGTTTTTTTTTTTTCCTAAGAGTATTGTCCCTGGTATGCCAACCACATAGCCAGGTTGGAGAACACATATCCAAGAAGAGTTGGAAAACACAATTGGACCTGAAAGGCTTTGTAAAACAGACATAACATTGTGCTTATAGGACAGCAGGGGTTGAAGTGGAAGAACTTGAAGGAGAGAAGGAGAATAACCTTAACGCAGTATAAAACATATTCTATGAAGCTATATCCTCTTGCTTCAGCCTACTGGGTTATCTTTAAAACTTAAAGGCAGGAAATGTACTTTATTATTTCTGTCCTCACCTCAGTAAATTATGATGAAATTTTATGGATTTCAAATATATCAGGAAAAAAATATATACACATTCCATCCTAAAATCACATGCGTGCATTTGTGTCTGAGCATGTCCCCCCTCCCTGCCCCCACACTTCTCTTACATGCCATAGAAACTACTAGATTGTTTTCAGAATGTTCATATCACTCATGCTGCCCAGAGGTATCCTTCACATTCCATATCATTCCTATCAGGATCATGAAGCAGTAAATATTACAGCACACTTTCTTATGGGGCCATTCTTAGCATTATTGCTGTCATGATACTGGATGGAGAGAAACAAACAGCACTGGTTCGCCTTCTCTGGGTTAAGGATTAGTTAGAAAAAAAAAAAAAAGATGCTTTGGAAATTGTTCTTAATTGTCTATCTGCAATGCAAGGCACCTCTTTTTTATCACACTTTTGTTACTCTACACATAGCTAACTGGAGCCAGAAAAAGACAATAACAGTTAATATGTCTCAATGTTTTCTGTTTTAAAAATATTATGTGTGTATGTTTATGTACATGTATGCTCTTGTGTGCTTGAGTGTGTGTGTGTGCTTGCGCGCTCACGCACGCAAGTGTATACTGTTTGTGAGCAGGTGCAACTGAAAGCAAAGATTGAATGTTAGGATATCAAAGCTGAACTTAACACATATTGTACAAAGCCCTATATATGTTCTGGAAACCAAACAAAACAACTAACAAAACAAAGAAAACAAAACAACAACAACCATATTCTGGAAAAGCAGCAATTAATCTGAACCACTGAGCAATTGCTGCAAAACCTTCACTTTTCCTAATACATTTTTTGATATTATAATACAGCTATGATGTTTTTCAATTTTCCTCCCTCTTTAAAATCAATGCCCTTGAGTTTTTTATGTTTTGTTTTAGAAATGAATATGTAAATGAGATAATATTTTCTGTGTTGTAAGTATTAACCTAGCATATCTCCATATCCTCTAGATTCAATTGTGTTCTGTAACAAAAAAGAAAAATAAAAAATAAAAAAGTCACACTAAAATATCTTATTACATGATGTTATCAGATAATCTGTTATGTACTTAAGATTCCTGTAATTGTTAGTTTTAGTTTATCTTTTGTTGTAAGACATATATGACAGTTACATGCATTTTATAAGGTGATAAAATAAGTATATTTACAAAATATAGATTTAAGTAACTTACAATTTTAACAAATAGAAACTGAAACTCTGGATCAAATGTTATAATTGATTTCTTCAAAATACTGAAAATAAAGTTAACACTAATCTACAAAGTGCTACAAAAAAGCAGGAGTAAAGGAAATATATCTATGCTTATGTTATGATATATGTACCTTCTCAAAATAACCTGCTTAGTTTGTGTAATATTGCTTTTAGTGTGTTTTCATGGCTAACCACTGGATTTTGTGCAACTGTTTGGTGTACTCTTCTATGGAAAGAATATTTCTCTGACTGCCAGCATTGTTGCTACACTCTTGGGAGTTTGGAGATATTGGGGTCAAGTAAGTTTTTCCCAATCTTATCGGGGTACATATTGATATTTTCCTTGTTCAGCTCTTGCCTGGGCAACTTCACTGGTGAGAATTTTTGTCATAAATTCTGACATTCTTAAGATCTGAATTTTATTACATGTCAAAGTTTGAAATATCTAATAGATTGGTTTTGGTGTTGTTAAAAATTTATTTATTCAAATGGTTAATTTCATTTGTGAGAATAATATGTAAGCTAGAAACTAAGGAGCAATCCAAGAGAAGGGAATTCTCATTGCAAATACCTATTGAAAACCTGAAAGCCATGTGAAGACTTCCTTGAATATTCTCATGATTGAATTTCTTTATATTCCTGTAAAGTAAACTCACATGTAAGATTATCTGGAGGGCATTATCCTGAATGAGGTAACCCAATCACAAAAGAACTCAAATGATATGGACTCACTGATAAGTGGATATTAGCCCAGAAACTTAGAATACCCAAGATATAAGTTACAATTTGCAAAACACATGAAACTCAAGAAGAATGAAGACCAAAGTGTGGACACTTTGCCCCTTCTTAGAATTGGGAACAAAACACCCATGGAAGGAGTTACAGAGACAATGTTTGGAGCTGAGACAAAAGGATGGACAGTCTAGAGACTGCCATATCCAGGGATACATCCCATAATCAGCCTCCAAACGCTGACATCATTGCATACACTAGCAAGATTTTGCTGAAAGGACCCTGATATAGCTGTCTCTTGTGAGACTATGCCAGGGCCTAGCAAACACAGAAGTGGATGCTCACAGTCAGCTATTGGATGGATCACAGGGACCCCAATGGAGGAGCTAGAGAAAGTACCCAAGGAGCTAAAGGGAACTGCAACCCTATAGATGGAACAACAATATGAACTAACCAGTACCCCCCGGAGCTCTTGACTCTAGCTGCATATGTATCAGAAGATGGCCTAGTTAGCCATCAGTGGAAAGAGAGGCCCATTGGACTTGCAAACTTTATATACCCCAGTACAGGGGAACGCCAGGGCCAAAAAGTGAGAATGGGTGGGTAGGGGAGTGGGGCGGAGGGTATGGGGGACTTTTGGGATAGCATTGGAAATGTAAATGAGGAAAATACCTAATTAAAAAAAATAAAAAAAGATTATCTCATATACAACTGATCTTCAGGAATATGTTATTAATGAATGAGGATGTTAAAATATGAAAACAAATCAGATCCTAATCTTTTGTAAAAATATGAGCCCTTATGCATATTTTAAAACTGCCGAATATTTGAGAAGCAACATGTTTCATAAAGTTAAGAATACTGATTAAATTGAATAGTTGAATTAAGGTTAAGTCAAGCTAATTGTAGTATGTATCCTAAAAATAAATGCTTTGCTATACATACAAATAATTACTATAATTAAATTAATTAATATGTCCATGACCTTAATAGATTTACTGCTGTGAAGAGACACCATAGTGAAGGTAAATATTATACAGGAAAACATTTAATTGAGGATGACTTACAATTTTAGTGGCAGTCCATTATCATCATGTTGAGAGGCATGGCAGCATGCATGCAGACATGATGCTAGAGGAGCTGAGAAATCTACATATAGATCTGCCCGAAGCAGAAAGGGACTTTGTCAGACAGCCAGAAGAATGCTCTGATTCCATATTGGGTAGAGTTTGAGCTCTAAGGGACCTCAAAGCCCACCCCCACAATGACACATTTCCCCCAGCAAAGCCACTCCTACTCCAACACCTCATTATAGGGCCATTCCCATGGGCCAATCATTCGAACATATGAGTTTATGGGAGCCAAACCTATTCAAACCACCACACATAGTTCACCACAAGTAATGTAAAAAATTTTCAACTTTTCTTAGCAAGTTTCAGTCATATAGATACAACATTACTATTGATTATATTTTTAACTTGATACTAGCTGATCTTACTTACCCACCATGCAAAACTCAAATATTGTACCTACCTTTTCAATCACTACAGACATTTATGCTTATTCCCAGCTAATCTATTTCTACCTGTTTCCCTGTATTTGGTTTTTGTTTGCTTTGTTTTGATAATAAATATCTAAATGAGATATTTTCTTTAGTAAGCATAGCACTTAACCTAATATCCTCCAGGTTTGACTATGTTTTGTAAATAAGAACAATCTTCATGACAAGCAAGTATATGCCAACATTGGATAAACAGAAGACATTCTGTATTTCCTATGAGCAGCTTATGACCAGTGGATAGTGAAGTAAAACAAAGCACGAACACAGTCCTTAAAAGTAGAAATTGTGATAATTTTAACAATTCCAAAAGATAGATATCCTGGATTAAATGATATTATAGACGATATCTACAAAAACCACTATAATAATGAATGAGCGTTTATTCCCAAGTTCCTAACAAAACAAAACAAAACAAAACAAAACAAAACAAAACCAAAATAAGCAGCAGAAAAGGAACTACTTCCTGTTCTGATGCCAAGACCACCCTTCTGCCAAAACTGGAGAACACACCAAGAAAAGAAAACAATAGGGTGATATCTCTGATGAATATTAACACAAATTTTCTCAAAAAGGACTAAGAAAACTATATTCAGCCCTTCATGAAATATGAAATGGAGCAAGAAGGGACATGTGGAAGATTTAGAGGGAGGACAGAAAAGAGGAAATGATATAATTTATACACAAAAATAAAATAAGTATGAACTATGAAACATCAATCATTTTGGTTTAACATGCGCGAAAGTACAGCTGTGATTTAGCATTTGGACTTAATGAATGACACAAACAAATGTTAATCTTAATTGATTCCAAAACCTGTTCTCAAAGCCTTACACACTTCTTTGATGAAATCTGTCAAAGAGATAGGTATAGAAAAAAAGAATTCTCAGGCACAGAGAAGGGTATTTGCAAAACTTATTTGGCTAATCGTAATCAGTTATGAATATCTGAAAGTATTTTCTCAGAAGTCAATTCAAGAAATAACACATACTGTCACCAGTATCAAGAGTAACAATAATGAGAACCAAGCAAGAAAATTTAATAAAAAAGATTCATGTTAGAACAGGAGAAAGGGGCAATGTGATACATTTATCACTTCCTGAATATTTTATTAAATATTACAGTACAATGAATGGGCTTTGGAAGTCACTGGTGATAGAATGGATAAAGATTTTTTTCCATTGCATTAATAGTTCTAACTCATATGATTATTTTCTCTCTATAGTTTGAACATGAAACACATTCCAAAAAAACATTTTATGGCATTTTAAACTACGTAGTTTCTTTAGTATTTTGAGTAATACCTGGGTTGTACTCATATGAGATAAAGACAAATGATCTTCTAAGTTAAAATTCATCACTTACAACTAAGCCTTGCAATATGAAATTTTGAGTATGGAAAGTCTATATTCTGAATCTTCTCACATTGCAAACATGATTAAAGTATAAATGACAGTAGATGCTGAAAGGTAAAATACATTTCAAAATCTAGTTAGAATTTTAGCTTATTTCTCAATATCAGAACTTTTAAATTACTTTGCTGTTACTTCCATGAATATTATGGCCAGATATTTTATATAAAATCAAATTTCCATGTTTTGTTTAAAAACTTGTCCAGAAAATAGTAATAATATCTGCTTTAAAATTAGCAGGAAGTATTTATTAAGTTAAAAAATCATTTCTACATAGAATATTAATTTAGTCTCTTTTAAGATATAGGGCTTATTGTTGTATTTGTGGTGTATGTATGTGTGTGTGTGTGTGCATGTGCAGGCACACTTGAGTACGTGCATGCTTGTGTGTGTAGAGGAAGTTTAATTATGACATCCTCCATACTCTCAGGCATGGGAATTTAAATACTTATCTTGTAGTTGTGGTTGCTGTTTGATAAAACTTAGTAGGAGCAGTTGTGCTAGAGGAAGTACGTCATTGCGAGTGCATTTGAAGTTTCTGAACTATGCAGTATCCCCTGGATGCTTCCTCTGCTTCCTCTTTGTGGTTCTAGATGTGGGCCCTGAGCATACACCTTCCAGCCCCAGATGCCATCCCTGAAGCTTATGACCACAGTCCCTATCACTTTGGTTCTCTAGAGTTTTAAACATAAAGTCCTACTTCAAGCTCTCTTTAAAAAAAAAAGAAGTTTTTTTCATCATATTCTTTTCTCAAGGCAATGGAAAAGATAGAAAATGTCTGTTTGTCTCTGTATATGTGCATAAACATACATAAGTTCCTTCAGAAGCCAGAGAGGGTATTTAATCCGGTATATCTAGAATGACAGATATTTGTTATAATTTGACATGAGTGATAAGAAAAAACTCTGTTTCTCTGCAAGAAGAGTTAGTTCCATGTAATTAAATTCTGAGCCAACCGTCTAGCCCATGCATTATTATTTAACTCAGAAATTCAAAGTTCTCATGAAAATGGTGTATTTAAATGCTTCATCCGACTTTCAGAGTTTTGTGTTCTGAAATATTACTTAGCAAATGATCAAACACTTGCACTTTTATGACTCAGAAAAATATTCTTAAGAGTTCTGTTTTGTTAATGGTACATATTTTAAATATTGAAAAATGTGTCTTATAAGAATTCTCTACTATCCAATTCAAGGAATCAAAGAGTATCTAATTATACACTTTGAATTGCACTAAATTGCACTGAGCTAAGGTAGAGCAGGGTAATTTGCTATTTACCAAAGAAGCTGTTTAACCTTTATTAAATGTTGGTGATTGGTAATTATGCACAGTGAGGGATAATATTAAGAATTAAAAAAAACACAAATGGAAGAATGTTCAGAATATATTTTTAAGTGTTACCTTAGTAGCATTATTAAAAATAAATAATCAGACTCAATTCTAACATTTTTTCACTGTCATTTAAGATGGTTATACAAATGTTTCTGTTTTTACCAATAATTTTATATCATGCATTTCATAAATTCTTGATATGCAGAGAATTCTATTGTCTTTTTTTGTGAAGTATGTGCAGGGTGATATGTTTATTATTGTTGATAGTCATTATTGTTCTAGTGTTCTTTTAATTACAATCATTATAATGAGCATTCTTGGAATATAATCAGAATTCTTGGGAACACAAAAGTGGGAGACTAGCAAAGTTTCCAACTGTAATATAATTTTTAAGTATCTTCTCAATAACATTTGTGATATCTGGGGGAAATTAGAAAGATAAGGTTTGTCAATAACTAGGTAGAAGCCTGAGGATATTTCTAGCTCCTCTCTTCAGAGCAATTTTGACTGAAAAGCTTAACTACAAACAAGTAGAAAGTCTCAAATCAGTTCCATTTCAGAAAAACAGCCTTGCCTGAAGTTATTTGGATATATTGGAGTTGAAAAAACAAGCTCTAAGGAAATTTTGATATGAACCAGAAGTGATTCCCATGAGGTAGTAAAATCAAGTAATGCATTTAAGAATCTGATTATAAAGAAGGTTAAAGTTCATATTTCAGAATATTGGACAGATTAACTTAATGTTCTATTATAAAAGTGAGAGTAAGTTTTCAACCAAGTGGTGGAATTAGGTTTCAAAAACAAGAACATTGACCTCTAACCTGCCCTGCCTGCAGGTTGTGCTAGGGCAGTGGTACCTCCAAACTTGTTGGAGCAGTCAACCAATGACTGGTGTAACTCAAGAGACACCATCAGAGGGAGAGAGACCATCCTCAGCATTTCCTGGATAGCCTGGAACTGGAAGCTGGAAAGAGAAACCTAGGGTAAAGCAAAAAGGTCATTGAAGTGATTCTGAATCATATTCGGCTATAGTCGCAGACCTATGCCTAGCCCAATCATCATCAGAAAGTCTTCCTCTACCAAGTGATGGAAGCATATGCAGAAACCTACACCTAAACATGAGGCAAAGATCAGGGAACCTTGTCGAGGAGGGTTATTAAGGATAATAGGAGCCAGATGGTGTGAGGAGACCAGGAGACTATGGCCTACATAGTCAACTTAGCAGGGCTCATAAGGCCTCACCCAGCCTGAAGTGCTAACCATGCAGACTGCATGGTTCTGAACTAGGTCCTCTGCATATATGTCATAGAGATTTAGTTTGGGGTATTTGCAGCAAGGGTATCTGACATTTTGGCCTGCTCTTAGGATCCATTTCTTCCTCCTGGGTTTCCTCGCCCAGCATTGATATGAGATTTTGTGCCTAAACATATTGTCTTGTTATGCTATCTTGATGCAACATTCTGGGAGGTCTGCTCTTTTCTGAAGATTAATGGGCAAAGAGTAGAACTGGGTGAAGAAGGGAGGCATGGAGGGGGGCTGCTGAGAGGAATTTAGGAAGGGGAAGTGCAGTCAGGATTTATTGTTTGAGAAAATCATAAATGTTAAAAATAAAAATAATAATTTTAATCATTTGAAACTAATGGTTATGAAAATCACCTTCTGAAAATTATACTTTAATGTTTGTTGAAATAAGGAGAATGAGGGTTTCTCAACCCCCCTCCCCAAAAAGTTGAGAACAAGAACATTTACATGCTTAAGAATACAGACCAGGAGGCAGAGGCAGGCGGATTTCTGAGTTCGAGGCCAGCCTGGTCTACAAAGTGAGCTCCAGCACAGCCAGGGCTATGCAGAGAAACCCTGTCTCGAAAAACCAAAAAAAAAAAAAAAGAATACAAACCAAAGAAATAAGATGTAATAACATTTACATACATAATGCCAGTAGATTTATGTAAATATGGCTTTACCTGTGATTGATAACAGAGAGACTGTTTACTAGACAGAAATGGAGTATATTCTTAGTTTTCAGGCTTCCTCAAAAATATGCTCATCATAAAAGATCAAAAAATTCATATGAACTCAGCTATGATCCATAATTTCTTTATACTTTAAATTGTGTTTCAGGAATCTCTCGTGAAAATAAGAAAAGAAAAGCTCCTAGTGATCTTACTTCATTGATCCTTTGAAGGCTTTGCATACATTTGCATATGTATAATTTTTGTTATTAAAAATTAATTATTATTAATTTTTGTTTCTCCTACATATCATATATGTTTGGAAGTACACATTGTTTCTCTTGGGATAATAGAGGCTAGTTCCCAGTACCAGGTAGAATTGACCAAATAACCAAACAAAACACAACATTATTGCCATCATTTTCAATTATGTAAGTTCTTCTCTGGAAAGAATACTTGGTCTCATGTTGCTAGAGCTTTTGAGTTCTATATGGTTAAGATGGTATACATCATCTTTTACATTTCTCTCAAGGTACAATTATTAGTATAATTGCTTTCAAATCACGCTTTGTAATACTCATCAGAAATCCTTCACATGAAGTTGAATTGAGAGGCACATTTCTCAATTCCTAGCGTGGAGATTATGTGGCATGTCTTATAGAAACTAATATTTTATGAGAACATTTTCAACTGTCAGAGAGCAGATCTCCTCTTGATTAATAAGCATCACTGTGATTCTAAAGAAGTAAGTTAAATTCAACTTGATGCTGTTATACTTTTAGATATGCTGATATGATAGAAAAAATGTTATCTTATATGCATCCTGTGAAAATGAATTAGGGTATTTCTGTTTGAAGAGGACAAGCAGGGTAAGCAAGGGGAGTTAGGTTGGAACTGAAGACAATCAGATCAAGTCAAGAGATTAGACGTGGACCTCTCAGCTAATGGTGTAATGTAAATGTTGATGTTATTTTATGGAAGGGTTTCAGAGGTAGGTCAACTAAACTGTCAGAATGTGACCCAGAGTTTTTGGCTCCACAATCCTGTTGGTGAGGATTATGCTTAGACACTTAATCTTGTAATAAGGACTACAAAATAAATCTATCACAATTATTAAACAACCTTTCTCTTCTCAGTGTGTCCCATTAGAGTGACTTTGACCTAGATATTAACATGAAAATATTTGCTTTTGAAGACATATATAAAGGATATTTTTCATTCATTACAGAGAAAAGTAACTGCTTATGATTTATTAATTAAAAGTCTCTTTAAGCCTTTTACATAAATTCTTGATACTTCTATTAGGAGCTCACTGTATTAGTTTCTTCATGAATGTTTCAGTGAAGAATGAAAGGGTAATCTTCATAGTTTTACTTTGCAAAATATGTGAAGATATTTCCTTAGCAGTGGAAAAAACACGGAAGTCTTTATTTTTTAAAAGATCACTACCACACCTAATCTTCACTATACTTTCTATTTTTCATTACACAAATTACATATTCAGTCTTTCAGAGTTTGAATTAATTGTTTATGAAAGTAAATAGATCTTTGTGATATCCAGAAATCTGCTCCTTAAGGTTGAACAAGTTTTTGTATTTTTGATTGTGTGCCTCCAAGCTCAAAATTTGAAATTCTGAATAATGCTGTTAATACATGTATCATTTAAGAGGTCATCAATTCATAAGAACATAAGCCCGGCAAATGTGATTAGTGTCCATATAATGGAGAACTTAGGGAGCATGCTTTCTACGAATGAGGATGTATTCCCGGATCCCTTTATGAGACACTGATTTTTCTAGAAACTTCCTCTCAAGCTTTCCTGCCTCTAACAGAAGAAAGTGAATTGTTACTGTCTAAAGGAAATGCAACGTCAAAAATGGAGCAGAGAGTGAAGGAAAGGCATTCTAGAGACCAGCCCATCCAAGCACAGGCACCAAACCCCAGACACTGTTACTGATACCATGCTGTACTTGCAGTCAGAGCCTAGCATAGCTGTCCTCTGAGAGGCTCTATGAGCAGCTGACTGAGACAGATGCAGATCCTTACAGCCAACCATTGGAGTGAGATCAGGGTCCCCTATGGAAGAGTTAGGAGACTGTTTGAAGGAGCTAAAGGGGATTGCAACTCCATAAGAAAAACAGCAGTATCATCTAACCCTGATCCCTGGGAGCTCCCAGGGTTTAGGACACCAATAGAAGAGCATACGTGGGCTGGTCCTCCCCCGGCCCAACCTAGCTACAGCTGTAACAGAGGACTAACTTGTTTGGCCTCAGTGGGAAAGCTTGCCTTTATGCCTTTAATTATTTAGAAACTCAACTTCCCAGGGAAGGGGAATGCTAGTGGGGTGAGGTAGGACTGGGTAGGTAGATGGGTGGGGGAGCACGCTCTCAGAAACAATGGAGAAGGGGGTTGTATGAAAGACTCGATGTAAATAAATACTTAATTTTTAAAAAGAGTTACAGATAGGCATGTGCTTTTCCTTTAAGGTATAAAAAAGATGCACTATTTATTGTGGTATTTTGGCACCCCAGACAAATCTTTCCTATTTTGCTCTCATAGCATTTTATTTGTTATCCATAATTATATATGTGTAGATTTTTAAAAAAATAAATGACTATGAGCACACAAAATATGTTTATAGTGGTATTTTCTTCACTTTTACTCTGTCTCCACAACTTTGCTTTTCTTGAAAATTTTGAAGTACATATTTAGTAGATAATATTATGCTCATTTCATTTTAAGGAATGCGCTTCATTATTTGATGTATTAAACATCATTTGAGGCCAGGCAGTGGTGGTGCACGCCTTTAATCCCAGCACTCGGGAGGCAGAGGCAGGCAGATTTCTGAGTTCGAGGCCAGCCTGGTCTACAGAATGAGTTCCAGGACAGCCAGGGCTATACAGAGAAACCCTGTCTCGAAAACAAAACAAAACAACAACAAAAAAAATCAACAAAAAAAATCATTTGATGTATTATTGCAAGTAATAAAACAAAACTACACAATACAATTTGTAAGCAATTTTGGATATAAAGGAAATCAGTATAAGTTAAGGTGAAGAGGTATGCTCACACACACACAAGTGGTCATGAACTTTCAAGTTTTTATATATGCCTACTAACAGAAAAGATCCTGAATTCTTATTACGAGGTACTTAAGGTTACAATATTTTCCTAAACATTAGCATTTAATCTTATAGATTAGTCATATCACCCACCTCCAGATCAAATCTTTTGATATTTCCCAGAACTACAACTTGCTTACCTACTAAACTTTTTACTTCCTTATTTTTCTAATAACTTAGTTTCATAAACTTTCAAATAGCTAGTAGGGATTACAGCTCTTCACACAAATATATATCCTGTTTCTATTATTAACATGTAAGAAACAGTGATTAGAAAGTCTAACATTAAGGTGACATATTAGGATCATGAACTATATACAGATAATAATGCTAGCAGTGTTATGGTGCTGTTTAATTTTAATACCTAGGTTTTATAACCATATTAATTTTATATCTAGATTGAAGGTATACATGAATGTGAGGGACCTGTGCTATATAATTAACTGATTACTGTTTGGTTTATTATGTCACTATTATTCATAATATATTATGTAATACTGAAAATGTATTTTGTACCATGGTGCTCCCAATATATATTATATATGTATAATATATTTATATATATATAATTTGTTATACATAATATATACATATATAATTAATAATATAAATACACATATATAATTGATTATATTTCAGAGAAGAATATCAGTCTAAAGCTTGTAACTTTTCTTCTTTAAGTGCATATTGTTCCTGAAATATATAAAAAAAGTCAATCTTCAGGAATTTGCTCAAGTAATTTTCTATACATTATCACTCAGCTATCAGACTTACAGACTGAATCATGCTGAGCATCAATGTTTTTCTCACTGACACTTCCTTGTTCCTTCAACAACAGCATACATTCTGTCTCCTGCCATCGATTTTTGAATTTTAAACAAATGGGTTTATATCACATCCTTTAATTTTATTCATCCACTATTATCTGTGTCATATAATACACTTCATCATTCATTTATTGGCATGTTTTCAGCTTTTTTTTTTATCAGTATATGGAAAACAGTATAACAATTGTATAACACTTTGATCAATAAATGTATTTCTTTCTTGAATATATCATAGGAATGAAATAACTGATTGAGAGCCAAAGCATATAATTAAAGTATAAGTTGACATTTTAATAGAAAATATGATTAGTAATCATAGTAAAATAACACTCAGATATATGTTCTAATATTTTAATATTAATATTATGTGTCAAACATAAAATATACTTTCTTCTTTTAAAAAATATTTTATTTATTTGCATCCCAAATGTTGCCTTCCTCTCGGTCCCCCATCATGAACCCATTTGCCTCTGAGAGCCACCACACCTCGCCCCAGTATCCACATACCCTGTGGCATCAAGTCTTTACAGGATTAGTTGCATCTACTCCCACTGAGACCAGACAAGGTAGCCTTCTGCTACATATGTGCCTAGGTTCTCAGACCAGCCTGTTTATGTTCTTTGATGGGTGGCTTAGTTTCTGAGAGTTCCCAGAAGTCAGATTATTTGCCACTGTTGGCCTTCCTATGGCATTGCAATGAATTTCAGTTGCATCAATCCTTCCCTAACTCTTCCATAGGGGTGTCTGTCCTCAGTTCAATGCTTGGCTGTGAGTATCTGCATCTGTCTCAGTCAGCTACTGGTTGAGATTCTCAGAGGACAGCCATCCAAGCTTCTGTCTACAAGCAAAACGTGATATCAGTAATAGAATCTGGAATTGTTGCCAGCCCATTCGATGGGTCCCAAGTTGGGCCTGTCACTAGCCAGTCATTCTGTTAATCTCTGCTCCATTTTTGTCCATACATTTCTTTAGACAGGAATAAGTTGGGGTCAAAAGTTTTGTAGGTGAGTTGATGACCCCATCCCTCCACTAGAGATCCTGTCTGACTACTGGAAGTGGTTTCTCCAGGTTCCATATGCCCACTATTGGGCATTTTGGTTAAGGTTGCCCACAGTGAGTCCTGGGAATCTCCCCCACTCCAGATCTCTGGGACTATATAGAGCTTCCTCCACACCACCCACCACCACCAGCAGCTGAACATTTGCATTCATTCTCCTGGAACTCTCTCCTCTTTAACCCCAAACCTGATCCTGCCCAACACTCCCCTTTCCCATCCAGTTCCCTCCCTCCCTCTGCCTACCACAAATTATTTGTTCCCCTTCTATGTGGGATTTAAGCATCTTTGCAAGGGCCTCCCATGTTTAACTAGGAATGATGGGTTGTATCATGGGTATTATGAAAATATTGTGTAATATCCACTTATAAGTGAGGACATACGATGTAGGAACATCTGAGTCTGGGTTACCTCACTGAAGTTGATATTTTCTAGTTCTGTCCATTTGCCTGCAAAATTCATGATGTCCTTGTTTTTAATAGCTGAATAGTATTCCCTTGTGTAAATGAACACCTTTTCTAAATATTTTGTTCCATTGAAGGATATCTGGTTTGCATCCAGTTTCTGGATATTACAAATAATTATGCTATAATTATAGTGGAGCATGTGTCCTTGTGCTATAGTGGAGTATATTTTGGGTATATTCTACAGAACAATATAGCTAGGTCACCAGGTACTACAATGTTGAATTTTTGGAAAAACTCTAGATTAATATTGCAGACTGGTTGTATCAGATTGCAATCCCACCAATAATAGAAGAGTGTTCCTCTTTCTTTACATCCTCTCCAGCATGTCCTGTCACTTGACATTTTTTTAATACTGTTTTTATCTTACCTAATCTGATTGGTGTAATGTGGAATCTCAAGTTTGTGATTTGAATTTCCCTGATGACCAATGATGTTGACCATTTTTTTAAGTACTTCTCATTATTCAAGATTCCTCTGTTGAGAATTTTCTGTTTAGCTCTATATCACATTTTTGAGCTGTGTTATTTTGTTTTTCAGAGTATAACCTATTAAGTTCTTTATAATCTTTCATATTAGCCCTCTATCGATGTAGAGTGAGTGAAGGTCTTCTCCCAATCTGTAAGCTGCCTATTTGTCCTATTAACTGTCTTTTGCCTTATAGAAGCTTTTCAGTTTCATAATGTCCCATTTTTCAATTGAAGTTCTTAAAGCTTGAACCGCTGGTGTTATGCTCTGGAAATTTTCCACTCTGTCAATGCAATTGAGGCTATTTCACACTTTCTCCTCTATTGGATTGAGTGTATCTGGTTTTATGTTGAGGTACTTGATCAACTTGGACTTGATCTTTGTCCAGGGTGATATATATGGATCTATTTTTATTGTTCTACATGCAGACATCCAGTTAGATCAGCACCATTTGTTAAAGATTCTTTTCTTTTTCCATTGTACAGTTTTGGCTTCTTTGTCAAAAATCAAGTGTCTGTAGATATATGGGTTTGTTTCTAGGTCTTCAGTTCTATTCCACTGACCAATCTGCCTTTCTCTGTCATGACCAATAAATACCATGATGCTACTATTTCTCTAAAGTACTGCTTGAGGTCAGCAAAGGCAAATCCCCAAGAAGTTCTTTTATTGTTAAGAATTGTTTTAGCTATACTGTTTTGTTTTTTGCTTTTTTTTTTTTTTTCATGTGAAATGAGAATTGCTCTTTCCATGTCTGTGAAGAATTGTGTTGGAAATTTTCTGGAGATTGCATTGAATCTGTAAATTGCTATAGGTAAGATGGCCACTCTCACTATGTTAGTTCTACTGATCCATGAGCATGGGAGAACATTCTGTGTTCTGAGGTCTTCGATTTCTTTTTGCAGGGCCTTGAAGTTCTTGTCATACAGATCTTTGACTTGTTTTGATAGAGTTATAATAGTATATTTTATATTATTTGTTGCTATTGTGAAGGGTCTTTTTCCTTTAATTTCTTTCTCAGCTTCTTTATCATTAGTGTAAAGGAAGAATCCTGATTTCTTTGAGTTAATTTTGCATCCAGCCACATTGCTGAATGTGCTTGAAAGCAGTGGGATTTCTCTGGTAGGAATTTGGGGGTTACTGAAGTATATTATCATATCATCCATCAATAGTGATGTGTTGACTTTCTCCTTTCCAATTCGTATGTCTTTGACCTCCTTTTGTTGTCTTATTGTTTAGCTAGCCCTTCAAGTTTTATATTGAATATATAGGAAGACAGTGGGCAGCTTTATATTGTCTCTAACTTTAGTGGGATTGCTTCAAGTTTCTCTCCATTTAATATGATGTTGGCTATTGGTTTGCTGTGCATTGCTTTTATGTATAGTTATGTGCCTTGAATTCCTCATCTCTCTAAGACTTTATACATGAAGTGGTGTATTTTCTTGAAGGATTTTTCAGTAGATCATATGAATTTTTTCTTTGAGTGTGTTTATATTGTGGATTATGGTGATATATATATTAATATATATTGAATCATCACTGAATCCCTGAGATAAAATCTACTTAATTGTGGTGATTGATGGTTTTGATGTATTCTTGGATTATCTCAGAGGTAAGTAAGTAATTCTGTTTAAAAAAAAAATGGATGCAAATATCTCTATTCTTCAAGGAAATTATATCCTATCTAAAGGCATCTCTCATCTTCATGAGATGGAATTTAATGCCAGAACCTTGCTTTTCACATATTTATAGTATATAGGGATTGATGTATTTACTGAAGTCTGATGGTGCAAATTGCATTGGTTTCTGTGGATTGTATTCTTGCATTTTTTTTTTCACCATCTGGATGTCTCTTGTGTTAACTTTCCTTGGTGTCTCAGGTTGGGGCAGTGTTCACTGGAGGCAGGCAGAGCTGTGTGTCCTAGGTTAGAGTAGGCAGTGCTATGCTCCCCCCCCCAACACCCCCCCCCCCCCCCCCGTTAGAGCAGGTCTTCTGTGTCCTTTTTAGAGCAGTCCTTCTGGGCGACAGACAAATATTTGGGGTTGGGGAGCACACCAATCTACCCCGTATGTTTCTTCTTACAATCAATATACAACACATTTTTTTGTGCTTTCATTTTCATTTTTTCATTCTTTCTTGTGAGGAAACATAGTAGCCAATTGTCATGAGTCAAACACTAAAACAATTATGATATAAAGAACTTCTTATAAGTCAGGCCCTTTAACCCAAATGGCATTGGGTTAAAGTAATTATATTTCATTGGGTATAAAAATCAATTTAAAAAATAACAGGAAAATTATGGGAAAGGCTATCAATTCATAATACAAAATTTATTTAAAATTAAAACATGCCTAACAAAGGAATGTTTTAAATTGTCTATCAAAGTATATATAAATAATGATACCTACTAATATGTATTGAAGAAAATACTTATTTTCACTTCTCTCTTCTTTATTCTACTGTTTATTAGACTTTTTAACAGAACATTAGGATGGTATAACTGTTTTCATATTTATAAATAGAATATAAGTTAGTCTTTCTGGTACAATTATAAATTATATATTGTTGGCAAAAAGCCAGCAGTGACATCCAAGGGTGATTTACAGGCAATAAGTGGCATAATGTATGTATTTCATAAACAGATGTAGAATTTTTAAATAGGATATAGATTAACTGATGACTGTAAACTCATAAAATTAGTAAAACAAATATAGAAAATAATTTCACTGCTTTAGCTTATATGATTCTAAACATCTATATCACAGAGAAGTCCTCTAAAGGGTTCTGTACACCGAGCCAGAAATAAAATATGCATGCATTGATTTTACAATTATTTTATTATTCCTGTGAAAAAAATTGGCACTTTGCATGTCTGTTACTTTTCTTTCCCATAGAGTCTTGTTTTGGGGGTGGGGGTTAATAAGAGCAAAGAAATTAAAACCTTTATAGTCAACTCATTCTTTTTTGCATGTAAGTTGTGGTAAAAGTTTTTATATACACAGAAAAGTTGACATAACGTTTGTAAAAGCCTTTTCTGCACTCATTCCCAAATATTATTACCCTTCATACTTTACACAACTTTTCCTTTGGCACCATTATCTCCTCATACATTTTTATATTTACAACTAGGTCATATGACATAGAGAACATTAACTATCTAAATAGACTGATAAATGTTTCAGTCATCTATGAGCTATGTCAACTTATTCAATCTCAAGTTCTCATGAAAAAGAAGGAACATACTTAAGCACTGGTCTGTGTCCTGGTGACAGGAAAATTATAAAATGTTGAATAAATACCAAACACAGGTACAGGTTACAAATACTGTTCTCATTTGACAGTTATTCATTCTATTACTACCGAATGCTTCTACTTTATATTTTATTGGCTTTTATGTGCCATCTTTACTGACTCACGTGGTTAATTTCTTGTCCCCATTTTATGGGTTGAGTTCAGAGGTGCTCAAGCTGTAGCAACAGAAACTTATAAACCCTATTTCAGATCTTAAGTTCTACATTTGTCCACTTTGCTCTGTGTATAACACCATGGCTCACATTACCAGTCCTCCCAAATTTATCATCTACTTTATATGATTGATGAAAATGGCCGTCTGAACTACAAAAAAATACAGTGACCCCAACATATAAAAAAATAACTTTAAAAATTACATTTCTTTATTTATCACATGTTCAAGGTCACAGTTTATGATAGCAATGTTGTAGTCAGAGTTATATTAGTTAATTAGGTTGTCTCCTTTTGTGTTCTAATGATAGAACTCACGTCATCAAGCATTGTAACAAGCACCTTTTCTCTCTGAGCTATCTCAGGTGCATAACGTTTAAAACATTCGATAAAGCAGCTTCAAATAAAGAGAATTTTGGTTTGAATTCCCAACTATGCTTCAAAAACCATATTTTCCCCCATTGAATGCACATACCACTTTGTGGATGCAGAAGACAGGCTGTCATACATGTACATGTTCAAGGCAAGCATTTTTAAGCATGTGAGCAGAATTTCAAAAGTCAGTATTTTCATCAGTGTGAAGTGGAATGCCAATGTTAAGGGAAATCTCACCTCAGGGTCCAGACGATCCCCTTCCACAGAGCAAGTCAAGTGTCCAAACAGACTGTCAGGACTTAACAAAGCTGTTAGCCCTCTGTCTTTGCATGCTGGGAAGGCAAGCCACAACCTGCCTTTCATAAAGCACCACCTGGAAACTGTAAAGGGTAAGATTTCAAGCTGCCTCACAAAGCCAAATGGCCCTCGTCCTGAATTTTACCATAATACAAATCTGCTGGGAAAAAAAATGGGTAATATTTCTAATAATTGCAAGAATTTCCCTGAGCTCTGTATGAAGACTGGAACTACCAGGTTAGATATGGGAGGCATGTATAGAGAGTTTATGGATGTTTAAATTTACTAGAGATCAAATGTTTCTAAAAGGCATTGTCAACATGTTAAACACCTAGCAGCAGTGAATAATTATTCTAATTTTACTAATCTTCAACTGTCATGACACCTAGAAAATATGAACTTTATCATTCTAATGATATGTATGGGAACACATTCTGTAAGTCTATAAGACTCCAATAAATTATACACACGTATGTATACATATTTACATTGACATCTTTTGGAAGATCCTGATATTTAAAGGTTGTAGTCTACCAGGCCTGACCAACAACACCCAGGAGATCATCACAAAATGGAGGAATCCCTTTTTATCTTTCTTTTTTTTTTTTTTTTTTTAAACAGAGTTAGTCTATATAGTCCTGGCTGTCCTGGAACTCACTCTGTAGAACAGGCTGACCTCAAACTCAGAAATCCACCTGCCACTTCCTCATAAGTGCTGGGATTAAAGGCGGTGCCACCACTACCTGGCCAAGGACTCCCTTTCTTAGCAGGGCTTCTCTCTACCTTATCTGGGGAGCCTCGTGCCATCACTACCTGAAGAATGTCATGTAATCCTTGGCAAAATTAAAGGTTCAACTTTCTGAGATGCAAATGAATTGTTCCCAGTACCTCAAACTTCATCCAACCAAACTTCATTTTTAGAAACAATTATATATGTATTTGTATGTCTATATATGGAAGATGGTAATGTATGGGTAATGGTATTCAATGATGATGACTACAGACATGATAAAATGTATATATTTTATTTTATTTTATAAGGGATGATTACATATAATTTATTAGCAAGTACAATTCGAATTGTTAATTTTTCATTTTTTATTATTTACAAAAAGTTAAAAAGTATTCTATAAGTTCATGTCATCTTCTTTCTGTCTGTTTAGGTGTGATGTGTATGTACCTAGGTCTGTATGCAGGTATGCCTGTTTACATATGTGTAGAGCAACAGTGCATAGATGTGTTTGTGTGGTGGTGACAAACCCTCATAGAATCAGGAGGAGGGGGGATGGGTTATGGAGTTTCTGGGGGGTGGAATCAGGAAAGGGGATAACACTTGAAATGTAAATAAATAAAATATCCAAATAAAAAAGAAATTAAAATTTTTGAGCATCTTGTTATCATTTTTACATTTTTAAATTAATTAATTTATTTATTATATTAGATATTTTCTTTATATACATATTTCAAATGCTATCACTAAAGTTCCCTATACCCTCCCCCTGCCCTGTTCCCCTACCCACCCACTCTCGCCTCTTGGACCTGGCATTCCACTGTACTGGGGCATATAAAGTTTGCAATACCAAGGGGCTTCTCTTTCCACAGATGGCCGACTAGGCCATCTTCTGCTACATATGCAGCTAAAGACATGAGCTCCGGGAGTACGGATTAGTTAATATTGTTGTTTCACCTAGAGGGTTGCAGACCCCTTTTAAAACACACTGTTAAGCAGCATCTAAACAACAATCATATATTAGTTATATATTCATTGAAAACAAACCATAGATGCAGATGCAAAATTTGAAACTTTAAGATTCCTAAATGGCCTCACAGGGAGAGACCAATATCAGTACTCACATATCAGAGAAATATAAAATGTTTACTTCATGAAACTCAGAATTAAATGTCAGTAATGAATGGAGAGGAAATTTGAAGAGACAGAGATGTTTAAAGGCTGGCACCCAAATATACCCAATAATGAGAAAAAAACCTGCAGCTCAGTGTAAGAAACAATGTTAGAGACAACAACTCATGGGAGATTTATGGTGAGCTAATACCAGTTCAAAGACAGAAAGAGCACATAACATCAGGAACTGCACATTAAAATAGAATCAGCAAACAAAGGGCATGTTTTAATTCTAGCAATCCCATTGTCTTTGTGTGGGCTTCAAGTGGATCTGAAGAACAAGTGAGTAACATATGGTAGCTATGACAAGTAGTGATATGAGCCATTGCAGTGAGCAAAATGACTTAAACTACATCCAAAAGCCACATCTACTAAGAAATAACCCAAACTGATCTTCCAGAAAGCATCCTGAAGAAGCTTGACTAATCAAATATTTTGACTGAATTCATGTCATTGTATTTATCTGACATTCAATAGTATAGCATTTAATTAAGTGAAGTAGTTCACTGTTCAATAGTGAAAGAAAAATTTGAACATCTCAATTTGAACAAAACTGAAGTTTATACTTAATATATAGTATGTTTTTACAAAGTAATGTAAAAAATAATCTCAATCCCAGCCATAACTCAAGACAGTTTACAGATATATAATTATGTGCACAATAAAAATGAATTTATACAGAAAGTATGTTAGGAAGTAAAAGTAATGTTTTATTATGATAAAACTATACAATGAACTTGGAAGAGACAGGATATATACATTTTTATTGTATACATTGAAAAATTATGACAGATTAAACAATGAAAGAAAAATTTAAAAGCTAAACACTTTAGTATACATTGATTAAAAGAAAAATTTAAAACAAAAATTCCACTAATTATACTAAAATTTTTACTAAGGATTTGTCTTCTTCCATATATGTATATACTCAGTATGAAACTTGTGTTTCCAGTTGTTGAGTAGGCCTTAAATTCAATGGGACAACTTTGGTTTCAAGTGACATGTGAAGCCATGTATACACATTTAAGTATGTCTTACCATGAGGTTAAGTGCTGTTATTCATAGGGATTGTAGGCAAGAAAGCCTGTTTAATCTCTTCCCTTGCTTGGAAACATCCATAGTAATTTCAGAGGCACTGAAAGCAAAAACACAGGAAACAGCCCTTTAGGTTTCTTTCAGTTTGAGTTATATGATTTATATTTCTTGAGTATATGATGTCTGCAGCTATCCATGAGAGGCAATCAAAGTTAAAATGATTAACCTATATTGTTTTTAGATATACTTGGGCTACCACAATCAACCCTTCAGTAGGAGCTTTTTTATGGATAATACTGGGAGTTTTATTAGCGTATGGTCCTTGGACAGGTATATAAGTCCACGTAGGTTCTTTTACTACAATACACATACAGACATGCATACAAACACACACACACACACACACACACACATACAGAGAGAGAGAGAGATCCTATTGTATATAATTTTGGGTAAATTTAAAATATCCAGTCCTTGAGGCATTAGCAAACAACTATGTTATTATTTGTTCCTCCGTACTCTTTGTGAATTTCCTTCCTCTTCCCTAGTTGAATTACTCTTCAATAATTTCGTTTCTAACTTCTCTACAATGAAAACTTCACATCTTTGAAGGAAAAGATTGAAAATATACTAGGAAATACAACTATATCTCATGGTCATGTATCAATATTATACATATTATAAAATCTTACAGGTTCAGTGCAAGTTCAGTAAATGTGCATACCTTCTTCATATAAATAGGAAAACTATCAAAATTAACACACAACCAAAAAGATGACAAATAGAAAAGGAAGCATGTGCAAAACAAGAGTGTTGAGGGATATGGATTCCTCCATATAATATAAATATAAAATATAGTGATTGAATTAAAGACAATATGGTATTAACACAAAAATAAACTTATGGAGGTATGGAAATTAATAGAATTCTCAGACATAAGTACCCATATCTGTAATTTTCTGAAATTTGAAAAAGAGCAAAAAACCCATACATTGTAATAAACACAAATATTTAACAAATGTATGCGTGAAAACTAGAATGCCCAGTTTTCAGAAGAAATGAATTCAACCTCTATCTGTCACATCACACAAAATTAGATCCAACTGGACTAAAGACCTCAATTATAAATCTGAAACACTAAAACCTTTAGAAGAAAAAAAAATAAGCCATGCTCTACAAGAAATGAGTGTAGAAAAGTACCTTATGGAGAGAAATTCATTTACTGATATTAAGGCCATTGATCAAAAACATTAATGTCATAAATGATAACACTTCTTCTCTGCAGTTAGGGAAAATAACAATTGAGTGAAGGAAAAACAAAGATCATTTTAGGAAATACTTGCCAGTGATGAATTTGGCCTAGGATTACTTACTGTACTCAATTTACAAAGAACTAAAATGTACAGAGTCAAGAAAACCAATGAACCAACTGACAATAAAGGCTTATAAGATTGTGCACAAAGAGAAATTCTCGTTATTCTTTTCTGGGAATGCAAATTAATGCAGCAACTCTGGAAATCAGAATGGAGAATACTCAGAAAACTAATATTAAATCCAATGAAAGAGCCCAAATATCACTCTATGCCCTAATATTTATAGTTGCCTTATTCACAACAACTAAGAACTAGAAACTATTTAAATGTAATATATCCAAAAAAATAAAAAGATGATAAAATTTTCTGTACATATACAATTGAATACTATTCTGCTGTAAAGAAACACACAATCATGAAATTTTCACAAAGATGGATAGATGTAGAAAAGATTGCATAGGGTAAATTAACCAAGAACTAGAAAGGCAAACATCACTGGGGCTCTAATTCTCCTCTCATCTGTGGTTCCAGTTCCAAATTTTCACATGTGAGCACATAATGTGGAGAATCCACAGACATGTTTGTCTATAAAGGATCAAAAGTCACAATGGGATAGAGAAGACTTGAGAGGAGATCATCTGGATACACCTCTTTATGTATTTATGAATATTAAACCACATCTGATATATAAATGTCTCAGTGTTTCCATTTCAGTGAAGCGACATCAAGATCATGGTGACTTTTTAAAACAAAGCATTTTAATTGGGGCTAATTTACCTTTTCAGAGGTTCAATCCATTACCATCAGAGAGAGAAATATGCCAGCTTCTGAGCAGAAATGGTACTGCTGATCCAGCTCAAAGTTCTACATCTTGATCCACTGGCAGCAGGAGAATGTTATTGGTCATTCATTGAATATAGAAAACCTCAATAAAATCTTCCTCCAACAAGGCCATCCACACTTTAACAAGGACTTACCTCTTAGTAGTGACACTCTATGGGCTAAGCATTTAAAATCAGATTCTGTTAAAACTACCAAAAAAAAAAAAAAAAAGGAAAATACTGTCTTGCATTTTGTAAGATTTGTGTTCACTATTCACTATGCTATTGGTTTCATTCTCAATATATTAAAAAACTTTAATTTATTTTTTTTAATTTTTATTGAAAATAGATTTTTCTCTTATACATTACATTCTGACCACAGTTTCTTCTCCCTCCATTCATCTCAGCAGACTCTACCTCTTCTCTCTTCCTTATCCACCCCCTCCCCACTCAGAACAACAACCAAGTTACAAAAATTGCAGTAAGACAAGGCAAAAGCCCTCCTATCAAGTTTGGCACAGCAACTAAATAGGAATAAAAGACTCCCAAGAGCATACAAAACAGATACATCTGCTCCTAGAGGTGGGAGTACCAGAGAACCACCAAGCTAATAGTCACAAAATATATCCAGAGGGCCCTGTGCAGACTGCAGGCCCTGTGTTTGCCACTTCAGTCTCTGTGAGACCATGTGAACTATTGCATAGTTTATTTAGTGGACCATGTTTTCCTGGTATCCTTCATCTACTCTGACTACTATAGTCTTTCCTTCCCCTCATCCAAGAGCTTCCCTGGTGTTTGAGGCGAGTGACCTAATGTCAACCTCCAATACTCACTCTTTCTCTCTTTCTCTCTCTCTCTCTCTCTCTCTCTCTCTCTCTCTCTCTCTCTCTCTCTCTCTCTCTCTCTCTCTCCCCCTCTCTCTCCCTCTCTCTCCCTCTCTCTCTCTCTCTCTCTCTCTCTCTCTCTCTCTCTCTCTCTCTCTCTCTCTCCCTCCTCTCTCTCCCTCCCCTCATTCCCTCCCCTCTCTCTCCCTCCCCTCTCTCTTCCTCCCTCCATTCCCCACCTCTCTGAATAATGCCTGTATGTGAGTCTCTGTACCTGCTCCCATCTGGTGATGAAGGAAATCTCTATATTTGTTTCTACCCCACATTTCTACTCCATCCAGTGTCCAGTTTCTGGCCATACAGGCAGTATAAAGCATGGGCACCTAAAGGCAAAATGTTTTTGGATATTGTATAAAGTTTGCCTTTGCACTATCCTGCCCTCAGCATCTTGCTTTTTCATGGGATGGGGCTGGGAATAGCCAGATTAGTAGAGAATGTAAAGATAGATCATTTAACCGCTCAGCTACTGAGGGGAAATTCTGAGTAAATCATAGTTTTTCTGTATAAGATGAACAAATAGAATCACCAGGTGAATCCACTCCTCCTGGTGGAAGGGATCTCGAGGTAAATCAGATTTTGTTTCCTTTAGAAATTTTACATTTTTATGTAGACCAGATTTTACATTCTGGCGACTATCTGGCTGTTCTATTATTGTTTTACTCAGAAACCTCTTTTATATATCGATATCTACATCTCTAAGGCAATTCTCTATATGTTCCTCTAGAGATTTCAGTTTGTAGATTAAAGGGTTTCATTTTGTTTTGGTTTGTTTTTAATCTACTTTGGACTAATTTTTAAGCTGGGTGAGAGATGTGGATCTTTTTTCATTCTCTGCCTGTAGATATACAGATTGCCCACAGCAGGTTTTAAGAAGGCAAACTTTATTTGTGTGTGTGTGTGTGTGTGTGTGTGTGTGTGTGTGTGCGTGCGTGTGAATATCAAAGCAAATAGCTATGAAGGGTTTATCATGGTTCTTTCTTTTGTACTTTTATCTGTTTTATTGCCAGCATCATGGTATTAGTGTCATGGTGGATTTGTAGTCTACATCCACAGTCATCCTGCCACTGTATTATTGACAGTAACAAGGAAATGGCACTGACTATGTGTCAACAAATGAGCATAAAATGAAATTTTATTCATATAAAAATGGAATTTTATTCAGCTTTGAAAAAATAAATTAAAAATTTCAGGAAATTAGCTCTGAAAAGTATTATATTAAATGTTGTAACTGACACTAAATAAAATACCTATGATCTTTTTTATATGCAGATTATAGTACATAATATATGCAAGTTTGTATGCAAGTGTGGGTCCAGAATATATATTTATGAAATAAGGTGGAGAAGCAGGATATAAGAAAGAAGTGTATGAACTTTGGGACTAAGGAAGAGAAACAGTAATAAGAACCTGAACAGTATTTTATATTGGTTGAAAATACCATAAGGAAAACCAATATTGATTGATCTTTGTTCAATACCAAATGGTTGGCCCCAGGGATGTGATTACAAGTAGTATAATTCAGACAATATAGGATATGTTTGGAAATGTGTATATGTGAGTGTGCCTGTGTGTGCATACATGCAGCAATGATGAAAATAAATAAATGTCATGATATTGAAAGAGAGAATGAAGTGATACATAGGAGGGCTTGAATGGAGGAATAAGGGGAGAAATGATATTATTATATTATACTCTCAAAATATAAAAAAGCAAAACAAAATTTTATCATGGGTAATAATACAAAGCACAGCACAATGAATACATTCAATGAAATTTTTAAAAAATAGGAACTATATAGTAAAAATTAGAATTATTTTCATCTTACATCCTAATTACAGTAGTATAAGAACTAATGAAACATAATTCTCAAGAGTGTAGAACATTGCAAAAGTAGTTTAATGTTTGAAATATCAAAGCTTTATTTTCTAAGTATTACAGAAAGAAAGTGTGTATATGAATGAATTAAGCAACTCATGCATAGTGTAATAACACATGCATCATCTAAAGAAGAAACATGTTTAATATCAAATAGGTAATATACTCTTATCCTGGAAAGTCTAGTGAAAATACTGGACTTCAAAATCAACTGAACAACATGCAAATTCTAATTATAAAGTTTCAAAAATGTAGGAAATCATAAGAGTAATAACAGGCTCAAATCATATGAGAACTGTCTAGTGATTTCTTCTTGTTAGTATCATCGGCAACATGTGAGACTACCTACATGAATACCTTTCCAGGACAACCTGAAGAAAGATTTTCATTCCATAATAATTATTAGCTCACAAACAACACTTGATATACTTTTGACTCAAAAAGAAATGGAAAATGGGAGGATAGGAAGAAGATATGGAAAGACATGTATAGAAAGGTAGATGAGGAAACTTTAAGATTCATTCAAATGTTCTTGATTTCAATTGACAATTCTCAGGCCAATTATAGGGGAGAGAAGATCAACTACAACTGTTAAAGATCAGAATTTCGTCAGACCAGCACAGACTATATGAAAGAAAATGACAGCTATTCTAATTTTAAGCACATTATAAATGAAACTTTAATGAAACAAATGTGTTTGTGGTGTAATATATGACAAATACATGACTAAAGGGAAAAAATATATATAATTTGAGAAAGATCAAAAAATGGTTTTAATAAATGTTATTTATAAACATCAGAAAGTGTTTTAATATATACTCATAAAAGGAGAGTTATATGACACTAATATTATAATAATTTTATACTAAAAAAAATTGAAAGACTGAGTATAGACTTTCCTTCACAGTGTTCAGGATGTTCAGTAACCACCCACTGAATGCTGTGGAACACTTTTTCTCTTGGATTTAGACCTATAGAGTTTGGAAATAGTAGACAAAGATTTAAATGACCAAGCCAGCCCAGTCAGTCAATAGGATCCCCGTGGAGGGAATGAGAATGGAAAAGAAAATGACAATTAGACAACTCTATAATATGACTCCAGCCAGTTCTGAAGCTGAAGTGGGTTTTTTTTTTGTCCAATCTGCTTTTATATCATTCTAGGTACATACAGAAAATATCATCAGTCCTAAGGCATAAACAAAATAAACAAGGAATAAACAAGGCAATAAACAAAGTCCCATATTCACAGTATCTAGAGGTCTATCAGTATGACCAAGATACAAGGAACACAAAATACATTTACCTGGAGCCTAATTCCTTGTCCTAGCCCAATGTCAAGTTCCTAGAAGCAATTTCAAAAGTTTTTCGCATCTAAACTAACTACAACAATAATGAAAGGAAAGAACAAATTTAGGGATTAACCAAATTGTACTAGTTAATAGAATAAAGAATCACTTCAAGAATGAGCAGATATATGCAGACATTTAATTTTGACATAAGGTTTATATGTTTATTTAGAAAATAATTAAGCATTATAACAAATACATTTTCTTCATGAATTAATGTCATTTCATTCCAACTCATACAGAAGCAAATCTCATTTTTAAATAATACATTATAAAGTCTTTTAAACAAAATGTAGAAACAGCTTATGGGTTTATAATATGGGGAAATGATTCCATATTTCATTCAAAATGGGATATAAAACTAATGAATAGTTTTGCAAAGAAATGAGGATATATGAGTCATATTAAAAATCTTATTTAGACTCATATAGTTTTAGATATTCATGAACTGGAGAAGAGGGTGAGGATTTCCTAACCTAAAGAAAGAGATGCCCAGAAACATACAAGAAACCTACAGAACTCCAAATAGATTGGACCAGAAAAGAAATTCCTCCTTTCAACACCAATAGTCAAAACACCAAATGCATAAAACAAAGAAAGAGTATTTATTAAAAGCAATAAGGGAAAAAAGGTCAAGTAGCATATTAAGGCAGACCTATCAGAATTACACCAGACTTCTCACCAGAAACTATGAAAGCTAGAAGATCCTGGGCAGTTGTCATACTGACCCTAAGAGAACATAAATGCCAGCCCAAGCTACTATACCCAGCAAAACTCTCAATTACCATAGATGTAGAAACCAATATATTCCATGACAAAACTAAATTTACACAATAGCTTTCCAAAAATCCAGCCCTTCAAAGGATAATAGATGGAAAACACCAACACAAGGAGGAAAACTATAACCTAGAAAAAGCAAGAAAGTAGTCTTCCTTCAACAAACCCAAAAGAAGATAGCCACACAAAAGTAAAAATAGCATATAAAAAAAAACAAAACTATAATTCTTAAAGTATTATTATTTTTATTGACAGTCTATACACCTTCATTCATACTATTCAACTGCAGGATGTAAGACCTTCCCTACTCATATGGCACTATTTTTTCCAGGTAAAATCCTTGCAAGCCTTATTCCTGTAACAACCTTCATATTTCCAAAACTATCAATCTCTGAATTCTTAGTACTTTGCACAAAAGGAGCTACTACAATGCTCCTTGTCAAAAATACTGTTTCTATAAAAATTTTACTGACTCAATCACCCACCCATATAGTGTTGTATAACCGAATACAGCATGTATGGTATGACTGAGTAGTTTGGTGTGTTTTGTCTAAAACCTAACAGTGTAAAACCTAACTGTGAGTATAAGGATTGTCCCTGTCTTTTTTGCCTACTGGTGAGCCCATTTTTCTCTTACTGGGTTGCCTTGTCTATCCTTCATGTGATGGTTTTATTTTAGCTTGTTGGGCTGTTTGATTGATGTCCCTGGAAGTCCAGCTCTATTCATAGGTTAGGCAGTGGTGGTATGAATCTGGGGAAGAGCAGGGATGGTCATGATGGAGGGACTGTGGTCAGGATGTAATATGAGAGAATTAAAAAAAATCACTAATGCTACTACATCAGTAAAAACTACATGTTGTTACACATATTACCCATTATGTTCATTATTACGATTATATGAGAAAGTAGCAAAATTACAGTTTTGAAGTAACAATAAAAATAATTTTACATTTGGGGTCACCACAAAATGAGGAACTATATTAAACGGCCACAGCATTAGGAAGGTTGAGAACCACTGCCCTAGAGCCTGAAATACTGTTTCTATAACCAAATTCAAGATAATACCAGTATGAGGTTATATTCACTTTTCAGAAAACATAATGTTTTATATGTGGGCAGATACATTGAGTAAAAAATAATATTCATATGTCATTAAATTTCCAAATGAATTTTGTTGACCATCTGGAAGGTTTTTTTATGAGGCATATAAGAAAAAATATTAATTAATATCTGGAGATAATCTAGTTTGTGATAAAATACCTCTATTAAGTGATGATCAATAATACAATATTGATTGGTTTTCTTATTTTGGTTTTCTGTTAAAATGTTAAAATAAATAAAATCCTCATAAACAAACAAACAAGCAAGTAAACAAAACAAAATAAATGAGCTAAAAAACAAACCAAAGCAAACCAAAGTCCCATCAAACTCACTTAACTGTTTTAGTTGCCAATTTAAAAAATGTTAATTATGAATACAAATAAAAGCAGACAAACTGTCTCCTCTCAGAACTCTGTCTACACACCAGCCTCACTCATCATGCCCCTCACACCCCCGGGAAAGAGCCAGTCCACTTTCCTGATTCTTTTTGTTGTTTAATTATTGACCTCAAAAAAAAGTCTGCATTTATGAAAAAATTAATTAATTAAAAAGTAAAAATATAAAAAAAAGAGTTTCAATGATCATAGTATCTCTTCTAAGTAGTGGAAAGTATATTTAAGCTTAAGATCTTAATCTTGTGAGCCTGAAACTGTAATATAGGATAGATTCTCCTGTAGTAGTTCAAGGTGTATATTTAAATTATTCTTTAAATACATGTATGAGTGTGGATTTTTGTATGTTTATGTTAGACCTCTGTAATCTTAGCATTGAAAATTGATGTAATGAAACATAGGCCCTTAACATACTTTTAAGATAATATTCATCAATATAATCAGAAAATTTATGTATGCTTTAGTCATTTTAGCTAGTGTTTTGCCAACTGAAAAATTTTGAAAATTGGCAGTGGTGCTTAGTGGCAGTTCCATTCAAAATCAAAACCTTTCATCTGAGGAGGGATCATTCTAAGCATCTTATAAAAAATGAAGGTGAACAACATGGTATATTAGAACAGCATAGTTTCTGGAATGTAAAGAACCAGGATGTTCTAAGAGTGACACAACATACAATCAAATCAAAATAGCTTCAGGAAGTCCTTGAAATTGGCCCTCAATCACGAGTAATAAAGAGTCAAACTCAGAGAAAGCAAACTGCAATGAAGACTCTCAGACTAGAAATAATGCTTTAAAGACACTCAGAATAATTGGCTTGGTAGAAGTAGAGGCCAGTCAAGCTTCCTGGGAAGGATTTGTCTTGCTGCCTCTAGGTTATGTAGTGTGCCATAGATATTCAGTGTTTATAGACTATCACCCAAGATTGAGTGGACTTTGATGATACAGTTGTCTTTAAAATATTTCTTCTGCAATGGGTAGCCTTCCATTCCTATTTCTGTATGTAACTCAATATGCCTCAACTTGTTTACCAAGTTATGGTCTAGTAGAGTCTGCACTTTAGATTATTTTCAGTTTTCTATCTAAATTACTCAGAATTTTGTATATGTCTACTCGGTAATAGTGTTATACAATAGGTAACAATAAGCTTAATTCACAATAATCTCCTTTCAAAATGCATTTAATGACAATATTTGAAAGATAAATTATAACCACATTTGTTCCACTACACAGAGGACACTGTGGTGACTCAGAAGACAAGACTTTCATTGCTAGTCCATGTGTGAGTTTGGGCCTTATGACTGTGAAGAAACAGCATGACGCAAACATTTCATAAACGGGGAAATACTTAGTCAGTGCTGACTTACAGTTAAGAGGGTTTGTCCGTTATTGTTATCTTTGGAAGCATGACAGCACACAGACTGACAAGGCGCAGGAAATGAAGGTAAGGTTCTGCATCTTGATCAGCAGGCAACAGAAGGAGATTATTGGTCACACTCAATAGCTTGACCACTGAGACCTCAAAGCTCACCACCCCCACATTGACATATTTCTTACAGCAAGGCCATACCTAATCCAACTAGGCCATACCTTCTAATAGTGCCATTCCTTATGGGCCTATGGAGAACAATTACATTCAAACTACCACAGTCCAAAAGACTTCTTGTGTTAAATCTGTGCTCTTATGTTAATCATAAATTATGCTCAAATTAATCCCAAATGCTTCTGATTCAAATCTAGTACAAATGATAGACATAATATTTTAAAGATCTCTTTGCACACTGAATCAGGGGGAACTGATATAAATTTTCCTTATTTATAAGACCAATTAACAATATTTTTAAAATAAAGTTTTCATTTACTCATTATATTCATTGTTGGATTATCTATATATATGATCAAATTACTGATCATTAAATTTTATTGGTCAATGAGAAATCTACTTATTTCTCTGAATAAGCAGTGTTTACATACTAGAACATATTGGGTATGCTTATTCCTAGTTTATAGAAAAAAATTTATTGCATTTAATAATTATGTGCCTTTCGATTCCTTATTGTTGCCTTTAATAATGTTAGTCCTTCCTGAGAAAAATTTCAGTACATCATGTTGAACCTACTTATCAAGTTTTACAACCAGAAAAAAATCAACATACTATACTTTTAAAGCAATCAAGGTTTAGAAATGGATCTTATGTTGTATGAAGTTAGCATTCCAGTGACAGAATAAAGAAAGGTGAACAAAAACAATCACATAAACTCAAACTTACTTTTGGAGATTTGTCTGTTTATTTCATATATGTGAGTATACTCTCACTGTCCTCAGACACAACAGAAATGTGCACTGCATCCCAATACAGATGGTTGTGAGGCACCATGTGGTTGTTGGGAATTGATCTCAGGACTTCTGCAAGAGCAGTCAGTTCTCTTAACTGCAGAGCCATCACTCTAGCCCTTCAAATTACTTTTACAATATGTTCATAAAAAATCTACTGGATATCAAGTGCATATTAATACTGTGTTCATAGCACAATTTTACAAGCTAGGCATTGTAAAAATTTGCCACCAATAATAGTATACATGATAAAACCACCTAAAGAATATCTTGCCTACTATATTTTACCTGTAAATGTCTCTAATTTGGCAATAATTAAATAATACTGCTCTTTTTCTCCTTTGGGGAAATACATTTTATGATTTGTCTTCATTCTGTCAATCCTATTTAGAAATAAATAGATAAAGCAAAAAACTGTGCTGACACTGAACCATTGTTCCTTACTTTTAATTTATCTTCATTATCCTACTCCCACTACTGCATCTATGAAAAAATGAAGATGATTTATGTTAATGAAAGCCAACTATGTATTGTTAGGAGAGATACAAAAGAAATTCTTCTGGTGAAAACTTAACTCACTTTAGGGGAATTGAGCACTTTTTATTGACAGGAAGACTAATGATTTCTTAATAATAAAAACCATACAAACAAATCACTTTCAGATAAATGGTAAATACACTTATCCATGTGGTCAAATAATACACGAAAAATGAATACTTCAAAACAACTGATAAATCTTCATATGTCAGTTAGAATTGGATTCTATGTCTTTGTGCTTGTCTCTTTTGGAATTCACTCAGGTGTTACCCAGAATGTCAGTCAGATGTATTTTTCTCCTGTTTCTCCTATAATTCTTTCTCTTTAAATAATTCATTGTATCAGGATCTTTTTGATTCATTTGCAGAAGATACATTTGTAATAATAACTCCAGCTATTTTCTCTTTCACACACACATATTCTAATCATTCTTTCACAGCTATCGCAACTGCATCAACTAGAGGGTTTCAAACTTTCAGTATTTGGAAATATTAATAATTTGCCTCTTCAAATATAACATACATATCATTAGAGGTCTTACATGTTTGTTTGCTCTATCTTATATCATCATCTTTCTCCTTCATAGCTGGGCATTCATTTTATTAAACTACATTTTAATGCATTACATATATAAAAACATTAGATGGTGTCAACAGATTCTGAGCTTTGGCATGGCTAATTATAGGTCTTCCATTTCTTTTGAGAATTCACAAGTTTGAATTCCTATTTTCCAACTATTAAAAATAAGGCTCCTAAGAACACAGTGGAGCATGTGTCCTTGTCATAGGGTGGAGCATCTTTTGTGTATTATATGCCTAGGAGTAGTAGAGCTGGGTCTTCAGGTAGACCTATTTCCAGTTTTCTGAGGAACTGCCAGATTGATTTCCAGAGTGGCTGTACTGGTTGGAATACCACCAACAATGGAGGAGTATTACTTTTCTTCACATCCTCTATAGCATGTGCTGTTGCTTGAGTTTTACACTGTAGCCATTCTGATTGGTATAAAGTGGCATCTCAGGGTCATTTTGATTTGCATTTCCCAGATGACTAAGGATGTTGAACATTTCTATAAGTGCTTCTCCATCATTCATAATATACCTGTTGAGAATTATGTTTAGTTCTGTACTCCATTTCTTAATTGGGTTACTTGGTTTTTGGACTCTAACTTGTTGAGTCCTTGCGTATTTTGGATACTAGCCCTCTGTTGGATATAAGGTTAGTGAAGGTCTTTTCCCAGTCTGTATTAATAAACAAAAAGTACAGAATACCCATGATACAAACCACAGACTGTAAAAAGTTTAATAAGTAAAGCTCAAGTGAAGATGATTCAATCCCACTTAGAATGAAGAATCTAATCATGGGAAAAGACGGAGGGGGAACCTGGGTCAGGGAATGAAGATAGTAGTGGAAAGGGGGTCAAGATCAGGTATGAGTAAGACGTGAGAGGAGATCAAAGGACCAGGAGAATGAATAGAAATGTGGAACTTTGGTAGAACCACTAGAAATTCCCAGAGACCTGGCATGTAAAAGGCTCCCAGGACTCAGTGACAATGATCTTAGCTGATATGCCCAACTGTGGAGAGATGGAACCTGAAGAAACTACTTCTAGTAGATAGATAGTGCCCCCCCCCCAGCGGAGGGTTGGTATCAGCACCCCACTTCCAAATTTTTGAACCAGATTTGCCCTGTCTAAAACAAATGCAGGAGAAAAAAAATGGAGCAGAGACTGAAGGAAAGGCGACCGACTGAATTTGGGATCCATCCCATAGGAGTCATGAAACCCCGGCACTAGTGCTGATGTTATGCTGTGTTTGCAGACAGGAACCTAGCATAACTGTCCTCTGAAAGCCTCTACCATCAGCTGACTGAGACAGATGTACATACTTACAGCCGACCACTGGACTGAGATCAGGGACACATTCAATTTTGATAAGTAACTTGAGTTGTGTTATTCATTTTGATTAAGTTACTAGAAGAACATGTGAAAACATCATGACATTACAAAAAGAAAGGAAAAATATTATTCAGTAACTATCTTTTAAATAACATTGTATGTTATTACATCACTTACATAGAAAACTACAAGTAGAAATTAGTGTTACCTCTGTTATAGTTTGCTGTGCTGAGTACCTCACTTTTCCTTAATAGCAATGATTAGAGGATGTTTTAGATTTACAGTTGAAACTGTAATTGAACTGAAACTATTTTTTGTAATTCATGTACTTTAAAGATATGATTCGTCAGATCAAGGAGCAAAGAAACTTTTGTGTGTGTTAATGTGGAATACCCCAGAACATAAGAATACTCACTTTTTGCAAGAAGTCCAGCATGCATCTTAATTTTCTATATTTGTTTGCTCTGCATGAGAGCTAAATATATCATAGAAACTTAAGGGCTTTTAGATCCATTTGCTGCATGTATTTTCATGCATAAACATTTTAGTGTATTTTCAATGCCTCAGTTTGATTTTGTTGTTCACATGAATGAGCAAATAGCTCATTTGCCTTGAGAGCCTTAAATGTTTTTCTTGGCAAATATCTTCCTCTTGTGGGTTACTTCTTCTTCTTCTTTTTTTCATTGCTTTTAATAGTGATCACCAGAAATGATGCATTCAAAATGAAACAGTACAGATGAAAAACATACTGCCTCAAAAGCATATATAAGGCAAAATTGATCTCTTCCTAAAAATTAAATTCATGTATCTTAGGAGAATTTTACTTATATTTCAAAATACCTTAAAGTGTGAATCTAAATACATGAATAAAATATTTTTATGTTTTGATAATGAGTAGTTATAATTTTATCCATTCATAATCATTCCTGTTCTTAAATGTGATTTCTCTAAGAAAGGAAAATGTACTCACCACACTTTAAAAAAATGACATGAAGTCACTACAGGACTTATGGGGGCTTCAATCTGGATGTAAAATGAAAGCAAAGTAATTTTCGGTAGGGGAGAAAGAGAGGGAGTGAGAGAGAGAGAGAGAGAGAGAGAGAGAGAGAGAGAGAGAGAGAGAGAGAGAGAGATCCAAGGATCCAAGACAGGGCACTAACTGGATCCACTAAGGTCCAGCTGAGTGATGAAATGTGTCTATTGAGACTATTTATGAGATAAGGAAATAAAGAAAGCCTGTCTATCACTGCAAACCTTAGCCTATCATGAAGGCTTCAACCTCAGGCTTCACTGTACCATATACTTAGCAGCTGAACAGGGTGAAAAATCTTCACCAGGCACCTGATCTGGCCAGAGACTTATGCTGCAGCCATTTACTGCTTCGAGATATTTGGAAATATATTTTTATTAATTTTTATTCTATTTAAAATGATTATATAAAGTGTACACATTTTCCTTTAATTCCTCTAATCCTTCCCGAGTGTGCTCTCTTCAACTACTACCATTCTTCTTACTCCCTCTCAAGTTCATGCCATCTTTAATTTTGGATATCGTTTTTGTTACCTATATAAATACATTAATATATGAATAGAATATAATCAGTCTACATTGTGGGTCCTTCAAATGCTAGCTTCCAGTATCATGTTCATCTGACTGTTAAATTCATTTATATTAATGCATTACAATCAGAAGTTCATGAGTTTCTACACCATGAAAAATATGGGCATTAGAAAACTAAAACTTGCAAGTTAAATGAAGGTAAAAAAGGCAGTATGTCCTTAGGTTGGATCTATCCTAAAACAGTAGAAATAATGAAATAATACCAGTATAAGCTAAATTAATTGCAATGGGTTTCTTTACGCAACCGATTAAATCAGAGCCTCTGCTAATAGGCAAGGTTAAAGAATAACCAAATAGTCAATATAAAAGATAGAAAGAAGGGAAACATGGGAAACCTTTGTCAAATTTTGAAAACTTTGGTTTTTGTTTGTTTGATTTTTCTTTATTGGCTATTTTATTTATTTACATTTCTGATGCTGTTCCAGTTCCCCCTGGCAAACCTACTGTCCCGTCCCCTTTCCCTCCCTCTATGAGAGTGCTCCTCCACCTACACTCCCACCTCACCAGCCTTGCATTCCCTTACACTGAGGCATCAAGCCTTCAAAGGACCAAGAGTCGCCCCTCCCATTGATGCCAAATATGGCCGTCCTTTGCCAAATATGCAGCTGGAGCCATGGGTCTCTCCATGTGTACTCTTTGGTTGGTGGTTTAGTCCCTGGAAGCTCTGGGAGATGTGGTTGGTTGATATTTTTGTTCTCATTATGGGGCTGCAAACTCTTTCAGCTCCTTCAGTCTTCCCCGAACTACTGCATTGGGGTTCCTGTGCTCAGTCCTATGGTTGGCTGTAAGCATCCAAATCTATATTGGTGTGGTATAGCCTCTGAGGAGATAGCTATATCATGCTCCTCTCAGCATGCACTTTTTGGCATCAGCAATAGTGTCTGGGTTTCGTGGTTGCATATGGGATGTATGCCCAGGTAGGGCAGTTTCTAGATGGCCTTTCCTTCAGTCTCTGTTCAACTCTTTGTCCCTGTATTTCCTTTAGACAGGAGCAATTCTTGGTTGAAATTTTTTTTCCATGTTTTATTAGGTATTTAGCTCATTTACATTTCCAATGCTATACCAAAAGTCCCCCATACCCACCCACCCCCACTCCCCTACCCACCCACTCCCCCTTTTTGGCCCTGGTGTTCCCCTGTACTGGGGCATATAAAGTTTGCGTGTCCAATGGACCTCTCTTTCCAGTGATGGCCGACTAGGCCATCTTTTGATACATATGCAGCTAGAGTCAAGAGCTCAGGGGTACTGGTTAGTTCATAATGTTGTTCCACCTATAGGGTTGCAGATCCCTTTAGCTCCTTGGGTACTTTCTCTAGCTCCTTCATTGGGAGCCCTGTGATCCATCCATTAGCTGACTGTGAGCATCCACTTCTGTGTTTGCTAGGCCCCGGCATAGTCTCACAAGAGACAGCTACATCTGGGCCCTTTCGAAAAAATCTTGCTAGTGTGTGCAATGGTGTCAGCGTTTGGATGCTGATTATGGGGTGGATCCCTGGATATGGCAGTCTCTACATGGTCCATCCTTTCATCTCAGCTCCAAACTTTGTCTCTGTAACTCCTTCCATGGGTGTTTTGTTCCCACTTCTAAGGAGGGGCATAGTGTCCACACTTCAGTCTTCATTTTTCTTGAGTTTCATGTGTTTAGGAAATTGTATCTTATATCTTGGGTATCCTAGGTTTTGGGCTAATATCCACTTATCAGTGAGTACATATTGTGTGAGTTCCTTTGTGAATGTGTTACCTCACTCAGGATGATGCCCTCCAGGTCCATCCATTTGGCTAGGAATTTCATAAATTCATTCTTTTTAATAGCTGAGTAGTTGGTTGAAATTTTTGAGATGTGTGGGTGGCTCCACCCCTCATGCAGAGGCCATGCTTAACTTCTAGATATGATTTCTACAGGTTTTCTCTCCACTTTGTTGGGAAATTTTTGGTTTTTGAATACAGATTATTCTCTGGTGCAATACATTCTGACATATTACTCCCAGAAAAAATTCCCTATCTATTTAAGAGAGTACATATTTTCTATTTTTTTTCAATTCCTTCCACAGCCCCAAGCAACTGTGTGTTTGACTCCAAGAGAGAGAGGGAGAGACAGAAATAGAGAGATAGAGAGAAAAAGAAACAGAGAGGGAGAAAGAGAGGGAGGGGGAGAGGGAGAGGGAGAGAGAGAGAGAGAGAGAGAGAGAGAGAGAGAGAGAGAGAGAGAGAGAAGAAAAAGAAAGAAAAGAAAAAGAAAGAAAGAAAGAAAGAAAGAAAGAAAGAAAGAAAGAAAGAAAGAAAGAAAGAAAGAAAGAAAGAAAAGGAAGGAAGGAAGGAAGGAAGGAAGGAAGAAAGAAAGAAAGAAAGAAAGAAAGAAAAAGAGAGGTGGGAGAGGAAGAGGAGGAAGAGAAAAAACAAAGCTTTGGTATTATAGCATTTTATTGTAAATGAATGCTGGGATATAAAATATAATATTTTAGTATATGTATAATATATAAGAATATAAATACTATATATGATATATTTTGAACAGAATAAATGAAGAGTCAACAATAATATAAGGAGAAATATAAAATAACTTGGGGTAACTGCAACGAAATAAGTGAAAGGCCTATATGACAATAACTTCGTCTTTCCAGAAAGAAATTGAAGAAGATCTCAGAAAATGGAGAGATCACTCATGCTTATGGATTGGCAGAATGAACATAATAAAATTGGTCACCCTAACAAATCTATAGATTCAGTGCAATCCCCATCAAATTTCAAACAAAATTCTTCGAAGACATAGAAAGAGCAATTCTCAAATTCATCTGGAAAGACAAAAAACAAAACAAAACAAAAAACAAAACAAAAACAAAAACAACAACAAAAAGCACTCCCCCCAAAAAAAACAGAATAGTGAAAACAATTCTTAACAAAAAAAGAACAGTTGGGAGAATCACGACCCCTGACCTCAAGATTTAGTACAGAGCCATAATGATCAAAATAACTGCATGGTTTTGGTACAGAAACAGACATGTTGATCAGTGGAATAGAATTGAAGACCCAGAAATCAAAACCCACACTATGAACACTTGATCTTTGACAAAGATGCCAAAAACATTCAATGGAAAAAAATAAAGCATCTTCAATAAATGAGGCTGGTATAACTTGCTGTCTGTATGTAGAAGAATGAAAATGAACCCATATTTGTCAACATAGCTCAAGTCCAAGTGGATCAAGGACCTCAACATAAAACCAAATACAATGAATCTAATAGAACAGAAAGTGGGAAAGAACCTTAAACTCATTGGCACAGGGGGCCTGTCCTAAACAGAACTCCAATGGCTCATGCTCTAAGATCAACAGTAGATAGATATGACCTCCTAATACTGAAAAGCCTCTTTAAGGAAAAGGACATAGTTGATAAAACAAATCAGCAATCCACAGATTGGGAAAAATTGTTCACTAATCTCATATCCAATGGAGGGCTAATATCTAAAATATATAAAGAGATCAAGAAGCTAATAACCAAAAAGACAAACAACCCAATCAAAAAGTGGGGTATAGAAAGAAACTGAGATTTTACAACTGAGGAATCTTAAATGGCCGAGAAGCACCTAAAGACATGTTCAATGTCCTTAGTGATCAGAGAAATTTAAATCAAATCGACCCTGAGATTCTACCTTATACCAATCAGAATGGCTAAGATCAAAATCTCAGGTGACAACACAAGTTGGAGAGGATATGGAGAAAGAGGAACACTCCTCCACTGCTGTTGGGATTGCAAACTGGTACAACCATTCTGGATATTAAAATCTTGAGGTTCCTCAGAAAGTTGGAAATAGCTCTACCTGAAGACCCAGCCATACCACTCTTGGGAATATACCCTAAAGATACCATGCCACAGGGGCACATGAACCACTATGTTCATAGCAGCTCTATTTGTGATAGCCAGAAGCTGTAAACAATCCAGAAATCCCATGACAGAAGAATGGATACAGAAATTGTGTTTCATTTACACAATGGAATACTACTCAGCTATTAATAATGAGGACATGCTGAGTTTTGCAGGCAGATAGAGGCAACTAGAAAATATCATCCCGAGTGAGGTAACTCAGACCCAAAAGGACATGCATGGTATGTACTCACTAATAAGTGGATATTAAAAAATAAAGTACAGAATACCCAAGACACATTCCACAGAACTCAAAAAGGTCAACAAGCTAAAGTGCCCAAGTAAGGATGCCTCATTCCCACTTGGGAGGGAGAAGAAAGCAATCACAAGTAGGGAGGAGAAAGGGACCTGGTTGAAAAGTGGACTGGGGACTGGGAGGGAGGAAGTTCAGGTGAGAGTGGAACCTGATCTGGTATTGGGTGAAAGAAAAGGACTGAAGCCAGCAGACAGAATGGAAACAGGCAACCTCAGGATGTAGGAGGTTGGGAGGACCCTCCAGAATGCAGAAGAGACCTGAGAGATGAGAGACTCTCAGGACTGAAAGGGAGGGAAGCTGAGGAGAAGCTACACTATAGGAGGACCAACAGGGTTAATTAATCTGGACCCTCGAGATCTCTCAAACACTAGAACACCAAACAGATAGCATACGTCAGCTGATATGAGGCCTCCAACACTTATACAGCAGAGAACTGCCTGGTCTGTGTTCATTCAGAGTTGGTGCACCTAACACTCAAGAGATTGGAAGCCCCATGGAGTTTATAGGTCAGGTGGGCTGGGGGGTGGGGACATCCACGTGGAGACAGGGGATGGGGAGGAGGTATGAGATGGAAGGGGGGAATAAAATATGGAGTGTAAATAAATAAATAAGGTTTTTTTTTTTTTTTTTTTTTACAAATTCAAAATCAAAGTTCATCAAGCATTAATGGGTATAATTATTTCAGTAAAGGAACTTTGTTATTAAAAAATAAAATATTTATGTGAAATGAGAATTATTCACAAATTAGAAACAGTGTCTTTGTTAGACATTTTATTAGGGTTGATAATAAAACTTAAAATAACAAAATTAAATTGAGTATCATTCAGTATCAAAAAATTCATGTTATAGCATTGGATTATATTTGTAGAGCTCATGTTTATTTTTTTTAAATCAATCTTCATGTGCATATGAAATAATTCACACACATTTTAATTCTTCCCAATAGAAATTTCTCCTTTTCTAAATATGCAATATTAATACATTGTTAGGATATCTACAAGTGAAAGAATATAATATGAACTTTTTAAATAAAGTAATAGAAAAATAAGAAAAAAAGAACAATTAACAGACCACATTTAAGTAAAAAACATGGCTAGTAACTATAGCATTTAATCTAGTTTACTTTCAAGTTAAAACATGTACTCCATGTGCTGTGTTGCCCTTCTGGATTTATCAGAATACCTAGTAACTGTCCTTTCAAATAATCTAATCTATTGTGAACCTGCTTTCAACACTAATACACTTGCGATTCTCAAAACAGAACTATTAGGATTTAACACTGCATTTATGGTTTGTTTCTGTCGATCAAAAGCAAACTTTTTGTCCAGTTCATTAGATTAACTATATACATTATATGTAAGGAAAATTACTGTTTCTTGACCATTTTCCATGGCCAGCTAAACATGGAAATACCTTCAACATCAAAGCTTTCCTATCAGGCAAGTTTCTATAATTGTAATAAATTAGTTTCTGCCTGATATCTTTTTTATTGTTTTGAGATTTTCTACATGGATATTTTTTATTTATTTATTTTCCAATATTTTATTAGATATTTTCTTCATTTACATTTCAAATGCTATCCCAAAAGTCCCCTATACCCTCTCCCTGCCCTGCTCCCTGACCCACCCACTCCTACTTCTTGTCCCTGGAATTCCCTGATAATTTTTCAACATAGGTATATGTATAAATTTTTAGATTATAAACACAGGGGTAAGACTTTGAACACAAGAACTGTATTTTCTAAACCATTTTCTTTCAAAAACAGAAAAAAAATTATTATCAAAAACTTTCTTTTCACAATGTACAAATCCTAATACATTTTCATCATTGAAAAACAAGATACAGAACCAGAGACAGAGTGACAGAGAGAGATATCACTTTCTTTTTACCATTAACACATTATTTTGGTGTTTATAGCACCACTGTCAAATATGGTTAAAACATTGTTATGATGAAAAAAATGCCTTGCTTTACAGACAGAAGGAGATTTCTCCTTTTACATCTTTAATATAGGTCATACATATATATCCGTAGTAAACAACATTCACTCACTTCAGAATATTGTTGTGTTGACCTGAAGAAATGATTGATCCTGGCTTATCTTCAAAATTAAGATGTAAAAAACATCTTTAATTTTTAGGAGGCTAAAATTTTCTTTCAACATTCTATTTTTACTATAATATTAAGATACTGCTTACCTTGGTAAACTAAAAAAAAAATCATGAAATGTATTTTAGTAATATTAACAAAAACAGTATAATGCAAAAATGTTGTTCATATTTTCAGATCATCTAAGTTTTCATTAATTTCTACTAATATTTTAAATATAAATTTATTTTTAATTTATTTTTTACACTCCATATTTCATTATGTGCTCTACTCCGCCATCCACTCTCCTTCTGCTCCACATCCCACACATCCTTACCACTCCATCCCCTGTCTCTATGTGGATGTCAGCACCCCTAATCCCACATGACCTCTAAACTTCCTGGGACCTCCAATCATTTGAAGGTTTGGTGCATCATCTCTGAATGAACACAGACCTGGAAGTCCTCTACTGTATGTGTGTTAGGGGCCCCATATCTGCTGGTATATGCTGTTTGGTGGTCCAGTGTTTGAGAGATCTCAGGGGTCCAGATTATTTGAGACTGCTGGTCCTCATACATGATCACCCTTTTCCTCAGCTTCAATGGTCAGCTGCTTCTGTCCATTGGTTGGGTAAAAATATGTGCATCTGTCTCTTTCAGCTGCTTATTGTATCTTTTGGAGGGAAATCATGATATATCCCTTTTGTGAGCACTCCATAGTCTCAGTAATAGTGTCAGGCCTTAGGAACACCCCATGAGTTGGATCTCACTTTGAGCCTGTTGCTGGACCTTCTTTTCCTCAGGATCCTCTCCATTTCCATCCTTGTAATTCTTTAGGACAAGAACAATTATGATTCAAAAGGTGACTGTGGGATGGCAACACAATCCCTCACTTGATCCTGTCTTCCAGCTGGAGGTGGACTCTATATGATCCCTCTCCCTACTGTCAGGAATTATAACAAAGGTCCTTTGAGTTCTGAGAGTCTCTCACCTCCCAGGTCTCTGGTGCATTTTGGTGAGTCCCCCCAGTCTCCTATTACCTGAGGTTGCCTATTTACATTCTTTCTGTTGGTCCTTAGGTATTCAGTCCTTTTCACTCACCCAATACAAGATCAGGTTTCCCCCTTCCCCCCAAATCTCCTCCCCCATCCACTTTCCCTCCCATGTTCCTCCCTCCCTTCCCACTTATGATTGCTTTCTTCTCTCCCAAGTGGTACTGAGGCATCCTCTCTTGGGCACTTCAGATTGTTGACCATTTTGAGTTCTGTGAAATATATATATATGTATGTATATATATGTATATGTATATGTGTATGTATATATATGTATATATATATATATACATATATATATATGTATATGTATTTTTTCTAATGTCCACTTATCAGTGAGTACATACAATGCATGTAATTTTGGGTCTGAGTTACCCCACTCAGGATGATATTTTCTAATTCAATCCATTTGCCTGCAAAAGCCAGGATGTCCTCCTTAATAGTTGAGTAGTATTCCATTGGGTAACTGAACCACATTTTCTGTATTCATTCTTCTGTCATGGGACATCTGGTTTGTTTCCAGCTTCTGGATATCACAAATAAGGCTTCTATGATCATAGTGGATCATGTGCCCCTGTGGCATGGTGGGGCATCTTTAGGGTATATTCCCGAGAGTGGTATAGCTGGGTCTCAGGTAGATATATTTCCAATTTTCTGAGGAACCTCAAGATTGATATCCAGAATGGTTGTACCAGTTTGCAATTCCAATACCAATGGAGGAGTGTTCCTCTTTCTCCACATCTTCTCCAACTTCTGTTGTCACTTGAGATTTTGATCTTAACCATTCTGATTGGTGTAAGGTGGAATCTCAGTGTTGTTTTGATTTTCATCTCTCTGATCACTAAAGACATTGAACATTTCTTTAGGTGCTTCTCAGCCATTCAAGATTCTTCAGTTGTGGAATCTTGGTTTAGTTCTATTCCCAATTTTTTTTTTTGATTAGGTTGTTTGGTTTCCTGGTGATTAATTTCTTGAGTCCTTTATATATTTTGGATAATAGCCCTCTATTGAATGTGTGGTTAGTGAAGATTTTTTTCCCAATCTCTAGGCTGCCAATTTGTCTTATTAGCTATGTCCTTTGACTTAGAGATGTTTTCTAGTTCCATGAGGTCCATTTATGTATCGTTGATCTTAGAGCATGAAACACTGGAATTCTGTTTAGGAAATTTCCCCCTGTGCCAAGGCTCTTTCCCACTTCCTCCTTTATTAGATTCAGTATATCTTATCTGGTTTTATGATGAGGTCCTTGATCCACTTGGATGTGAGCTTTGTAAAAGGTGACAAATATGGGTCTATTTTCATTCTTCTACATACAGACAGTCAGTTAGACCAGCACCATTAATTAAAGATGTTTTCTTTTTCCAATTATGTATTTTTTAGTGTCTTTGTCAAAGATCATGTGTACATAAGTGTGAGGTTTTATTTCTGGGTCTTCAATTCTATTCCATTGATCAACATGTCTGTCTCTGTACCAATTCCATGCAATTTTTATCAATATTGCTCTGTAGTAAAGCTGTCAAGTGTGGTAATTCCCCCAGCAGTTGTTTTCTTGTTAAGAATTGTTTCCAGTATTCCGGGTTTTTTTCCTTTCTAGATGAATTTGAAAATTGCTCTTTCCACGTTTTTGAAGAATTGTGTTGGTATTTTGATGGAGATTGCATTGAATCTATATATTGCCTTTGGTAAGATGGCCATTTTTCCTATCTTAATTATGTCAATCCATGAACCTGGGAGATCTCTCTATTTTTTGAGATCGTCTTTGATTTCTTTCTTGAGAGACTTGAAGTTATAATAATACAGGTCTTTCACTTGTTTGGTAAGAGTTACCCCAAGATATTTTATACTATTTGTGGCTATTGTGAAGGAAAATTATTTCCCTAATTTCTTTTGCAGCATGTTTATCCGTTATATAAAGGAAGGTTACTGATTTATTTGAGTTAGTTTTATATCTAGCCACTTTGCCGAAGCTGTTTATCAGCTGGAGAAGTTCTCTGGTAGAATTTTTGGGGTTGCTTATGTATACTATCATATCATCTACAAATAGATACCTTTATTTCTTCTTTACCAATTTGTATCCCCTTGATCTCTTTTTGTTGTCTTATTGTTCTAGCTAACAATTCAAGTATTATATTGAATAGATATGGGGAGAATGGGCATCCTTGTCTTGTCCCTGATTTCAGTCCGGTTGCTTCATGTATGTCTCCATTTAATTTGATACTGGCTGTTGATTTGCAATAAATTGCTTTTATTATGTTTAGGTATTGGACTTGAATTTCTTATCTTTCCAATACTTTAAACATGGTGAATTGTTGTATTTTGCCAAACACTTTTTCTCCATCTGGTAAAATGATCATGTGAATTTTTTTTCTTTGAGTTTGTTTATATAGTTGATTATGTTAATAGATTTTCATACATTAAAACAATTTTGGTTTCCTGGGATGAAGCCTACTTAATATTGGTGAATGATGGTTTTCATGTGTTCTTGGTTTCAGTTTGCAAGAATTTTATTAAGTATTTTTGCATCAATATTCATCAGTGAGTTTGGTCTGAAGTTCACCTATTTGCTTGGGTCCTTCTGTGGTTTAGAGTAATTGTGGCTATATAGAATGAGTTAGATAGTGTTTCTTCTTTTTTTTTTTTTTTTTTTTTTAATGAAACAGTTTGAGGAAAGTTTGTATCAGGTATTCTATAAAAATATGGTAGAATTCTGCATTAAATACATCTGGCCCTGGGCATTTTTTGGTTGGTAGGTTTTTAATGATGTCTTCTATTTCCTTGTGTGATACTTTATCTGTTCTTGATTTAACTTTGGTATGTGACATCTTTCTAGAAAACCATCCATTTCTTCTAGATTTCCCAGTTTTGTTGAGTATAGTAGGCCTTTATAGTAGGATCTGATGATGTTTTTTCATTTCCTCTGTTTCTGTTGTTATTTCTCCCTTTTCATTTCTGATTTTCTTAAAATGGATACTGCCTCTTGGCCCTTTAGTTAGTTTGGCTAGGGATATATCTATCTTGTTGATTCTTTCAACTAACCAGCTTTTGGTTTTCCTGATTCTTTGTATTGTTTTCTTTGTTTCTATTTGGTTGATTTCAGCATTGAGTTTGACTATATCCTGCCTTCTACTCCTCTTGGGTGAGTTTACTTTTTGTTCTAGAGTTCTCAGGTATGCTTTTAATTTGTTAGTGTAATGTCTCTCGTGTTTCTTTTGAAGGCACTCAGATAAAGCTCTGAGTTTTCCTCTTAGCACTGTTTTCATTGTGTCCCATAAGTTTGTGTATGATGTGGCAACATTTTCACTAAATTCCACAAAATCTTTAATTTCTTTCTTTATTTCTTCTCTGATCAAGTTATCACTGAGGAAAGAGTTGCTCAGTTTCCATTTGTATGTAGGATTTCTGTAGTTTTTGAAGGCCAGCCTAAGGCCATGGTTATCTGGTAGTATGCATGAAATTATTTCAATCTTCCTGTATCTGTTGAGGGTTTGTTTTCATTGTTGTTGTTGTTTTGTTTTTTTGTTTTTTGTGATCAGTTATATGGTAGATTTTGGAGAAGGTACCACGAGGTGCTGACAAGAAGGTGTATTCTTTTCTGAGAAGAGGTATATGACATGTTCTATATATATCTGTTAATTCCATTTGGTTCATAACCTCTCTTAGTTTCACTGTGTTTCTGTTTAGTTTCCATTTCAATGACCTGTCCATTGGTGAGAGTAGGGTGTTGAAATCTCCCATTATTATTGTGCGGGATTCAATGTATGTTTTGAGTTTTATTAAAGTTTCTTTTATGAATTTGGGTGCTCTTGCATTTGGGGCATAGATGTTCAGAATTGAGACTTTCTCTTGGTAGATTTTCCCCTCAATGAATATGAAGTGCCCTTCATCATGTTTGATAAGTTTTGGTTGAAAGTCTGTTTTATTGGATATTTGGATGGCAACTCCTGCTTGTTTCTTGGGACCGTTTGTTTGGGAGATATCTTTCCATCCTTTTACTCTGAGATAGTGCCTGTCTTTGTTGTTGTGGTGTGTTTCTTGTGTGCAGCAAAATGATGGATCTTGTTTGTGTATCCAGTCTCTTAGCTTATGTCTTTTTATAGGTGAGTTGAGTCCATTAATATTGAGAAATGTGACTGTGGGCTCCTGATATATTTGTTTTGTAGGTGGCTTTATGTGCTTGTGGATCTCTGTGTTTGATGTTGTTGTGAGATGATTAATATCTTGTCCTTTCTTTGGTGTTGGTATCCTCCTTGTGTTGGAGTTTTCCTTCTAAAATCCTCTGTAGGGCTGTTTTGGTAGATAGATATTGTTTGTATTTGGTTTTGTCCTGGAATATTTTGGTTTAACCATCTAAGTTGATTAGGGTGTTGCTGGGTATGGCATTTGTGTTCTCTTAGGCTCTGCATGACCTCTGACCATGCTCTTCTGGTTTTCACAGTCTCTGTTGAGATGTCTGGTGTAATTCTGATAGGTCTACCTTTGTATGTTACTTGATCTTTTTCCCTTGCTGTTTTTAATATTCTTTCTTTGATCTATGCATTTAGTGTTTTGATAATTATGTGATGAAAAGATTTTCTTTTCTGGTCCCATTTATTGGTGTTCTGTAGGATTCTTGTACCTTTATTTTCATCACTTTTTTTTTAGGTTGGGAAAGTTTTCTTCTATGATTTTGTTGAAGACATTTTCAGGTCCTTTGAGCTGGGATTCCTTGTTTTCCTCTATTCAGATTATCCTTAGATTTGGTCTTTTCATTGTGTCCTGAATTTTCTGGATGCTTTGGATTAGGAGTTTTTTATGTTTTGAATTTTCTTTGAGGGTTGGGTCAATCTCTTCTTCTGTATCTTCTAAACCTGAGATTCTCTCTTCTATTTCTTGTGTTCTGTTGGTAATACTTACATCTGTTATTCCTGACCACTTTCCTAGGTTTTCCATTTCCAGGACATTTTTTGCCTCCATTTGTGTTAACTTTATTGTTTCTACTTCCACTTTTAGGTCTTGGATCTCTTTATTCAGTTCCTTTACCTGTTTACCTGTGTTTGCCTGTATTTCCTTCAGTGATTTTTTTATATCCTCTTAAAGGACTTTATTATCTTTATGAAATAGGATTTTAGTACAGATTACTAATTTTCAGGTGTGTTGGTATACTCAGAGCTTGCTGTGGTGTGAAAACTGGGTTCTGATGATGCCCACATATTTTGGCTTCTGTTGCTTATGGTCTTGTGCTTGCCTTTTACCATCTGGATATCCCTAGTTATTTTGAGCTGCCTCTTTTGTCCCTGGTCTGCTTCAGGTCTCCTGGTAGACTTGCTGCCCTGGCTGTATCAGATCACTTGAGGGGTGTTCCAATTGGGGACTCTTCACAGGGTCAGAGATGCTGCTGATCTTCTGCTCTGGCTGCAGTAGATCTCCTGGGAGGCCTTCAGAGTGTTGGGTCTTCAGTGGAGCAGTCAAGCTGTTGTCCAACTGCACTGAGGACAACTAATCCTCAACTGCTCTGAGTGCAGATGATCCTCCACTGCTCAACTGCTCTGACTTCAGTGGGTTCTCTAGGATGTATCAGGATGTGGTGTCTTCATAGGAGCAGACCAACTATGAGTTTCCCCAGCAGCAAGGACAACGCAGGAGGCATGCAAGGGACAAAAGGAAGGAGAGTGGTATTCGGGATGGGTGGGGTGGGGTGGGTGATGGGTCCTGAGTCCACCAGGCTCCCAGCAGTTGCTCTGGGGCTGGGGATGTGGGGATTGAAGGGATTTCTTACCAACTGCTCTGTGTGCAGCAGGTTCTCTAGGATGAATTGGGAAATGGAGTCTTCACAGGAGTAGACCAACTACGGGTCTGCCCCAGCAGCAAGAACCAGGTGCAGTTTCTACTAATATTTTAAAGATAAATTTGAACTAGTCACAAATGACTGTCAGAAAAAAATGGTAGCATTAAACAAGAATAATAGTCATAATTGAAAAATCAGTAATTCTAAGGTTAAAATGCAAACAATTTTAATAAAAACAGAGAAAGCGTGAAGATTTTCTTTCTACTACTCCTAGTGTAGACTTTTAGTATACAACATGCATATATATTACACAGTAAATTACTTCATTGTTTACCTTTCATCACATTATAGTTTTCAGTACTATTTTTCAGAGTCTCACTTTATAACTCAAAATGTCTTTAGTTCTATGATCCTCTGGCTTCAGCTTCCTTTGTACTAAAGTTATAGATACATACTACCAATGAATTGATGATAGATAGATAAATAGATAGATAGATAGATAGATAGATAGATAGATAGATAGATAATGAAAAATGAAGTCTATTTTAAACTTTCTTTTAGACTTTCTCTTACTTAATGCATTTATTTGTCCCTTTGGTGACTGAAGAAGATGATGTGAAAAACCTGCTTATTGAACTAGAATATTTTTGCATTTCAGTACCGTCATCACTAAAGTCTTCACATTACAAAATATATATTGCAAAATATAAAACAAATTAATATATTAATTATATAAAAATCATTTGTCATTTATTATGGACTCAAAATAGCATTAATTCCTAAACAAACTTTGCAAATTGTATCTAAATTAAATTGATAGCATACCACTCTCAGACTTAAAGGATCTTTCACAACATCTATTCACAATTCTCTTGTTAACTAAATATTAGTGAAGCTCTTTATATTAGCCTGTTCAGGATTAGCTGTTGAATTTGTATATCATGAGAATATATGACTTTACATAATTAAATTGGTAATTTTTAAACTGAACAGTTGAAAGGAAAGTATTCACATGCATATTTTGGCTCTTGTGTGTCATTTACAGCACTGTACTGAATTGAAATTATATCTGCAGAAGCATGTAAGGCTTAGGTTACTCTACTCTGCCCTATGATCTGAAGCTATTCTCTTAGCCTTTTAGATTTTGAATAGCTAGACTTATTTTTTCTCTACTATGAATACTGAATACTGAATATAGTTTTTACTTACATACCGTTTTTCTTCAGTTTGAACATTGTACTTGGCCCAGGCCTTTGCTTTCAAAGATAGAGTGAATGAGCATTGCAAAGAAGAAATAGTAGTTGCATAATTGAGCTGGCTGGATATGAAAAGACTGAAGAAAAGTCAAAAGTAGCTATCAGAAAAAATATAATTTGCAGGTTAAGTCATGTTGTATTCACACCGTGTTAAACCTGGGTTAAACTCAGAATAAAAACACATTCTAACAGTTGACAGCCCTTGTAGTTATCAAAAATGCCATTGGATAAACCATACTTCTAAGAGATCTGCCTGAATCAAAGTTATAGTTATACACTGGTCATGTATAATTATTCCAACTATTCACAAGTCAACTGAATTCCAGAAAGCCTGGCATGTATACTAACCTTAATTTTCATTCCCAATATGAGGATTCTCAAAAGAGTGAGGGTAAGCAATACACAAAATGTGTAAGTTTTCTCAGAGAAATGACAGATTTAATCAAAGTGTTTTGTGAATATTCTTAAAAGGAGGAGTAACTCCTGCTTCAATTAAATAATTCATCATTGCTTATTTTTAACAATTACAGTTATACTTCAAATGTCCATACCTGTATGTTTATTTTACATATATATAATGATTTAGAGAAAATACTCAGAAAAACTCAACTATGCAATACACAATTCATTCTGCTTTACTACACAGACACAAACATATATACATATACACACATGTATATGAAACTAAATAATGCAGTTCTGGTCATATATTTCCATATACATGCTTTACATAGCTTAATAAAATATTTTCTTTTGTAATAAACTTTCTTCAGTTTTTTTGCATGCATGGAATCTTGGTTCAATCTTATTTGCATGGTGACAGTAAGAAGAAAAATATCATTGCTAATCCCTTCTAATCTTTTTTAAGATCTGAGATTTGAGAACATTTTAGTTATTAAAATTTGTCACTCAAGTTTTATATATAGCTAACTTAACATTTACATAATCTTCTATGTCTGGGATATTTAGATGGCAAAACTCACTTAAAAAATAAAGTAGTGTTTTAGTTATCTCTTAAAATGAAAGTTGAACCAAGGTTAGTGATGATTTGAAACTATTATAACTTTAATAGTCAAAAAAGTTTATGTCTAATCTTTAAGGACACAGTGGCTAGATCTTTAGGAAATAAGTGATTAGGTCATGAGAGTTCTATCCAGTGAGTGATTATTTCTCTTACCCCATGGGGCAGATATTGCAAAAGTGGAAATATATATGAGAAGTGTATGTCAGTAATTATGGTTGTAAAATATGTATTATCTCCGAAACTTCCTTTGAAATCTAAGTTCTACAACAATCCAGGAACGTGCAAATTTGGTTCTCCTTCAAAGTCAGCATCCAATAGACAGCAGAAGTTGTACTACCAGTTTGAACAGTAGTTGAGTAGTACCAATGACCAGATCAAGTCTGCACTGACCTCTGAATGTGTGGATGACTAAATAGTGGGGAAAATACTTTTTGGCATGCAAACAACCTCAAAGGCCACTTCACAATAAATAAATAAATAGATAGATAGATAGATAGATAGATAAATAATAATAAAATAAAAAAGAGAAAAAAGAAAAAAAAAGTCCTTTCAAATGAGTTGCAATTTTTTCTACCCTAGAGTCTGCCATCAGTGGTATTAGGCTATTTCCAGTGATTTGTTAAGGCAATGTACTTATTGTTTAATTGATACCATTAGTTCCGTAGATCCAAATTTTAGCAGGCCTTTCTGATGAAGCCTCTTTGCTATGAGTTTTCACAGTAAATTTGGAGAAAGTATCTAATAACAACTAGCCTAAAGGAATTATGTCTTCAAGAATTATTCAATCCCTTTACTCTCTTCTATACCCCAAATCTCAGGACATAGACAGTACATAAACAAGTTCTTTAACAGCTTTTACTCCACTTCCTTAGACATTTTTTTCCTTTCATTCTTCATGAGCATTATTTTCTGTTCACATTTCAATCTCCATTTTGATCCACTGCACTCTTGCATGTCATTGAATTTGAATTTGCTTGTGACATCTCAAACTTGTCTAATTCACATTGTCAAATACCTTCAAGTTTCACATGCATACTAGTTTCTGAGTCCTCAGAAACACATAGTCAAGTTTACTACCAAAAGATCAATTATAGGAACATCACTGATTTCTGTTCAACTTTTTAAATCTATGCTAAAATATCTGAAAGAATATCTATACATAGGGAAATTATATTTGACTTATATTTTCAGAGGTTTAAGCACATTGCAGGATAACGCCATGTCCTGGATCCTAGGATCATCTGAAAAAGGGTTGCATTAGCAAAGGAATTAAACTCATTAGGGATAGGAAGCAATAAGAATGTAAGAGGTTATTCAGGACACAAGATAATGCCATCATGGGCATGCTCTCTAATGACACATTTTTTTCCAAATGCTATGTTTTCTAAAACATTTCGAACCAATACATTGTTGTTTGAATATGCTTGGCCTATGAGAAGTGATACTTTAAAGAGGTGTGGCCTTGTAGGAATAGTTGTAGTCTTGTTGGAAGAAGGGCATGCCTGTTGGCGTGGATTAGGTCCTATGCTGAAGCTCTGCCCAGTTGGGAAGAGACCACTCCTGGCTTTCTGGGAAAGGAGTCTCCTCTTCTCTCTTCAGATCACTTTAGATCAAGATGTAGAGCTCTCTTTCCAGTACCATGTCTACCTCCATGCTGCAGTGCTTCACACCATGATAATAATAGACTAAACCTCAGAAACTGAAAGCTAACCCCAATTAAATATTGTCCTTTATTAAAGTTGCTGTAGTGGCTTGAATATGCTTGGTGCATAGGGAGTGGTACCAGTAGGAGGTGTGGCCTTCTTGGAGGAAGTGTGTCATTGTGAATGTGGGCTTTGAAGCTCCACAGAGTGTAGAAGAGTTTGTTTTCTCCTAGCTACAGTAAGATCAAGATCCAGAACTTATCCTGTATCGTGCCTCTTGGAACCTGCCATGCTCCTTGCCTTGGCATGCCTTAATGCTAATGGACTGAACCTCTGAACCTGTAAGCCAACCCCAATAGAATATTGTTCTTTATCAGAGTTGCCTTGGTATGTTGTCTCTTCACAGAAATGGCAATCCTAACTAAAACAGGTGCCTTGCTCATGATGTCTTTTCACAGCAATAAAACCCTAACTAAGACACACTATTTTCAGCTATGGATTACATCATTAACTATTGGCTATGTGTATGATTTTACGTTCGAATAAGAGGAGATATATTAGGTACTATTTAATAATATATGGAGCTATAGCTACTATTGTGCATGGTTAGTAGAATTCATTCTAATCATTTGAACTTGTACATATTCCACCATTCATGTATATATATTATGTTGGACAAATATTATCTAATAGGAAAACTGCACTTACCTTTCAAGTAGAGAATGCTAGTATATGTAAGGGTAAGTAATTATATTAATATTAACTTCTTAATATCAGGTAAGGTTTAATAAATGCTCTGAATGACTATGATGTGAAAATTTTATTCTTTGGTCCTATATAAACAGAGATATGATGTAGTTTATACATTGGGCTGAGGTATTGGTAAAGCCACTAACAGCAAATCATAAATCCAACTAAATGAGAATGGTGTTTCACTTACTTCACCATTTACTAACTGTCACCCATAAAATATATCTAAGCTGTCATTTTTTAATTTTTAAAAAAAATTTATTTATTTATGTATTTATTTATTTATTTATTTATTTATTTATTTATTTATTTATGGTTTTTATTAGATATCCCAAAAGTTCCCTGTACCCTTCCCCTGCACTGCTCCCCTACCCACCCGCTCCTACTTCTTGGCCCTGGCATTCCCCTGTACTGGGGCATATGAAGTTTGGAAGAGCAAGGGGCCTCTCTTCCCAATGATGGCCAACTAGTCCCTCTTCTGCTACATATGCAGCTAGAGACGTGAGCTCTGGGGGTGAGAACTATAGCCTGGTTATAATTTGAGGTCACTGAAAGCTCAAAAATTATGCATACCTGATATAAACTTGAAAACTACCAAACATCCAAACAAAATAAGATATATTTCAATTATTGGTTAAACAGAATTAGCACATTTAGTATAATATAAACATTCACTGCATAAATTACTAATATCTCAATATAATATAAGTTTTATTATCAATATGATAGCAAGTTCTTTTTTGAAGTTATAACATAGTGAACAAAAAGTAACCAATTGTTAGTGACAAATTACATTTGCCCACTTTTTAAAAAAAATTCTGAATGGTATAAACTTTTTGGAGGATAATTATCAGCAAATAGATTCAGACAATAATTAATACACTGATTTAGTAGAAATTATAGGTTAAGACCATCATTACTGCAATATATTTGACAATTGAAATTAGACAAATTGTGAATAAATATATTTGATTACTGTGAAAGCCCTTAAAAAGCATTTTAGAACTTCATCCATATAGAAATATCAATAATTTGAAAAGGAAATGAACAGAAGCAAATCATACTCTTCATCATTTCATCGGAATTTCCATGATACACCTCACAGACTATATGAAGCTCAAGAAGAAGAAAGACCAAAGTGTGGATGCTCCAGTCCTTCTTAGAAATACTCACAGGAAGTAGAGGGTGGGATCAAAAACTCTTAGATCAGACCTCATGAATCTGAAATGATTTTTCAAAACTAGTAACACCACCAACAGGAAAAAACTGCAGCCTACAGAATGGGAAAATATCTTCATCAACATGACATCTGACGGAAGACTAATATAGGAAGAACTGCAGGCCTCACTGACAAGGCATAGGGGAGGGAGGCCACACAGCTCTAGAGACAACTTCCACAGCAGGCCCAAATTGAAGCCTGCTTGAGAGCCTAGAGATTTTTGACATAGACAATGTCAGTCAGTCAGGAACTGCCACTTGGAAGACACACTTACTTAGGACCAAAGGGATGAGGGTGATGGATATAAATGTCTCCCCCAAGAAATAATCTTTGAGCTCGCTGCAGTGTTCTCATCTACTTCTGTAGCCTGAGCCATTGGTTCTGTGCTGCTTCATCCCCAGAACCCAAAGGCAGGCATGGTCTGGCATGAGGAGGGCCAGGGTACAAAGCAGCAGACTAATATACAAAATATTTAATGAACTCAGGAATTAGACATCAAGAACCAAATAAGCCAATTAAAAATAGAGGACAGAGCTAAACAGAATTCTTAACAGAGAATTTTCTAATGGCTGAGAAGCACTTAAAGATATATTTAACACTTTTAGTAATCAGGTAAATGTAAATCAAAATGATTCCAAAATTCCATCTTTCACCTGAAAGAAAAAAATTCAAGATGCAGCATAGGCTGGTGAGGATGTGGAACAAGAGGAATACTCCTCTATTGGTCATGGGAGTGCAAACTACTTGTACAACCACTTTGGAAATAAATTTGGTGGTTTCTTAGAAAGTGGTAATAGTTCTATTCAGGATACAGCTATATCACTTCTTGGCATATACCCAAAAGATGACCACTCTACCCCAGATATAATTGCTCAACTATGTTCATAACAGATTTATTCATAATATCCAAAAACTGGAAACAATCTAGATATCTCTCAAATAAAGAATGGATAAAGAAAATATGGTACATCTACATAATGAAATACTATTCTGCTTTTGAAAACAAAGAATGAAATCATGAGTTTTTCAAACAGGTTGATGAATCTTGAAAATATTATTCTGAATAAGGTCATCCAGACCTCAAAAGATATGTGTTGTATGTACTCACCTATATCTGGATATTAACTGTAAAGTGCATAATAACCATGCTATCATCAACAGATATAAAGAAACTGGGTAATAAAGAGGGCCCTAGAAAGGATGTATGAATCTCACTCACAAAGGGAAACAAAATAGCCATTAGTGGTGGATGTGGAGAGGTAACTGGGTGGGAGATGAGGTAAGGAGGGGAAGGGGATACTGATCAGTGTGGGAAGGGGTACAGTTGAGGGCTTTGAGTGAGAATGGAAATTAGTGGGACTACCTGGAGACCTAGAATGGACCAGGCTACAGTTATCTATTGGAGTGACCATAGCTGAGATTTCTAAAGTGGGGTTTATAGATACTGAAGTGATCAGATCCTGTAGACAGGACCAGTGGAAGAAGGTGGACATCAACCCATCTACAAAACCTTTATCCCAAAATTTGTCCTGCCTACATTATGTGCAATGATAACGATGTGGGAGAGACTAAGGGAACAGCCAACCAATGATTGTGCCAACTTGAGAGCTATTCCATGCAAAACAGCCAAACCTTGACATAATTAATAACACTCCTTTATACTTACAGACAGGAAACTAGCATAACTCTCTCCTCAGAGGCCTCATCAAACAGTAGATAAAGGCATATGAAAAGATCCACAGTCAAACATCAGGAGGAGTTCAGGGAGTCTTTTGGAAATGTTGGGGATAGAATTAATAGAGCTGAAGGGTTCAAGGACTCCAAGGAAAACTTGCAGCACCAACTAACCTTGTACCATCAGGGCTCAGAGACTGAACAACCAACCAAAGATCATGCAGGGGCTGCAACTAGACCTCAAAACATTTGTAGCAGATACGCAGCTCTGTCTTCCTGTGGGTTCTCTACAAATTAGAGTAGATGCTGTTTTGGACTCTGTTGCCTGCCATTGAACCTCTTTCCCCTAGATGAACTGCCTAGTTGTGTCTCAGGAGAAAAGGGTATACCTAGTCTTGCTGGGACTAGATGTTCTAAATTGAGGTGGTACCAAAGGGGAGCTACCCTTCCTCTGAAGAGAAATGGAGTATTAATGTAGGGAAGGACTTTTAAGGGCAGGATTGGGTGGAGAGGTGGAATAGATGTAATCAAGATATAAAGTTAAATAAATATATTTCTTTCATGATTTTAGAGCTTTATTGTAGAAAGACAGGCAGAGGGAGAAGAGTAGGGAAGTGGAAGCAGGCCATGGCCACATGGAGAGAAGGGAGAAAGGAGAGGAAGAAGGAGAGCTAGAGATGAGAATAAGAGAAGTAAGAGCTTAAAAGCAGTAAATAATTTTTTAAAAGAATTAAAATAACAACAACAAAACCAAATTATACTAAATTCTGTGACCACATAAATTATAAAGTTATTATATTTGGATTACTAAATAAAAATCTTTTCATAATTGCCTTATGTTATATAAAATCCAAATACTATTTACAGAAATCATATTTTTGGTAATTTCACGTTGTGAATAGGTTCAATACATATGGCATGAGTATGTCATACACAGACTGCTACAGCTCCACTACTCACTTCCTCAGGAAGACATGCTGCAGAGTGAGAGTACAAAGGTACAGGTGTCAATGTGCTCCAGCAAAGTTGATGTGTGTGTGTGTGTGTGTGTGTGTGTGTGTGTGTGTGTGTGTGTGTGTGTGTGCAAACAAACAATGTTTATGATTTTTCATATTAAAGAAGTAATTTATTATTTAAAATACTGCTTTATGATCAGAGGAGAAAAACAAGTAGGTCAACATTTTGCCATAAAGTTTAGAAAACAAAAGGTAGATATTAGAGCTCACTTCAGACCTGAGCTACTACACATATCAGTAATCATTATCTCCTATCTTGGCATATGCTAGGAGAATTAGTGTTTTTACCAATCACATAGCAAATTGTGAGATGTCATTTAGCTGGATTATGTGATCATTTCCATGCAAACAAACGCACCAAGATTCTATGCCCTGTACCAAATATACAAATAAGTTATATGCACATTAAGTTTCAGGAAAGCTTGGGAAGAAGAAAGCACCAACATACACCATTCAAAATCTCTTTTAGGTTGTTGCTGAATTTGTCTTAGAGCTCTGCAAAACTGCTTCCTTTTTGCAAAAGTTTTTTGTTAAGAGGACTTGTGGGAAAGTTCTAATATCCCTACTACCACTAGCTGTATATTATGAGAAAGCTTTGTTACTGCTATCCAGAGCGCAGTCTATGTACCTACTATCATAATCTCTTGATTTTGGAGGTAGTCTTTTGTTGTATATTATACAATATGCTTTGGTAAAAGTAAGTGACTGTGGCAGTTTTCAGGGCTCAGGACAGAAGCCTTCAAACTGTTGCTTTCCTTCCTCAGGAAATGCTTCCCTAAGAAGGCTATCTGAGTGAGGCCCCATGCCCAACAGTAAACAGCTAACACAAAACAGGCAGATATTTGTAGTTTGCTTTTTTTCTCTTCATGATCTTTGTTTGAGCATTTTTATCTTACTGGTCTTTTGTTTATCTATCATGGTTTCTCATTTTGTGTTTTTATGGGTTTCATGTGTGTGCATACATCTGTACCACTGTCTGTGTATGGCTATGCATCCCTCATGCTTTTTCATTTGTTCTATTCTGTGTCTCATTTTATTCTGCCTTTTTAAAAAATTTTTCCATTTGTTTTGTTTGTTTCAAATGAAAGATGGAAAGAAAGTATGGAATTAAAGTGGATTAGTGAGAATCTGGTAAGAGAAGACAGAGGGAAAGTCATGATCAGAACGTAGCACATAAAACAAGTATTTTCAATAAAATAAAAGAAGTCCATGCTGAGGAAGGGAATCTTTTGATGAGATGCCTTAAGCCTCCTGAAGGACTAGGCTATTCCAGTAGACACCTACCACCAGAGATTAAAGTGTGCATATGATACTGGCATGAGGTGTCACTTCCAGCTGAGCCTTTAACCTCAGGTGAATGTCAATGTGAAATAGTATCACCCATGGTAAAACCATCAATGGAACTGCTTAGATAACCTGAAAGATCCTGATAACTTATTAATGATGGTTGCTTTGCAAGTAAGTATTGATTGAATTGTTTCAAGGTAGAGACAATGTCACCTAAATTTTGGATGGCTAGTGATAACCCGAACATGAAATTGCCAACTTTGAAACCTAAAAGAATATGAGAACAGGGAAGAAAAATGAAAGCTGTGGGTAGGTAGTCTAAATAAATAAATAAATAAATAAATAAATAAATAAATAAATAAATAAATAAACAAACAAATAAATAAATGTAAAGAAGTGAGGATACAGAAACCAGGGATAGGAATGGAGAAACTAAATGATTTCGTGGTGGAAATAATGTATTCTTACAGGAAATACATAAGAAGCTGGAGCCTAGTCTGACTCTGGTTTTAAAATTTTTTAGGAAAAATGTAGAGAGAACATTTTCTTATGTGCTTATTTTTCTGCTTAAACTTTATATTATAAATTCAAGAACATGAAGGGAAGCTGAAGAAAGGACAAACCATTCAATTTATAATCAGAATTTAAAGGAAATAGACAATGTTCCATTATTAAAGGATAATAAAACAATATTTCATACTGATGTCTTTCCAGCCAAGAAGTTTTTAAGGTAAAATTGAATGTAGGTGAGGCTCATAGATGCTCATTCTAAGGAAATTTATTTAGATCTCAGAGATACTACAAAGGACTCCTCATAGTATCACCGTATCAGATGGAATCATAGATGCATAGAGTAAAATCATTCCTACTTAGACACTACTGATTGCTATGTAATAAAAAGGATTATATTTGCACATATCTAAGATAATATTTCGGTGTGGCTTAACAAATATCTCACATTGGACAAATGTGATTTTTCAGAAAAGGGGTGCATTCTCTTAGATTGTGAAAGGGTCAAATACTCATTCTTCTTTTACTATTCACACTCTTCTTCAAAATGTCCCTTACTTTCAGGATTGTGAGATGGTTTTCAACTCCCTGGAATCCACACAGACCTCAAACACTTTTCTTTCTTTCTTTCTTTCTTTCTTTCTTTCTTTCTTTCTTTCTTTCTTTCTTTCTTTCTTTCCTTCTTTCTTTCCTTCTTTCTTTTTATTTGTTTATTTATTTATTATTCAATATTTACTTCTTAGGGGTTTCTTCTTTTTTTATTAGGTATTTATTTCATTTACATTTCCAATACTATCCAAAAGTCCCCCACACCCTCCCTCACCCACTCCCCCACCCACCCACTCCCACTGAGGCATATAAAGTTTGCATGACCAATGGGCCTCTCTTTCCAATGATGGCCAACTAGGCCATCTTCTGATACATATGCAGGTAGAGACACGAGCTCTGAGGGGTACTGGTTAGTTCATATTGTTGTTCCACCTATAGGGTTGCAGATGCCCCCAGCTCCTTGGGTACTTTCTCTCGCTCCTCCATTGGGGACCCTGTGATCCATCCAATAGCTGACTGCGAGCATCCACTTCTGTGTTTGCTAGGCCCTGGGCTAGCTAGGCCCCAGCATAGTCTCACAAGAGACAGCTATATCTGGGTCCTTTCAGCAAAATCTTGCTAGTGTATGAAATGGTGTCAGCGTTTGGAAGCTGATTATGGGGTGGATTCCCGGATATGGCAGTCTCTAGATGGTCCATCCTTTTGTCTCAGCTCCAAACTTTGTCTCTGTAACTCCTTCCATGGGTGTTTTGTTCCCAATTCTAAGAAGGGGCAAAGTGTCCACACTTTGGTCTTTTCAATAGTATGTCTAAAGTAGGACTCTCTAAAAACACTATCATCATGCAATAGTTTGACATGTAGAGGTTTACCATGAAGATAAGGAGGTTTCTCAATGTTGCATAAATAACTGCAATAAATTCTCAAAGCAGCATAAAATTGGTATATATTTAATTGAGAGATCATTCATCTTGGCCAAAAAGCTTGAATTGAAAATGAGAGAAGCTAGATTTTTTATCTTTAAACTTTTTCTTTTTCAGAATGTTACTGAAGGATTTCAGTTGAACACCTACACTGCTTGAACATTTACTTTTTAATCATAAATTGAGAACAGTACATATATTGGAGTTCTTCAAGTAGTATTTACAAAAAGCATACCAAATCACTGCACACATACCAGAAATACATAGCAAAACAGCAAGTATGTTTGGGGAGAAAATTATACAGTACATAAAATGGTTAGAAATGGAAAATGACAAGTCCTGCTAATTGGCTGAGTATTAGTTGAACAATAGTTACTGCATTTAATTTATTCAGATTATTTGATTCATTTGGCTTCCTAGATTGCAATGCAAAGAGATTAGAATAATCAAGCAAAGTGCCTGGCCAAGAAAATTGGAAGCTTCCTAAGAGCCTGAAAAATTTTTTTTTTTTTTGCCAAATTTGTTTCTTTTTATTTTTTTCTGTCTTGATACTGGAATAATTCTCAGGACTGATAGTTCTATCTTGTTTATTGACATTTGTTTTCTATGTCTTTATAGAATGGTAAAATTATGCATATGGAACTGGCTGTTCTTCAGTATGGAAGAAAAGTTATATTATGTAATTTATTGTAGAAAATTGGCTTCCCTATTGAGAAACAAGCATTTCCTCATTAGTGGAATGAGACCACAGCATAGATTTTGCTGCCAAATGCTGCATACTTAAACCCAACCCTATCTTATCACAGGTTTTACATTTTCCAACAATGTGTGGAAATTATATATGGTGTTGGGCCTCTAGGACACCACAAAATCATGAAACAATTTGATGTTGAGTATCACAAACTCTGGTTAATCTATAACTACCACCCCCCCCCTTTTCTTTGAGGTCTGACTCTGTGTGTGTGTGTGTGTGTGTGTGTGTGTGTATGTGTACTTGGGTGTGTACACGTGTGTGTGTGTGTGTGCATGTACACAAGTATATAGAAAAGTCCTGTATTTGCTAAAATTCTTGCATAATTTTATTCCCTAAATTTATGATTCTGATTTTAAATTAACCTGCAATTTTTGAAAAGTGGAAAAATATGTTCTTTAGAAAGACAACTGGGGAACAAAATTAGAAATTGACATTTGGGGCCGGGCGTGGTGGTGCACGCCTTTAATCCCAGCACTCAGGAGGCAGAAGCGGGTGGATTTCTGAGTTCAAGGCCAGCCTGGTCTACAAAGTGAGTTCCAGAACATCCAGGGCTATACAGAGAGACCCTGTCTCGAACCTCCCCACTCCCCCCCAAAAAAAGAAAAAAAAAAAAAAAGGACTTTTATCTCTGCATCATCAACTCTGTATTTGATGTACTGAGTTTGCAGCCAGAATCTTATATCTAACAAGAAAACACATTGCATCATCCCACTCTCTGCAATGCTTTTTTGATATGGAGTTCTAAGTAGAAAATTCTGAATTTAATGTTGATTTTGTGTTTGTGGACCTATAATTTATCAATATTGTAGCAAAATTATGAAGCTAACAGATTTTATTATTTAAACGTGTCATGATTTATAAACTATCATGTATCTGATACGCATATATCTTTTGTTAAAATTACCTTTACTGATGGTTAATGATGGAGTACACATTCTTATACTAAAAATCTCAGCAGAGGGATTTTTCATATCCACTGGAGGTATGCACATTCCAGTGCATGGGGCAAATAGAGACTATCATTCTGATTTTTCAGTGCCATTTTAATGAACTCAGCTAATGTATTTATGCATTTGTGTATGGCTGGGTCCATGCCTTTCTGAGTGAGCTGAATAATTACAACCCAGGTGGTATGACTCAAAACCTAAAGTATCCATTATCTGTTATACAAGGTATGATTTGCAGATATTTTATATAATACAGGAGAACTGAGGAAAGGAATTCAAGGAGAAAATAAGAAGAGTTTTAAAAGAACACCCTGTAGTGATGAGACTCAATGAAATGAAATAAGAAAAAATGAATTAAGACTAGTATATAGGGCTGGAGAGATGGCTTAGCACTTAAGAGCACTTACTGGTTCTGAGTTCAATTCTCAGCACCACATGGTGAATCATCTGTAATGCAGTCCAATGCCCTATTCTGGTGCATCTGGAGACAGCTACTATGTACTCATATAAATAAAATAAATACACCTTTACAAAACCAAGACTCCTATATGTACTTAGATAAAGGAAAATCCTTCTCAGTGGTCTGTAGAGAACATATGCACATACAATTAATATCATGAGGTAGGGATTTGGAGTGTTTAGATAATGAGAACACTATAGTTCTCAGTGATTCAGATGTTTCCACTCAACACATCTCATTGTTCCTGAAATTGCTAATTGTATTACATTCATCTTTGAAATTATTAATACATCTTAGACTGTCAATAACTATCCTTAGAATTTGATGTGTTTACTTATCCTGGCGAGATAGAAACAGAAATTTCCTCACTCCAGAATGGACCAGTGACTGCAGAATGATTTTGTGTTTGTGGACCTGTATTTATCAAGATTGTAGCAAAATTATGAAGGTAACAGATTTTATTTTTTAAACTTGTGTCATGATTTATAAACTATCCTGTATCTGATACGCATGTATCTTTTGTTAAAATTACTCCAGAAAATCATATAACCCCCTTAAAAGATGGGGCTCAGAGCTAAACAAAGAATTCTCACCCGAGGAATACCGAATGGCTGAGAAGCACCTGAAAAAATGTTCAACATCCTTAATCATCAGAGAAATGCAAATCAAAACAACCCTGAGATTCCACCTCACACCAGTCAGAATGGCTAAGATCAAAAGTTCAGGTGACAGCAGATGCTGGAGAGGATTTGGAGAAAGAGGAACACTTCTCCATTGTTGGTGGGATTGCAAGCTTGTACAATCACTCTGGAAATCAGTCTGGCGGTTCCTCAGAAAATTGGACATAGTACTACCAGAGGATCCCACAATACCTCTACTGGGCATATATCCAGAAGATGCCCCAACGGGTAAGAAGGACACATGCTCCACTATGTTCATAGCAGAACATGGCTTATTTATAATAGCGAGAAGCTGGAAAGAACCTAGATGCCCCTCAACAGAGGAATGGATACAGAAAATGTGGTACATTTACACAGTGGAGTACTATTCCGCTATAAAAAGAATGAACTTGTGAAATTCCTAGGCAAATGGTTGGACCTGGAGGGCATCATCCTGAGTGAGGAAACTCAATCACAAAAGAACTCAAATGATATGTACTCACTGATAAGTGGATATTAGCCCAGAAACTTAGTATAGTGAGATATAAGGTACAATTTGCAAAACACATGAAACTGAAGAAGAACGAAGACCAGAGTGTGGACACTTTGCCCCTTTTTAGAATTGGAAACAATCACCCATGGAAGGAATTACAGAGACAAAGTTTGGAGCTGCGACAAAAGGATGGACCATCTAGAGACTGCCATATCCAGGGATCCATTCTATAATTAGCCTCCAAACGATGACACCATTGCATACACTAGTAAGCGTTTGTTGCGAGGACCGTGATATAGCTGTTTCTTGTGAGACTAGGACGGGGCCTAGCATACACAGAAGTGGATGCTCACAGTCAGCTAATGGATGGATCACAGGGCTCCCAATGGAGGAGCTAGAGAAAGTATCCAAGGAGCTAAAGAGAGCTGCAACCCTGTAGGTGCAACATTATGAACTAACCAGTACCCCGAGCTCTTGACTCTAGCTGCATATGTATCAAAAGATGGCCTAGTCGGCCATCACTGAAAAGAGAGGCCCATTGGACAGGCCAACTTTATATGCCCCAGTACTGGGGAACGCCAGGGCCAAAAAATGGGAATGGGTGGGTAGGGTAGTGGAGGGGGAGGGTGTGGGGGACTTTTGGGATAGCATTGGAAATGTAATTGAGGAAAATAAGTAATAAAAAAAAAATTACTCCCTATCCAGTGAAGCTTGATGAAGCCATGCCTTTACTTGGAGTATTTAACATGTTTGAGGGGCATTGGTGACCTAAAAAAGCATGAGTAACTTACAGAAAACTGACGAAGTACATGTGTCCTTGTGTCCTGCAACTTTTAAATGCTTATAAATCCTGTGAAAGAGGGACATTCTGTTTTACCACCTCTGTCATCCTCTCTCGAGCTGTCTCAAATGTTTGTTAGGCCTTTGCTGAGCCATGGGAGGTGACATCAACGGTAAGAATCTGTTGAATTAGGGGACCCATGTTCAATCCAATAGATGACTGTGAGCATCCACTTCTGTATTTGCCAGGCACTGGCATAGCCTCACAAGAGAGAGCTATATCAGGATCCTGTCAGCAAAATCTTTCTGGCATATGCAATAGTGTCTGGGTTTGGTGTTTGTATATGGGATGGATTCCCCCAGAGCTGTGTCTTTAGTTATGTATGTAGCAGAGGATGGCCTAGTCGGCCATCACTGAGAGGAAAGGCACTTGGTCTTGCGAAGATCATATGCCCCAGTACAGGGGAATGCCAAGGCCAGGAAGTGGGAGTGAATGGGTTGGGGTGCAGGGCAGGGGGAGGTATAAGGGGCTTTGGGAATAGCATTTGAAATGTAAATGAAGAAAATATCTAATAAAAAATAATCTGTTGAATTTTCTAGGTTCACAATCAGAGCTCCTGTGAATTCAAGATAACATTAAAAATGCTATACTCACTGGACATAATTTCACAGCATATATAATTATGCTCATACACATCATTATATACATGCTTTTAATTTTTAAAATAAGTCCAGATTAAATTTTTTAGTACTTAACATTCAACACTACAATCATGTGTTTATTTTCTTTGTCCTTGATTTTAGAATACAAATCCTATGAGGATAAAGCTCTCATCAAGTATCTTTTTTAATTTATAATATCTAATATAGTGTTTGGTCTCTAATATCAGGTGCTGAATATTCAACAACTGTTAATTACTTAGTAAATAATATGAAAGTGAATAAATGAGGCACAACAAACCTGTTAGTCTTGTACCTGGTCATTTATCCAAGCATAAGATGAAAGCATTTGATTAGGAAAAACCAATGAAATTAAGTTTTATTAATAGTACCTCATTTTTACACGTGAAAATCTTTAGACAAATGGCAATTACTATCCATAATCACCAAAAGAAAAAATTTATAAAAGTCATAATGGATGGACTTGACCAAGTTTTTGTCTATGTTTAAGTCCTGATTAATGTTTAGAAAAGAAAATTTTCTTACGTAGATCAGAATCAACTCTAAAAGCATTCAACTTTTCTGATATAATAAGGTCATTTTTAAATTTAGTTATGAATAAAATTTTATATATGACAATCGTAGGAATGCAACGAGTAAAATCTGAAGAGCATGGACTTACTTCGAACTACTGTGATGTAAATCTATTAGAACCATTGTCTATATATTCTGATTTTCTTACATTTTATCTTCTCCCTACCTCTTTCACCCTGTTCCTCCCTAAATCCTCTGTTTTGATTGTGGCACTAGAGATAATTCCATTGCCTTTTCCATGTATGTAAATATGTAAACACTCCAACAGAAATATACTTTACCCAAATATTTACTGTCCATAGAAACATTTTGAAAGGTTTTTTAAATGGTAAATAATACTATTTTAATTTCTAGTTTTTATTTTAAAAATTAGACTAATTGTTTGAGATTTTCATGCAATGTATCATGATCATATCCACCCCCCTGTTAACGCCTCCCTTAGGTAAACTCTGACCTTTTATTCTGTCCCACCAAACTTTGCAAAAATTTTCTTTCTATTGCTTTTTCACGTTCTTTCTATTGTTTTTCTTTTCATGGTGAGTCTAAGTTTTGCTGTCTTACTATTTGTGAAAGCAGGGTCTACCCTGTTAGGGTATTACCCTAACGGGGTAATGTTTGTTCTTTATTTCTATTAATCTATCTATCTATCTATCTATCTATCTATCTATCTATCTATCTATCTATCTATCTATCTCACATCCCAGTCGATGCCCTCCTTTGTGCCCCACCTCCCCATCCTCCTCCCCTTCTCATCTGAGAGGTTAGAGGTCTCTTCTGGGTATCCATCCCCCAGCATATCACTCATGCCTTTGCAGGCTAGGTGCATTTTCTCCAGGCCAGAAATGGCAGCCGGGCCAGAGAGATTACTTACAGTTTATGGAAAGAACAGATCCTGTTCTAGTTGCTGGTGGACCCACATGAAGACTGCTACATATCTGCTACATATCTGCTACATATCTGCTACATATCTGCTACATATCTGCTACATATCTGCTACATGTGTGAAAATGGGCACTAGGTACAGCATGTGTATGTTCTTTGGTTGGCCATTCAGTCTCTGAGAGCCCAGGATAGATTGCTATGTTAGCCTTCCCGTGAATTCCAATGCCCTTCAGGTCTCCCCATTGTTTACCCAACTCTTCCATAAGGGTCCTTGAACTCCATCTAATGTTTGAATGTGGGTCTCTGTATCTGTTTAATTGAGCTACTGCATGGAGTCTCTCAGAAGACAGTCATGCCAGGCACCTGCATGTAAGCATAACAAAATATCATTAATAGTGTCATGGATTGGTGGTTGCCTGTGAGACGGTCACTCCCTCAGTCCTCAGTCATCCTAAAGAAAACTGACCCACAATCTTTCAGTATCTATCAAATGTAAATAGCTCCTCAACTAATGATGGGATTTAGTGTCTCCCTATACTTTCTCTGCTGGGTACTTGTCTAGCAGAAGCTGTCAGAGGCCTTATGCATACTGACAAAATCACTGTACAGAAGTGTGTAGATGCAGTTTTATGTCTTAAAAACACAGTTTAATTAATGTTATCAACTATATCAACTACTTCAGGTTTGTACAATCTTGACAACCCTCTTACACTTAGATCAGTGAGTATTGGTTGTGTGTGTGTGTAAAGTATGGCATTCATGTCCAATGTTCCAATGTTGATCTCAACATTCCAAATTATTATCTTCTTTGCATGCTCATCAGTTTCTAGGGGCTCTTTTGTGATAATTACCTTCTGTTACAAGCAACATAATCAGCCTCCAAATGCTGACACCATTGCATACACTAGCAAGATTTTGCTGAAAGGACCCAGATATAGCTGTCTCTTGTGAGGCTATGCTGGGGCCTAGCAAACACAGAAGTGGATGCTCACAGTCAGCTTTTGGATGGATCACAGGGCCCCCAATGGAGGAGCTAGAGAAAGTACCCAAGGAGCTAAAGGGGTCTGCAACCCTATAGGTGGATCAACAATATGAACTAACCAGTACCCCCCAGAGCTCGTGTCTCTAGCTGCATATGTATCAGAAGATGGCCTAGTCGGCCATCATTGGAAAGAGAGGCCCCTTGGTCTTGCAAACTTTATATGCCTCAATACAGGGGAACGCCAGGGCCAAGAAGTGGGAATGGGTGGGTAGGGGAGTCGGGGGAAGGGTCTGGGGGACTTTTGGGATAGCATTGGAAATGTAAATGAAGAAAATACCTAAATAAAAAAATGTTAAAAATAAAAAAATACTTTTTGATGATGACTGAGAGAAATTCTGCACTGTTTATAAAATAGTAAGTACTTAGAAATTATTTTAATATTATTTGCATTTAGCATAATAATAGCATTAGCTCTTCCTTTGAATATTTGCTGCTAGGAGTTCTATATCATGGAAATGTCTTAGAAACAATCGGAATGTGGTTGTTTACTCCTATAACATCTGTGCCATTATTATACAAGTGGACATAATGTGTCAAGCCACAAGTTGTTGCTGATAGGTGGGTGAAACTGGGGATTTGTCTTTTCCCTCTTACAAAATGTATAATACTTCTCTGCATACTGACAATTTGAAAATAGGAAGGAAGATTCCACCTATTTTTCTGGTTATTACATGTACTGAGACTCAAATATGTGGTGTCTTCAGTAATACAGTCATACTTTCAAATCTGAAAAGTGCTTAAGGAGATTGATAGTCTCAGTTTTCTCTCATTTTCTCTATGTAAGTTTTAAGTCTTAAGATATGACTATTTCATTTCAAAGACTCACAGAGGTTAGTGAGTTAAGTTGCCAACAAAGTAAGTCTTTATGAAGGATATGTGATAGAATATAGCGGTATAAAGAGGTAATAATGGATTAAATTGGAATGGCACATGTGAGTGTCAGTGGTATAGCTGGGTCGTCAGGATCATACAGTAAATACTTCATTGGCTCTCTATTGTGACTAAAACCATAGATCTTTATGTTTCCCTCCTCAAAGGCATAATTATACATAATGTATAAAGAAAATGAGAGTTGAGTTAGTACAAATCGGAAAACTACACTTCTACATCAGACTGTGGTTCTATCCTCTTAGCCAGAAGGTTTTAGAGGCCCCTGGGACACTATATCTCCTCGATTACTTACTTTGAAATGTTGTCTCCAATCTTTCTGCTTTCTCATTCTTATCTAGCAATACAGATTTCCTAGACTTTATCTTACTCTAACAGCATCACACAATCTAAGAACTACATTGTTATCTGCTTAAATTTCCATTTTTGCCTAGTCATCAATTATATCTGGAATGTTAACTTTCCAAGACCCTAGGCATAATTATACATCCGCTTTGATTGACTATAGATACAATATAGCAAATTTACAGGGTGCTTCTTCTTGTATCCTGATCTAATCTTAGTTGATGTGTCAGTTTTGTAACAAAATATCTTACATGATCAATTTACAAAGAGGAAAGAAATTTTTTTCCTCAGGGTTTCAAGTGTTTAAACTCATACACACTTTATACTATTGACTTTGGTCTTCTGGTAAGGAAGTACATATGTCTTTGAGCATAGTGGATGATTCTGCTCATGAAATGGCTACCAGGGAGCAAAGAGAGACACAAAGAAGTAAGACTAGGTTTCCAAAATATTCCACAATGTTGTATACTCACTGATCTAACTCCTTTCATTTCGATCCCATAATCCTGAACACTCCGTAATCTAGCTTTCAAGCTTGGGACTAAGCTGTAAGTGCCTGGTCTTCTTAGAGACATCCCGAATCGCAATTTCAGCAGATAACATTGCAGTAATACTTACTGATTAGATGTTTTCAGGCACAATATAATTATCAGTAATTATAATATAAGTATGTTATCTTCAAGAATAGAGGTAGGAGGAATTATACTTTGTATGTCTTCAAAAATCAAAGAGAAAAGAGAGTTTGAATGACCCAGATTTCTTCTACCAATGGAGATTTTTACACTCTCAGCAAATAATTATGATCACAGTGAGAAATCCTCTGGGCACTTCTAGTCTAAAATTATTAAATAAAAATTCTTTGAAAAAATTTTGTATTTAACTAAGTTAACAAAAATTCACATCCTATTTCCTTCAGAGTATTTATAATTCCATTTAAATATTAAATTTTAAGTGATCATACTGCAGAGCATTAAAGAAACTTAAAGGAGTAAATTTTTGCTGGTTTGTATTTGTGAAACCACAGCTTTCCAAATATTTCAGACAACAGAAGTTTTGTCACATGACCTACAGTTCTCTACAGTACAAAGTGGAAAATTGGGTATGTGATAATGATAAAGAGTCTAAGTATTATTTTCTTCATCTATGCAATTGCCACACCATGTTCATTGAAGTAATACATAAAATGAACCCACATTTGTCAAATATCTTGTTTAAAATTAGGTTATACTGTGTAAAATACTCATTGACTCACAATTATTTTCCTTTTTTCTATAATTTACTTATCAGATTTTTCATACATCTTCATTTCAGCTTTTTGAAAATTCAATCAGTAAATAACTTAGTGAGATTTTTATAACCCTATATAAATGTATACAATCCTAATCATCTTGAAATTCTGAGATTATAAGTATATATGAATAATTTGAAAATAAATTACTAGATATTACAGATTATCCATTGGTAGTAAAATAAATCACTGCCCACTTAATAGTTATCATTTAAGTGATAATGAAAAGCATACTGTAGATATACATACCAATTCCTGCAGTTGTAAGTAGAAATACAGAGTGATTATACAATACTCAAAACTGTACAACATGAAAATAAAGCTAGAGAGAAGATAATAAATTGTTAGCATTCAAGAAATAGGCAAGAATATAAATTTATGTAAAATTTTATAAGATCAAAATTATGGGAGTTCTCTGGATTATAATTGTAGTGTTTGAATGGAAAAATCCCAATTTAATCTGGTTAACTTGTGCTAAAATTGATGACCATTATCTTTGATGGTCAGTAATTATACACTAATTCCTATAGTCAACCTATCTGTACCTCACATTCAGTGGAGGAGGATAAAGACCAATTGGCACTGCAATGAGTAAACAATTTAATATTTCAAACAAACAACATTCAAATCTTCAAGAGTTCTAAGACACATGATGTGGTCTATTTAAAACAAAACATCACATAAGAAGCCGTGGGAATAAAAAATTAGAAAATTAGAAGTGATCATAAAAACCCTTTTAGAAAGGTTGTTGTGCCCATGGGCTCATAGCAGCTCTCATCATCAGAATAAGATTTAAACAAGATATACCCATCAATATTCATCACAGGAGGGGTAGAACATTTACTTCCTTTAGTAAATAACATCTCTAGCCCATGCTTCTATATACCATCAATGTTAGATGTAATATACCACAAATCAAAGAAAAGGAAAAGAAATAAAATATAGAAAAGTGATTTCTTGAAAAGAATATCTCCTAGAAAGAGCTTAAGAGAGGACAATATGATCAAACTAAAATTTATATTCAATATAAAGAAATCATGAAATAATAATAATCAAATTTAGGTCTACACTTGAAGACTGGTGGCACTCTATTATTAAATTGTTTAGAAATAATACTTCTAAAATACCTGCTGAGAGTGTATATTTGTCTATAGATGACATGCTGTTTCTTTCTTTGGCTAACATGAAATATGCTCATCTCATTTATAGGAAGCAATTAAATGATTTTATCTTTTTCTTATGAGAATACATTACTGAAGTCAAATTAAAACAGATTCCTTGATAAATAAGTACTTTATTTCTAATCCTTTAAGTACTTTTAATTAAAGTGAAAAATCAATGCATTGCATATTGTCATGTACATAGGTAAATGTAATTGAGGACCATATATTTCTACAAGAAGTTCTCATTATTGCCCTTACAGACAGAACCTTCTTAATGTAATCTTAAGAAATTATTACATGAACATTATCAACACATTTCTACAAATATTTCAAAGAAAAAAATGTTGTCATTAAACTTATCCTAACACATTAGATCCAATTGATCTGTTTATTTAACTTTCTTTTATTAATGGATATTTTATTTATTTACCTTTCAAATGTTATCTTCATTCCTAGTTTCCCCTCCACAAGCAACCTATCCCATCCCCCCTCACCCTGTTTCTATGAGGGTGCTCACCCACCCACCCATGCACTCCCACATCACCACCCAGGCATTCACCTATACTGGGGTATTGAGCCTTCACAGGATGAAGGACCTGTCCTCCTACTGATGCCAGATAAGGCCTTCCTCTGCTACATATGTAGCTAGAGCCATGGGCCCCTCCATCTGTATTCTCTTGTTGGTAGTTTAGTCCCTGGGAGATCTGGGGCATCTGCTTGGTTGATATTGTTGTTCTACCTACGGGCTTGCAAACCCCTTCAGGTCCTTCAGTCCTTTCCCCAACTCCTCCATTGTGATCTTTTAACTTTCTAGACATGGAAAGCTTGTTGAGGCAACCACTAACCAACAGAGTAAGTCACCATTTTATATTTTTTCCTTCATATTTTCTAGGAATAGCTTTTTTACTATGAATCTTGATATTACTTCAGTCACATACATTTTATATTTATCATAGTGTCTATATAATGCTTTAGTATATTACAGCTTCCTAATGACTTTCAAATCCATTGCCAAGCCTCTGAGTCTCAGAGTATTCAGGTTTCTTGATGTCTTAAGTTTTTGTTTGTTAGTTTGTTGTTTCTGTTGTGATGCAATGTTCTGATAAGAAATTTTGGGAAGGCAGTTTTTTTTCTAACTTTTCACATTGCATTTCAGATTTGTAGTACAACAACATCTCCAAGAGCATTAAGGATTCTGTTACATAGCATCTAAAGTCAAGAAGAAGCAAGTGTCTTGGCATCTGTTTCCATTGGGTGCTAGGTGTAGCCTTTTCAGAGTTATGCGAGGAACATGTCTACAAGCTTAACAGAGTATCATTAATAGTGTTAGGGATTTGTTCTTAGCCATTGAATGGGTCTCAGTTTTTTTTGTTTGTTTGTTTGTTTTTTTGTTTTGTTTTTTTGTTTTTGTTTTTTTTTTGTTTTTTTTTGTTTTTTTTTTTTTTTGTTTTTTTTTTTTGTGCCAGTCATTGGTTGGCCATTCCCTCAGTCTCTGCTCCATCTTTATTCTCCACATCTTGTAGGCAAGGTACATTTTTAGGTCAAAGGCATTGTGAGTGGTTGCTGTTGTTATCCCTCCACTGGGAGTTATAGATGATGTAAAAAGATGCAGAGACCCACAACCAAACATTATGTGGAGTTCAGAGAGCATTTTGGAGGAGTTAGGGAAAGGGATTGAAGGACCCAAAAGGATTGGGACTCCTAAGGAAGACCAACCAAGTCAACTAACCTGTATATTTAGGGGCTCCCAGAGACCAAACCACCAACAAAAGACTGAGCATGGGCTGGGCATGGGCCACCAGCATATTTGTAGAAGCTGTGCAGCTTTGTCTTCATATGGGTCCCCAAACATATGGAGTGGTGGGTTTGCCTAAATCTGTTGTCTGCCTATGGATCCTGTTCCTGTAACTGGGATGCCTTGTCTGTCTTTAGTGGGAATGGATGTGCCTAGTCCTAGATTGACTTGATATGCCTGGGTGGGGTGATACCCAAGGTTCCCCGTCCTTCTCAGAAGAGAAGAGAAGGGGGGATGGAAGAAGGAGATGTGTGAAGGGAAACTAGGTGATAGCAAGGGACTGATACTGGGATGTAAATAGAATAAATAAATAATTAACAGGAAAAATGAAGTAAGTGACAGGTATCTACCATCTCCTTAGTTCCCTGTCTTCGTTTATACTGTCTATTATCTCAGCCTGGAAATGGCATCATTCATTGTAGATAGATATTTTGACTTTAATTAATATAATCCCTGTAGTTCACCACAGGATCAGCCAGAGGCACAGGTGATTTTAGAGTTTGTCCAGTTGAAAATTAACATTAACCTACTTATTATACTCTCAGCCATATTTCACATTACCCTCTACATGACACATTTATTTTCCCTTTACTATCTTGATCTGGCTTCTTGAACTTGCTTCCCTGATTCATAATGAATGTATTAAACAGTCTACATATTTGGGAAATACATTATAGAAAACAGATTAAAGAAACAGTTAAATAATAAACAGAAATACATACAAAGGGTTGTGATACTATTATGTTAGCCAGGGATCTTTAGAGTCAGAGAACTTATGGAATGAAACTCTGTCACTGTCTTAGTCTATGTATGTATGTATGTATGTATGTATGTATGTATGTCTCTCTGTCTGTCTGTGTATTGGAATGTCTTAGGCTGCACAGCAGTCAATCCAACAATGGCTAGATGTGAACAGAAAGTTCAAGAATCTAGTAGTTGCTCAGTTCCCAAGGATGGAATTCTCAGCTGATTTTTCTGTATATGTTTAAATCTTCGAATTAGGCTTCAATACCAGTGAAGAAATAAATGTTCTAGCAACAAGAGGGCAACCAGACAAAGAGTAAACACTTTCTTCTTCTGGATCATGCTATAGACTTCTTGTAAAAGGTATGGCCTATATTACAAATGTCTTCCTGCCTCAAGACTTGTATTGAAAGTATGTGTCTTTCTACATCCAGATCAGAACTAAAGGACTGTGTCTTTTAGTTTTAATATCCAGATCAAAGGTGCATGTCTTCCAGGCTCAAGATCTGGGTCACAGATATGTTTTCCTACATTAAAGGTCTGGACTATAAGTAGATTTATCCATTTCAATCCAATCAGAAATCCCTCACACATGTGCCTTCCCTTTCTGGATTATAGTTCATTTCAGATATAGTCATGCTGACAATGAAGAAGTTGACTAATCACAGGTATCATCAATATATGGTAACAATATGGAACAATTACAAGCTATACAAACAACTAGGTAACTTTGTAACAGGTAACACTGATTAATGAATACAGCTCACTCTCAGAATCAGAGATGTGATGCTGGAGGAAGCTAGCAGAATCCAAATGAGTAATCCATGGAGTAGAGAGGAACTGACAGAGATAAAAATAGGTAGAGTCCAAGAAAGGATCAGTTGGTGGCAATAAGGAGCTTATTTAGAGATGTCTGGAAAAGACAGTTATTCTTCAGTTAGGAGCAGAGTTGCAACAGTGATGAGTGCAAACCTTCTGGAAATTAAATTTTAATATCTGAAAGCTGAAGGAGGAATAATATTCTTCGGCCAAAATTCCAGTCTAAATCAAGTGAATATAATACTCTAGAATATACCTTGTACTTCAAATGTGTGAGAAGAAATGAGACCATCAAACCAATGATTTTTATATATAAAACTAGTTATATGAAGATGTTCTATTGGAACAAAAAGCATAGCAGACATACCTGAGGGTATAGAAGACAGATATCAGGCAACAAAGTTGATTGTGTATGATAGAAAGTTGGTAAGCAGAATAATGTGTGTGTGTGTGTCAATGTGTTTCCAACTTATCTTTTTGCTTAAGTGCATATTAGCAAGTTTAGTTTGTAATATGTCAACTTAGTCATCTCATGCATATCTCAAACACTATTTTATTGAACTTAAAATCCTCTTCTCACTATCAAAATACCCTCTACTTTAAATTCAATGTTATGTAAAAGAAATTTTTAAAATGGCTCCATGTTTCCTCACACATGGCCTCACACATCTAGCTACTCTGTGAGCCCTCAATATAAACCATATTACTCTCATTACTGATTGTTTTATCATGCAACCAAATCTACAGCCAAAAGATAAATCTGCTAAAATGTAAATCATAAAATTCTACTTTAAAAGTTACATATGTATTATGATCAATATATCTTCAATTATTAATATATGTTTAAATATGTTATCCCTTCAATAACTACTTATTTGAGTAATTGGTGAAATTCAATTTTTTTGGAAATAATTATCCTTGGTTCTCATGTTCGCATGCAAATTGTCCTTGGAAGCTAGATACTATGATTTCTTCTAGAACACAGGGGAAATTTATTTTGTGAAAAAGATATCAATTGATGATTGTAATGGTTATATGGGAGACAACTTCACAGAGCCCAAGATAACTGATACGGTCTAAATATCATTTATAGATGCACGTGAAAAGATGTTTTATGATGAAATTATTTTTGAATAAATAAGCTGAGAAACCACATTAATTTATATACTGTTAATTAGCCTATTAAGACTATAGAGTATCTTAGTTGAAAGCAATGATAGAAAAAACATGTACTTACTCTTTGCTTGACACATGATTTAGTTGTTTAAGTTCTGTTCTTAAGTTGTCACCATTCCTCAAGCCTTGGACTCAATCTGAGCAACAATGGGATTTTTTTTTTTAGGTTTGTAGCTTATAAATTTTAAGTATTCATGATGGCTACAGTCACCTGAGCCTATTCCTCTTAAATAAGTAAAAATGCAGAAATACCAATAAAACAGATATGTTTGGATGAGTATGTGCCATAATTTGGATCTACTTTAAAATTATTTATTGATTGACCAATGATTAAATTGATGTAATATATATGCAGGTTTTGCTTGAATCACCTGTATGTATGTACACCATTTGAATGTACACCATTTGCATGGAGGCTAGAAGAGACTGCCAAATATCTTAGAACTGCAGTTATGTGTGTGATTCACTATGAGAGGGAGTAGAACAGTCCTCTAAGAGAAGCAGCACTCCTGTTTGATGAATTGGTTTCTGTGCCTATGATTTGAATGTTAAATGAGCCAAAGTATCCATAAGTTTGAATAGCTTTTTCCCAGCTAATAGCAGTTTAAGGAAGTAATAAAGCTGGACGCCTAGACTTGAGCCACTGAGTTTAGTCTTTTGTTACTTATGCCCCAGGCCTGTATATTAGTTATGTTTCTGTTGCTGTGACAAAAATGCCATGACCAAGGCAATTCCTAGTCGAAGGTGTTTATTTTGGCATACTGTTCAGTAATGATGAGTCAAGTTTAGCAGTCAAGCGTGGCAGCAAGTGCTCTGAGCAGGAATTCAAGAACCTGAATGAGTGAAAGATACAGAGTGGAGGCAAGGACCAGAACTCTCAAAGCTACTCGCCAGGATCTGCTACTTCCAGGTAGGATCTAGGATCAAAAGTTTCTATAATATCCACAAAGAGTACCACGACTGGAGGTGAAGTATTCTCCATTAAAATTGCATAACAAATGAAAGCATCTATTACAGCAGCTGTAAAAATGCACTATGCTCATTTGTTAAATTCATAGCACATAAAATTCCCAAATAATAATTACAATTTTTGCAACTCTATATAAGTTGTTCCATTGACTGTGTCCTCTTGATCTACTATATTACCATATTACAACTTTCCTTTTCCTAGAAAACTCACAGCTAAATCTGGAGATCTTTGTAGTGGTCGTTGTTCCATCTCAAAGTTCTTTATTCAGGTATATACAGTCCATTTTGAGTGAATTAAAAACGGTACCAAATAATTACAGAAAAAATCAGATTATGAGTATTTTGAATACTAGCTAATGATTAATCTCATTAATATTGCAACATTTTCTTGTATTTGATTTGGATTTTTTTCTCAGCTGGGATCATATTTTTAAGCAAAAACTGCTATTTTTGACATAATTTACCCTAGGTCGTGAAAAAAAAAATCCTTCAGGAGAAAGGAAAGAAAGAAAGACTAAATGTGGGGAAGTAGGAGAAATGTGTACCAAATATAAAAACAATATAATTGTGAAACACTTTTATAATATTTTAGAATTTATCATCAAATTAAAACGGAAATTCCCAAACAGAAATCAATAATACAGTCTTGTTATTTAGTATAACAGAATTTAAAAAGCTATAATTTTTTAACGTGTTTTAAAAGACCTCTCTTTAAATACATTAATTTTCTCAACATTCTTTGATTATTTTTTGTTTGTATCCAAAGAAAGTCTTCTTAAATTAACTTTAAAGACCTTAAGACCTGTAATATAAGTCTTCTTTTGAACTTGATGAGTTCTTTGTGAACAATATGTCAATGAGCTGACAGCAACTTTGAGGGAGATATTTTTAAACTGCAGAGTGCTTATTAGATGTCTGCATATTAACCAACATTAAAGCAACAGCAGAAAAATCTCTGTCATGCTCATGTATTCTGCAAGAAATAATGAAAAGTACTACAATTAGACTCCAAAATGCCAATTAGTAAGGAAGAGAGAGAGAAAAAAAATCAAAATGACTTTTCAGAAAAGAGCCGCAAAAGCAGAATCTATTATAGGAAAACTCTTTGGAATAGAAACCATGACAGAGAGAATTGTGGGGAATAGTAATCAGGGAGAGAAATTAAGGGAATCAGAATTTGTCTAAGAAAGATAGAATAAGTTTCCAAAGCCAATATTTGAAGAAATACTGTGAAATACTCAATATGTGGAAACCTTTTAACTTTCTTTACCTCCTCTCTCTCATGATGAATCATGCATGCATGGGCAGAAACTTCCAGGAGACTGACGATTTCAATGACTAGAAATATGTAGCAGTTGGGAGCAGGGAACATGAGGAACCAAAGGAAATCCCTGAATCCAGGGATGTGAAAGACTCCAAGGACCCAATGGGTATAACATAAGCCAAAATTCCCAACAGTGGGGAGACAACCTGAAAAGACTATGTCCAGTAGATAGACATGACCCCCAATTGAGGTATGGTGATACCCACCCATCTCAAAATTTTTAACCCAGACTTGTTCCTGTCTAAAGGTAATGCAGGGACAAAAAATGGAGTAGAGACCAAAAAAAAAAAAAAAAAGGCCATCCCAGAGACTGCCCCATGCCATCAGCAGACACCAAACCCTATTTACCATTGCTGATGCTGCAATGTGTTTGCAGACAAGAGCTTGGTATGGCTGTCCTCTAAGAGACTTTGACAGCACCTAAGACACATGCAGATACTCACAGCCAATAATTGGACTGAGCCTGGGGACCTCAATGGAAGAGTTAGGGGAAGGACCGAAGGAGCTGAACGGGATTGCAACCCCATAGGAAAAACAACAGTATAAACTATCCTGACACCTCACAGCTCACCAGAACTAGAGGGAACTAAACGACCAACTAAAGAGTATACCTGGGCCAGTCCATAACTCCTGCTACATATGTAGCAGAGGATTGCCTTATCTGACTTCAGTGGGAGCCGGTGGAGGCTCGATGCCTCACAAAAGGCAATGCTAGTGAGGCAGGAGTGGGTGGGTGAGTGGATTGGTGTGGAGCAGTTTATTAGAGGCAAATAGCACAGTTATGGGATGAGGAAGTTCGTGGAGGGGAGGTCAGGAAGGAGAAATTTGAAATGTAAACAAATAAAATAATTAAAAATAATAAAAAGGTGTATTTAAGGCTGCACTCAACAAAACTTTTACTAATAACATAATTGTAGAATAGTTTGTGAGATATGCAACATAGCTGAAATAGTCCATGTCTCTTGATGGCAGAGATTTTTATATACATACATACATACATGCATACATACATGCATACATACACACATACATACATGCATATATATATGCATACATACATTCATATATACATATGTATATGTACATATATATGTATATATGCATGTATGTATATATGGATATATATATAATGTCTATTTCTTTAAGCTCTGTAAATGATAATACATTATCAAAATGGTATTAAGTTGTTTTTTTTTTTTTTCTCTAGTACTTGTGAACACATGATCTGTCACAATTAACACTATGGTAGACATATGCCACCATGTTTTACAGGAAAAAAACATATGACCAGATTTTTGCCTTGAAATGGGAGGACAGTTTTGGGCTGGCAGCACTTTCAGGATTTTCTCAGCAGTGGAAAGCTATCATGCTCAAGCATAATTTTTGTTTGTAACTGAATAGACAAGAGGATGAGGTGAGGAGTAAAAATGCCTTATAAAGGGACCTATAGGAAAGTTTAAGATGGCAAATGCAGTATCTCTCTCACATTGATGTGGCTCGGTTCTTTGTAACACGGATATAAGAATAATGATTAGAGTGGGTATGACCACTCAAATTCAACTTATTTTATCACCATTTAATTTTAATATGTCAAAAAACTGCAAGTCTTTCTCTGGCTTCTGTCCAACCACTCCAATACAAGACATATTCTTAGCACAAATGCTGCATGCACAAATGTGACAGACAGACTAAAGCCTGAACACCAAATTCAGACATCTTTTATCTCAATTGTGGAAAAAGCCAATTGCTGATTCCTGCTTCAGACATCTTCCCAACTTGCATGGAGGACTTTCTAGTCCTATATAGAGTTTATTTTCTCCCTCTAAACAATCCCTATTACTCCAACCTTATAGATGTTGCTACCTAGCATCATGCATTCAAAACACAGGTATAGAATCTGATTCTCTAAGACCCAGCAGGAAGTACACAGAAATTCATATATTTGAAACTTTCTCCCCTAAAGAGAATATTAAATTATTTTCTTCCTAACGACCACTGATCAAGGAAAATAAGCACAGTGAGATAAGGTTTCCTCTAGGCACGGGCATGGGGTCAGTGCATATAAAAGTCTAAGAGAGCATGGCAAAAGGGATGACAGACAAGGAAGGGGGCAGTTTGTAATTACTAACGCTTTGACTTTATTTTATGTATTGACATTCATTTGTATCAGTATATTTGTATTTTGATTCTTTCCTTCTTATGAAACTAAAAGCATTGGATTCCTTTAACAGTTATATGGTTCCTTATAGTGTACTTTACTTTCTAATCCGCTTTTATCATATGAGGTGACCTTAGTTACTTTCAGCTATCCAATTTATTTTCTCTATATAAAACTCCTTAACATTTCCATTATGTGCATTTATGCTGTTAGGTCCTTATGCCTTCCTGTATGTCTGCGCCAATCCACCTTTGGTGTCATATTGAATCACGTCTGGATCTTTCTACACCTTGTCTATCTCATCTGCTCTAAAATTCATTCCAAGTTAGTAATTGCACTTGGCTTGTAGCCACTTGGAAAGTTCCTAATATGTTTTAATTGTGTATTAAGTAAGAACAGTAGTTTTATCTCTGCTCTCTTTTCCATGAACACTTCCTTTCATGAGCAAGAATGCCTATAGAATTTGGGGTTATCTGGCACCCACTGAGAATGCTAAAATTGCCTGTTGACTGCATACACTTCCCAACAGGAAAGCACAGCTCCGAGAACACACATTTCTTGGTCACATATTATTTGACTCTTGAACTTTGGATATGGTACTAGCTTTATTAACATCCATAAATCAGGCAAATATTTGAAAGTGTAGACAAATATTGTGTTCACTCTCAGAATTTCAAATTCATTGAAATCTAATAAGGAAGGAAAATGTTAGTCATTGTATTGCTACTGGGACTTTTAATTTGTCATGTGAAATAATGTACATAAATAATACCCAGCTTGTCCTTTACTTTAGTAATTACCATAAATCTACAGTATAAAATTTTCATGCATCCTGTGTTATGTGGTATCTTTTGAGTAAGTTTGTTTTCAATGATTCTGTAGTTTCTACGAAGTGATTTCTCATCCTTCAATCAGATTTAGTACATAAAATAATACATTCCAATTAGTGACAGAATGCCAAAGTCCTCAGCATTATTTTCCTTCTTGATTTCTGTGCAAAAACAAAAACAAAATCAAAAAGATTCACTTTAGGTGAGCAATATCACATGGAGAAAGTTTGGCCAGCAAGTAAGCTTGGAAGCCATTTTCACGGTCAATGAGAGAAGACAAAATATGAATATCTTTCCATTTATTCAACAACTATTGCTCTCAGCAGCATTGTTGGAGCAGATGAAGAACACTCTCGAATCCTTAAATTTATACTTTAAGGTATTCTGTGAAATTCTGCCTGCATACAAATATAACAACAGACAACATCAAATTCATAACAGTCTCAAAGTTGAAATCTGTGAGAAACTCTTTTCCATATATTATAAAATTATTTACGAATTCATTAGCATTACTTTATCTGATTAAAATTTATACCTATTTATTGCATATATTTCCTAAATTCATATTAAAGTGCAAAAAAGATGAAGAATTTACTAATTCAACATAAAACTCATGATTTTGTATTAATGCACTAATAAGCATGAATATTCATATTAAAATATATCCATACACATATATGTAAATCATTCAGAGCATTCACTACTTAGATGAACATCTGGTCTATGAAAAAAAAACCAGTTCACCTATGTGTTTATCTTGTGTCTGTGCTGGATTTCATTGGCAATTATTTTAAAAAGAACTTATTTGGTGGACAAAAGTGTATTATTAAAATAATTTATTATTGTCTCTAGGTAGTTCCAATCTGCCTCTGTCTCTTTAGTGCTATAAATACAGGTATGCATTACTACTCCTGTGTTGTATGCTATAATGAGAATATTGAACACTACGTTGCATAAGTTAGGCATGACTTTTTTCTCATGTCCAAGATTTGCACTAGATTGTGGTGAAAGTTTATAACATTCACATTTTAGGTATTCAAATATCCTTTAGTTTAGTTGAGATAGGATAATTTGGGTTCTGATTTTCTGTTTAACAAAGATTATTTTAAAAAAGTATTAACATATTGTTCCTAAGCAAGATCTTATATTCAGGATATCTTATATGTAATCTCCATGAGGCTCATGACTTACAGGTTGAGAACTGCTGCGCCAGACAAAGAACTACAAGCCACTTATGACAGCTGAAAGAAAGAAAATTAACTTATCCCATGGATGAACCCATTAGCTTGCTGTCCGGTGCAGTGTTCAGGCTTGAAAGCATTGTCATATTCTATTTCCCTTTAGAAATGAAACAAGCATGAAAATGAACACACCTAAACACAGAACTTTAAAAAAAAAAAAAGATAAGAAAATGCAAAACACGCGCACACTCACAAAAACAATTCAACATTTGAAACTGTAATACACCAGCAAAAGACAAACAAGATGAAAAATGTCTGGAAAAAGGAATATGACATGTGAAGTCTCCAAATACACTAATGAATTTGTTTTGTTTTAGCCATCTATTTCTGGGCATGGAGCCTACTCTTAAATAACTTTTATCACAATAATTTTAAATAAGAGTTACCTAGATTTAATAGTTAGTTAATTTGATTAGCATTTGTGATAATATGGTTTGGAAACCATCTGACAATGATTTTGTGCATATGTTTATTTAGTTTACTTTTAAATTGTGTAATATTCATTTAGAGTTGGTGCTCATTAAAATAACATTCACATTTACACCCCTGACAATATTTACTGTCTTAGTCAGGGTTTCTATTCCTGCACAAAACATCATGACTAAGAAGCAAGTTGGGGAGGAAAGGGTTTATTCAGCTTACACTTTGAAGTTGCTGTTCATCACCAAAGGAAATCAGGACAGGAACTCACACAGGGCTGGAACTTGGAGGCAAGAGTTCATGTGGAGGCCACGGAGGGCTGCTGCTTACTAGCTTGCTTCCCCTGGCTTACTCAGCTTGCTTTCTTATAGAACCCAGGATTTCCAGCCCACGGATGATACTACCCTGAATGGGTCTTCTCACTGTTGACCACTAATTGAGAAAATGCCTTACAGGTGAATCTCATGGAGGCATTTCCTCAATGTAGGGTCCTTTCTTTGTGGCAACTCCAGCTTATGTCAAGTTGACACACAAAACCAGCCAGTATATTTACCAAGTATCAAATCCTTTTTAATATTTGATTTTATATCATAGTATAATCACCTAATAATATATATTATTTATAATATATACAATATTTAATCATATAATGTATATATGCATGCAGACATATAGGTGTGTTTTTATATTCATACATACTATAAAATAACCAACAATAACTTAAATGATTCTTGTTTTAACCATAAACAATTGTAGGCTGTGGAAAGCCTTCTGGGGTACCCCTTGGCAGGAATCTGACATTGGCCTTGGACAAGGACATAAGCTCAAGCAGGAATCTGACATTAGGGCATGATAAGGAAGTAAGTTTTGGCAAGAATCTACCTTTAGGCTGTGATAAGGAAGTAGGATATGGTAGGAATTTTAGTCTTAGGGTGGAACTAGGCCTCAGGCAAGATTTTTGGACTTGGACAAGGAAGTGGGCTCAAGTATTTCAATCATCATGACAATCCCTTTTAAACAACTGCCATGGGAGTAATCGCCCGGACTTGCTGTTTGTTAGTAGTTCTTTAATGTAGTGCTTGCCCAAAATACTTGCATGTAATTAAAATGGTATAAAAAGTGGATTGGAAAATAAAATTTGCCTTCAGTCTTAGAATTGACTGGGGTCATGCTACAATGTTGTCTTTTTTCTTTTTAATCCTCACTCCCACACTGGAGAACCTGTTGACTGAGCCTGAGCAGGCTTGGTCAGTAGGCCTCACAGTCTTCAAGAAAATTTCTCTTTGCCACAAAAGAAGACCAATACAATATAACATAATCAATAAATACTCAGAACTAGGAAGCCTAGTTTCAATGGATAAGTTATAAAACACTCTCAAATGGAAATCTTTACTTTCTTTGGAGGCTCAGTTGTTTCATATGATGTAGTTTTTGAAACTGTCTTAGGCAAGGATGTTTTTGCTGAAACAGACAAGTGGGAGGAAGTTTTTCCAAGAACAGACACATGGTGTTTTTATGGAGACAACCTGGAAAGAGGGCATGTGAAGTTATTCTATAGTGAATGCTTGAGAGAACACGTGATGTGTGGAAAGGTTATAGATATAGTCCAACAAACAATACTAGATGATATTGGTATGACTTGACATCTTGTACACTGGTCTTCACTAAAGATGCTTGGTGGTATTGGTATGTCTTACCATTCTTTGTTGGATAGTTTGTTGTGACTTCATAGAGAGAAAAGTACCAAAACACTTCTGGTGGTGTTCTGTATCTACCTGCATTTGCTGATTCACCAATGGGGTTTGTGATCAAGTTTCCAGTGCTAATTCCTGTGAAATAAACTGCTGATATTTAACAAGGCAGACTGGATTTGCCTCAAAGAAATATATATATTTTTAATTGTTTTGGTTTTTCGAGACAGGGTTCCTCTGTAAAGCCCTGGCTGTCCTGGAACTCACTTTGTAGACCAGGCTGGCCTTGAACTCAGAAATCTGCCTGCCTCTGCCTCCTGAGTGCTGGGATTAAAGGCATGTGCCACCATTTCCGGCTCAAAGAACTATTTCTAAACAGGTCGATATCCTCCTTTGCCCTAATTACTTTTCCTTTCCACTGCCTCTGGTGGGTGGTGAGCTAGAAGGAATGTTAAAGCATTTAAGAACCCTTATTAAAGTAGATTTTGAAAAATCTAAGCCTGAAACTCTCCTTTATCTAAGTCTCAGATAACATGAGAAGAAGAATAGTAAGTCTGTAAGAGAGATAGGACCAGAGATCTTTATGTGAGAGTATCTACCAGTAAGACCAGAAGCTCTTCCCATAAAGTCTCACCAACATGACTACCCAATCATGAACTGAACCAGGGTGAATCCAGTGGACATTCCAGAATGGATGTGGGAAGTCCATGATGTCCCAACCTTACACAGGCTACTAAGAAGAGCTGAAAGCAGGAGGGGTGTTCTTAATCAGGGAAGACCACACTAATTGCTGATCTAGTGCCAAACATTCAGTCCCCAAACCATTTATGCAACTATCAAATCGTTAATGCCAAATTTCAGAACATTGAGGAGTACTTAGACATTTGAGTAAGTGTATAAGTTGGAAATAAAATATTGAAGAAATGAAGGAAAGGAGAAAGTAGACTAAAGGAATCAAAAAGAAGAAAATCAAAGTCTGAATAAAACATCTAAAAGCGATCTGAAGCCTAAAACTGGGAAAGTGAAAATTAATCAGATTCCATTTTCAGGTCAAGAGTCCACTTAGATTACTTATCATTTGGAAAGAGCTCATTCCTCCTTCCTTCACAGGATTCCTGCTGCCATCTTTTATCACTTCAGTTTTACAAAGCAATGAGCTGACTATTGCCACAGCTGCTTTACTGCAGTCTGTTTGATGCCATTCCTCTTATTCATGGGTAATAGCTAGACCACTGATTAATTCTCTGGTTAGTTTCTCTTGCTGCTATTAAAACAAGAATGCCTAGTTCAGCTTGTTAAACAGGCTTTTACCCTCATCACAAAGATTAAACCTATTCTTGGTGACTGCTCTTCCTCAGGTAACTAGAGGCACACTTTCACATGGTGGTCAGGCCAAAAAGTTCTCTCTGAAGAATTACACAATGGTATTTTTACATCTCTGATTGCCTCTTTGTACCTTAAAGTTGCATCTGACCTGTGTTTTCAGCAGAGAACTTTCACCAGTTTGTGTAATAACAACTTCCCGTCTTTTAACAGAATGGTATAGAAACACTTAATGGCATTTGGACATTAATCTATGTTAAGCACTGAAGAAATTCTTTGGAACTGAAAATTACAGCCGTATTAATACCTTTCTCTTGCACATTGAACAATAAATGCCAAAAGGCTTTTCCCCTTCATGATTAACTGCATTTTAGAAAGTGCTGGCATTTACCACATGCAAAGTTCTTGCCTTGCAGATCAGACATGAGTATGAACACTGGGTGGTTGGCTCCACTGAATAGAGTTAGAAAGTACTAATTATAAGACTAACATACCACAATCATACTTGATTTGTGAAACTCCCTTAATGCAAGATAAGCGTTCCCTGGGATGCAAATCTAAGCAGGAACAATGGGATCGTGCCTTTTGTCCATAGCTTTCTCTGGCGATGGGACTACAAGCAGGAAACCAGAAGTCTTTGAATGTACAAGCTAAAAATACTTACTTGTTACAGTCCTACAAAGCTGTTAAATTGAATTCAGCTATTCAGTGTATCTCACGTTAAAATGGATTTTTAATTTAATATTTTATTGTGACAACATTGTGGAATACTGAGAATGAACAACTAGGACTGTAATATTTTCAAAATTGAGATGTAAATTTATCTCAGTCCTTTAGAAAAAAATATGATATAAAGAAAAATATATTATATTATAATCAATCATAAACATACTGGAAGTTATATACTTTTTAAAATAACATAAGATGAAATGTTAAACATTTTTATTAGAATACTACTAACTTTCACTAATTTTTTCAAATAGGATATAAAACATAACATAATTAATTTTAAAAATGTTATAATAATAATAATAATAATAATAATAATAATAGCCAAGTCATTTATTTTTACCCCAAACAATAAACAAAACAAAATATCAGTTAAGCTAATACTTGTAATATAAAATTGTAAATGTGACTAGCATGCAATAGGAAATAAAATATGTTTTATTTCTGGAGAATAAAGGCATATATTTTTATGTTTTTTCAAATTTAAACAAGGATATGGAACTGCAGATGAATATTTCCACAAAACGTAAGCTCTGAGTGTGAATACATGCCAAACAGGCATTTAAACGCAATAAAAAAGAAATCTGAGCAGTTGGCCAAACCAAACATAGGATTCAAAGATATCACAACTTACATAAAAATTAACATATATATGCAGATGATTTTTAGTGAGTTCCAAACAAGAAATTGCTCAATATAACATTTAAGCACAGTCATATATTTCTTTGTACAAACAGTATACCCACATATGCATATGTATGCATATGTTTTGATAGTATGTTTTCCTTTTGAAATGTTATTTTTTTGGGAATCAGCAGCTATGCAATTCTTTTAGTGCGAACCAAGGACATAAAGGTACAATATGCCACAATACTATTGCATAGTCAAAATTGAAATAATGTTAAAACAATTTTTTTTTGTTAAAGACAGTCAGGAGTCCATATTGAAAGAATATGTCACAAAAATAACATTTTTAGGAAGACATCAACTAGATATATGTGATGAAGAAAATATTTCAAATACACATCCATTTACTCTGTATACATTAAACATGCATTTATTTGTATAAGACATTATACTAATTATATTGAGTTTCAGAAACAAAGGCGTAATCAAAATTGTAGTATAAATAATTAAGCACTGAATATATGCCAACTGTGGTATTCAGACTTTTGTACATCTATACAAATAATTATTTATATATTTTCAATACTTGTTTGTATACTAGACACAATTGTATCCACATCCCTGATGAGGGCTCAAACAACAAGCTATCTCAGCATATTGGAGCTTTTCCTTTGGTTACCTATGGAACATTATTCCAACTTCTAGACAATAATTAATGCCAAGTATCTTCAGTTCTGCAGAAGTTGAGTGCGAAAGTTCAAGGCTCTTCCCATCTGGTCTATAGTTGGAAAATGATGGAAGACAAAGGATATCACTTTTGGGTTACATAAAAGGATGGTGCAAACATAGATCTGCCTTTGCTCACTGGATCTCCAAGCTGTCTTCTTACAGAATCATTGTGTTGTAACTAACCTGCAGACCTTTCATGCTTAAAACATGCAGGAATATGAGATATAATGCAAGAACATACTGTCATTGTATCCTCCAAAGCACAGAGTGTCAACCTTGTATTTCCAACTGACCTGGCACTTCCAGTTGTAGAACACATTTCATTGCAATTTAGAACAAGTACAGAGACATTTATTTTCTACATAGTAAGATTAACATAGGCACATGTTTGTAGATGGAAGAAAATTCACACCAATAAGCTTTTACTCATCATTATAGATTATATATCAAACTTATCATGCATTATTTATTTTTACCACTTTAAACTTCAACAAATGGAAAAGGATTGCTTAAAGTACTTTATTTTGTCATAAAAATCTATGATACTTGTTCATGAATTGAAGATTTATGTCCCCCTGTTACTTAATATAAAATTTATTAAAACATGTGTCATTACAGAATACAGGAAAACTCAGAGCAAAAATGCTAATGGTTGTATTATACTAGGTTTATGCAACACATATAACATATGTTATATATGACATATATGTCATACATCACATGTCTATGTGATAAGAAGATACTACCACATTGAAGTCTTACTTGTAAAATTTGAAAACAAGATACATTTTTGGTACTTAATCTCAATTGTACGTAAGTACTACTTGGCCAGTTATAAGAAATGAAGAGCTTTGAAAGATGCCAAAGATGAACTCCAAGTATTGTTGAATATAATGAAGAGTTACACTCTTTCATTTTTCTTAATATTGATAATAATGATGGCTAAAACTTCTGATAAGAGGTTATTTCATTCATAATAATATGTAGTATACCGTGACTTTTATTTTGAAAATGAGTGTATAAAATATTCCTGCATGCTAGTATATGCAAATAATATAACAAATTCCCATATTTTTCCTGCTTGATGTCATTGTTATTATATTCCATGTATATCAAAAAGAAATGTTTTTTAATTTAAATATTTTTATTACGTATTTTCCTCAATTACATTTCCCATGCTATCCCAAAAGTCCCCCATACCCTGCCCCCCACTCCCCTACCCACCCATTCCCACTTTTTGGCCCTGGCGTTCCCCTGTACTGGGGCATATAAAGTTTGCATGTCCAATGGGCCTCTCTTTCCAGCGATGGCCAACTAGGCCATCTTCTGATTCATATGCAGCTAGAGACAAGAGCTCCGGGGTACTGGTTAGTTTATAATGTTTTTGCACCTACAGGGTTGCAGATCTCTTTAGCTCCTTGGGTACTTTCTCTAGCTCCTCCATTGGGGGCCCTGTGATCCATCCAACAGCTGACTGTGAGCATCCACTTCTGTGCTTGCTAGACCCCAGCATAGTCTCACAAGAGACAGCTTCCAGCAAACGCTTGCTAGTGTACACAATGCTGTCATCGTTTGGAGGCTGATTTGGGATGGATCCCTGGATACGGCAGTCCCTAGATGGTCCATCCTTTTGTCCCAGCTCCAAACTTTGTCTCTGTAACACCTTCCATGGGTGAAACTGAAGAAGAACAAAGACCAAAATGTGGACACTTTGCCCCTTCTTAGAAAAAGAAATATTTTACATTAAATTAACTTCATACTTAACATAGTGTCATCATATAAAGTTCTGCATAGCCGGGCATGGTGGCACACCCCTTTAATCCTAGCGCTCAGGTGGCAGAGGCAGGTGGATTTCTGAGTTCGAGGCCAGCCTGTTCTACAGAGTGAGTTCCAGGACAGCCAGAGTTACACAGAGAAACCCTGTCTCAAAACACCAAAAATAAATAAATAAATACATACATACATACATACATACATACATACATACATACATACACACATACATAATAAAAAATAAAGCTGTGAGTATTTTCATACATGTACATATGACTTTGTGCGTGTAGTTATGTGTATATATGTGTGTGGTCAATAGAGGACAACATTGGGTCTCAGGAAAAGCATCAATATTTTTCAGCAGGTCCTGGAGTTCACTGATTTGATTAAACTACTAGGTCAGGTATCCTGTCTCTCTATCTCATTCAGTACTTATTTATACTGGTTTTATTTTTTTCAATTTTTTATTAGATATTTTCTTCATTTACATTTCAAATGCTATCCCGAAAGTCCCCTATACCCTCCCTCCACGCCCTGCTCACCTACCTACCCACTCCCAATTCTTGGCCCTGGCGTTCCCCTGTACTGGGGCATATAAAGTTTGTAAGATCAAGGGTCCTCTCTTCCCACTAATGGCCGACTAGGACATCTTCTGCTACATATACAGCTAGAGACACAAGCTCTGGAGGTACTGGTTAGTTCATATTGTTGTTCTACCTATAGGGTTGGAGACCCCTTCAGCTCCTTGGGTGCTTTCTCTAGCTCCTCCATTAGGGTCCCTGTGTTCTATCTAATTGATGACTGTGAGCATCCACTTCTGTATTTGCCAGGCATTGGCATGGCCTCACCAGAGACAGCTATATCAGGGTCCTTTCAGCAAAATCTTGCTGGCATGTGCAATAGTGTCTGCTTTGGTGGCTAATTATGGGATGGATCCCCAGGTAAGGTAGTCTCAGGATGTTCCATCCTTTTGTCTTAGCTCCAAACTTTGTCTCTGTAACTCCTTCCATGGGTATTTTGTTCCCTATTCTAAGGAGGAATGAAGTATCCACATGTTGGTTTTATAAGAATATGCTGCTAACCCTGGCCTGTTTACTTGTGTTCTGAGGATCCATTTAAATCCTAGATACCTATAAAGAACAAGTTTACCTGCTAAATCAACTCTCTCTCTCTCTTTCTCTGTGTGTGTATGTGTGTGTGTGTATGTGTGTGTGTGTCATGTGTACACTCACATGGGTGTGTTTCTCCCTTCCTTCCTTCCCTTTTCTCCATCTCTCTTTAATTCATCAAAACATTTAGGTTTGTTCATCAACACTTTAATCATATTCATAAAAAAGTACAGCAAATGACAAGATTGTGAGATATTCATGAAAATGAGACTTAAGATAATGATAGTTGGTATGGTACAGGCTTATACATTCTAGATCACTGTGTTTTGGACTTACAACAGGAGAGACTTGGCTTTCTGAACTCAATAAATCTTTAAATGATATTGTCAATTATAGGTAAGAGAGCGAAAAGAACAAAGGTAGATATAATACTTTGAATGAAAATATCAACAGATGTTTATAGAAACACAAAATTTTTAGTTTAGCTTTCTGAACCATATAAACTTTAACATCTCAAACCACTTTAACTGAAGTGCTTAATATCCTCAGATCATTCACTAATTTGATGCATCCTAGATCACTCCTATTATGCATCTGTTGCAGCTAATAATATAGGCTATATATGTGTGTGTATGTCTATATGTATATATACATATTTATATGTGAATGTATTTTTATAGAATAAAATATGAGCTATGTATCAGAGATGATTATGTTAACATAAACCACTTTTTATAGATTCGATTTTAGAACAACACAAACAACATAGTTTGTTGCATAATAAAAAGTACATTTTTATTCTGAAAGTTGAAAAAAAAATCATGAATTGGTTTTAGAAGCCTGCCAGTATTGGGTGATACTTAAAGATACAGCGTTTTAATTAAATATTATTGGTGGTCTGAATTTGTGCCCATCTAATTTTTGGTTACTCAACTTACTTAACAATTCTTTTCTCTTCCTTATTTTTTCTTTCCTTTTTTTTTTCAAATTTTCCCTATTGCTTCTGAATTTCCTTTTATCTTGACAAATAGAGCTAGCTTTTGTACCCATCAATGTCTCACGTTTAACTTACAAGCTTATGTTTTACACTTATTTTTCTAAATAGTTTTTAGATTTTCAAAGTTGTGGTCTATTTACATCATGACTAGCCCACTTTCTATTGCTCCAAGTCCTACATGAAATTGCAACTCTCAAGAGAACAATTAAACTTCTCTAATAGTGGATTGTGTTAAGTGCATGTGTGTGTATGTGCGTGCAAGATTTGTGTGTGTGTGTGTGTGTGTGTGTGTGTGTATGCATAATTAGAGATGACCATTTAGGTTTGAATAACCTATCAGTGTCTTTACCTGTAAAGAGGATTGTTTATTTAAACAATGTATTAAACAAATGTTTTCCTGTCTTCCTTGGAGATATTACACAAGATTTGAAAGAGATTTGCTCTTCCTTTCTGGAGATCAAACTCCATTCTCTCCTCTATGACACCAAGGCAAGCACTTTACCAGTTAACACATCTACCCAGCCTGCCTTTTATAGATTCACTTTAAGAATGTGGGTCCACATTACTTTTATAAGGTAAATGGACATTTAGATAGTCATTTTTCATAAAAATAAAGTAAAATAGGAAACTTCAAAAATAAATGAAGCCATTTAGTCTTAAGAATGCAGTTTTAAAGTAGTAACCCTGAATATACCAACAATAGCTATTTCTGATGTTGCCAGCTGGAAAGCTACATAGTACTTTTCTTTTTTTTTTAATGTTATTTTATAACATTGCTTTATTCACAATATAACAGACTCAGAAAAATAATGGAGGGGAAAAAAGAATTTTTAAATGTTCTGAGTGAACATACAATTTTGGTTCATAGAGACAAGAGACAGGTAATCTAAATTTATGAATAACTTATTTAAGACAAAATTTATATAGTATAGGTTTCAACAGCCAGGATCTACTTCCAACAATATATCTTGCTATATATACTGAGGAAAATTTATTTAAATTATGTTTATTCTTTTTGAAAATAGATAATAAACTCAATCTTTCTTTTTACTTTTAAGTATCTCACATATGAGTACCATATTTATATCACAGTCTCAAATTTCACCTCCCTTCACTCTCTCAAATTCGTGGCATATTTTTATTTAATTTATTTATATATAAACATAGCCTGTTGGTTTTATTTACTGTCTCTTTTATATGTTTATGTCCTACCTCTTGGAGTTAGATGTGTAGCAGAAGGCAACAATTGCAGAAAGTCACATTTGATCAAAATTCAGAGAAAAACTGACTGTGAAATACCAAACTCCAGTTAATAATTATGTAACACATTCCTTTTTTCTCTTTATTTAATTTTTTATTAGGTATTCTCTTCATTTACATTTCAGATGTTATCCCTTTTCCAGATTCCTCTCCAAGAGTCCCCTATACACTCCGCTCACACTGCTCCCCAGGGCACCCACTCCCCCTTCCTGGTCCTGGCATTCCCCTGTACTGGGAATATAGTATTAGCAAGACCAAAGACCTCGCCTCTGATTGATGGCTGAGTAGGCCATTCTCTGCTACATATGCAACAAGAAACACAAGCTCTGGGGGTCCTGGTTAGTTCATATTGTTGTTCCTCCTATAGGGTTGCAGACCACTTTAGCTCCTTGGGTACTTTCTCTAGCTCCTTAATTGGAGGCTCTGTGTTCCATACAATAGATGACTGTGAGCATCCACTTCTGTATTTGCCAGGCACTGGCATAGCCTCACACGAGACAGATATATTTCAGCAAAATCTTATCGGCATATGCAATAGTGTCTGAGATTGGTGGTTGTTTATGGGGTGGATCCCCAGGTGGGGCAGTCTCTGGGTGGTCCTTTCTTCGGTCTCAGCTCTGATCTTTGTCTCTGGAGGATGATATCCTCCAGATCCATCTATTTTTCTAAGAATTTCATAAATTCATTGTTTTTAATAGTTGAGTAGTACTCCATTGTGTAAGTGTGTCATGTTTTCTTTATCCATTCCTCTATTGAGAGACATCTGGGTTCTTTCCAGCTTCTGAGACAAAAAAGGCCACCAACAGATTGGGAAAGGATCTTATCAATCTTAAATCCAATAGGGGACTAATATCCAATATATACAAAGAACTCAAGGAGCTGGACTCCAGAAAATCAAATAACCCTATTAAAAATTGTGGTAGAGAGATAAACAAAGAATTCCAAATTGAGGAATACCGAATGTCTGAAAAGCACCTGAAAAAATGTTCAACATCCTTTATCATCAAGGAAATGCAAATCAAAACAACCTGAGATTCCACCTCACAGCAGTCAGAAAGGCTAAGATCAAAAATTCAGATGACAGCAGATGCTGGTGTGGATGTGGAGAAAGAGGAGCACTCCTCCATTGCTGGTGGGATTGCAAGCTGGTACAACCACTCTGGAAATCAGTTTGGCAATTCCTCAGAAAACTGGACATAATACCACGGGAAGATCCCACAATACCTCTCCTGGGCATATATCCAGAAAATGTTCCAACTTATAATTAGGACACATGCTCCACTATGTACATAGCAACCTTATTTATAATAGCCAGAAGCTGTAACACATTCCTATAACCCAATCTCAAATTATGTCAAAATTTTAATTATGAATATTAAAGAAGGAGTTATAGTTCTAGGAATAATATATACACATGACTATAATTAAGCGAATTTTGTTTTGTATAAATAAAAGAGAGGACTAGTAAAAGTTTGGTTGATAGACACAGTGATCTATTGAACATAATCATGCACTTTGTTGCAGACAGGGTGAAAAATAAAAAATACATAAATTTCTGTTTGCTTTTGCTCATCTTTGAATGATATATCCTTGCTTACAAACCACAATACTATATTTACTAAGTCTATTGCCTTGTGGTTTCCAACATCTTACAAAAATCAATTTCTGAATTTTATAAGCCTCTGATATTTCTTCATTCATTCATAATTGCAGAAATGTAGTCTTCAGAAAGGAATCCTTCCTTCATCTTCATTGTTGCATTTCCTCTTGCCCTGTAAGTAAAGTTTTCTTTATAACCATAGTAACCTCGGAAGTTTTAGAGTATAGGAATTAGCTTTTTCATTGGTTAGCAAGAAACAAGGTGAAAGAAGATGTGTTCATCCTGGCTTAAAGGTAAAGGGAAGACATTCTATGAGAGTTGTTAAGGTGGTGTAGACAGGAGTATCAAACTGGCTGGCCATACTGTATCCAGAGTGAGAAAATAGAAAGTGTAAATAAACTGTAAAGCTTCTTGATTCAGGATATAGCTATACCAGGCTCTTTTCAGCAAGTGCTTCTTGGCATCATCATTTTTGAGATGGATGGGTGGCCACATCCTCAACCAGAGTCTGTGCCTATACTTTGGATATGTTCTATATAGGTTCTATGTCCAATTTGTTGGCTATTTCACCTAATGTCATCTTCGTTGAGTCCTGGGAACATTTTGGGTCCCTGTCATCTGAGACATTCTAGTGGCTACACCCAATTACTCTTCACCCACTGCTACACACCTCCGTTCAAATTCTTGACCCTCTGTACTTCTCCCTCTTCTTGTCTCTTCCAGCATCTGATCCTGCCCCCCTTTCCCTCCCTTCCTCTCACACCCTCTAAGGTCCATCCCTTCTTCTTCCCCTGGAGATTATTTTGCTCCCCTTCTGAGCAGAACTGAAGCATCCACACTTTGGTCTTCCTTCTTCTTGGCTTTCATATGATCTGTAAGTTGTATTGTTGGTATTCCAATCCCTTTTGGCTAATATATGCTTAACAGTGGCATAACTGTCCCCTGGGAGACTCTGCCAGTGTCTAACCAATACAGATATGGATGCATGCAGCCACCCATCGAACTCAGCATGGGTATCCCAATAAGGAGTTAGTGGAAAGACTGAAGGAGCTGAAGTAGTTTCCAACCTCAAAGGAAGAACAACAGTATCAAACAACCAGACTACCCAGAGCTCCCAGGGACTAAACCACCAACCAAATAGTATACATGGAGAGACCTATGGCTCTAGCCACATATGTAGAAGAGTATTGCCTTATCTGGCATCAGTGGGAGGGGGGGTCCCTTGATTCTGTGATGGCCCGATGTCCCAACATAGAGAAATGCTAGGAAGCTGAGGCAGGAATGGGTAAATGGGTGGGGGGAACACACTCATAGAGGCAAGGGAAGGAGAGAAATGATAAAGGATTTGTGGATGGGAAACTGGGAAGGGGATAACATTTGAAACGTAAATAAATAAAATAGCAAATTGTATTAGTCAGGGTTCTCTAGAGTCACAGAACTTATGGATAGTCTCTAGATAGTAAAGGAATTTATTGATGACTTACAGTCGGCAGCCCAATTCCCAACAATTGTTCAGTCGCAGCTGTGAATGGAAGTCCAAGGATCTAGCAGTTACTCAGTCTCACGCAGCAAGCAGGCGAAGAAGCAAGAGCAAGAGCTAGACTCCCTTCTTCCAATGTCCTTATATTGTCTCCAGCAGAAGGTGTAGCCCAGATTAAAGGTGTGTTCCACCACACCCTTAATCCCAGATGAAAGGTGTCTTCAAACCAAGATCCAGATAAGGATCTCCAAGCCTCCAGATAAGGGTCACTGGTGAGCCTTCCAATTCCGGATTGTAGTTCATTCCAAATATTGTCAAGTTGACAACCAGGAATAGCCACTACACAAATTAAAAAAAAAAAAAAAAAAAAAAAAAAAAAAAAAAAAAAAAAACCAACTTCTTGATTCATCCACAGTAGCCCATATAATCCAAGTCCCCTCTTCCTAAAGGATCCTCAAGCTAAGGACCAAGTGTTCAGATACACAAGCCTATGGGGGACATTTCATTTTCAAATTTTATGTTGGGTCATTACTGGTGATTAAGTAGAATGCCATCGTTTAAACTCTCACTTCTGTTCGTTCACTTTTTTAGATCACTATCTTTTCACAACTACAAATTATTCATGAGAAGCTACAAAATATTAAAATACATTTACTACACTGAAATTACAAATGTATGTAATTCAAAGGAAAGCCAAGTTGGTCACAGAAAAGATGTGAAGAATGAAAAATTACTGGCCTCTTGTGAGAACATGAACTTTTACCTCGGAGCCCACCCCCTCCCATCTGGAAAACATACTTGAGAAAAACATTTTCTGGAACAACCACAGAATGTTTCAACAGGCCAGATGTATTGCCAAACACAGGATATGACTCTTTGGTTGAGTAAATTTGTGGTTGTTAAACTTCCCCTATTCCCTCCCCATTCCCCCTCCCAGTTTGTGGTTTTTTCCTTTAAAAGCTTGTGAAAAATTTGAGTCGTCATCGAGACTCCTCTACCCTGTGCTAAGGTGTATGAGTTTCGACCCCAGAGCTCTGGTCTGTGTGCTTTCATGTTGCTGCTTTATTTCGACCCCAGAGCTCTGGTCTGTGTGCTTTCATGTTGCTACTTTATTAAATCTTGCCTTCTACATTTTATGTATGGTCTCAGTGTCTTCTTGGGTACGCGGCTGTCCCGGGACTTGAGTGGTCTGAGTGAGGGTCTCCCTTCGGGGGTCTTTCATTTGGTACATTGGCCGGGAATTCGAGAATCTTTCAGATGTAACTAGATTGCTTCTCGTCCTGGTCATTATACCTTACCCATCTATTTCAAATCCTACAACCATGTAATCTCTACTGTTCTCATGGTATTAAATTCATATTCTCGCATCATAGCATTGTCTCCTGTGAATTTATCCATTTGCTCCATTGTAAATCTTCACAAGTTGATTTAAATTTTCAACTGTCTCCATATTCACATTTCACAGCTAATACTTATTTTAATGTTCATCATTTCAGCATTGATTATAACGTTCATTTTTATATTAACCATGTGCCTAAAATTCAAATAGGATAAAATGCAAATATGGACCATCTTGCTTTTTTCTTGTATCCACAATTTGAGTGAAACTTAAAAGTATATATAAATCATATCCCAGAAAAGATTGTAGCACATGTAATTCACTGTCCTTGTATGTGACAGTGTTAAACCGTTTCACAGTCCTCTTTTCCATGTTCCATCAAAAGTATCCCTTATGCAGAAGTAAAGAAAGCTGACAAATAAGGAAATGTTTTGATTGATATCAAGAGATTTGTCAGTAGCCTTCACTTGTTTGGTTATCTGGAAACACTCATATGGGAAACTGACTCAATTTTTTTCTTATAAGTTTTAGTTATGAGATATTCTTAGAAACCTAAATTCAGTACCTACTATAGTTGTAAAATAAATAAAATGTAGATTATGTGGAAGAGTAACATGAAGGAATTGTTATAGCCTGGACAGTGAACTTGTAATTTTTATCTCGGAGGGTGACATTTAAATTTAACACTACAAGGTTAACTAAAAACAACCAGGTGAACAGTGGGAGAAAAAAAAATACCCACAAACATGAACCAGCAGGTAGAAAATGTCTAAACTGCTTTTTCCAGAAAAGGAAAGGGTTTTGTCACATTGCATGAATGTTTAAAATACCAGTGTAGTTGGAGGGCAGTAAAAGGGAGGGTGGCATTTGTTGCCATGAAAAATGATTTTGGGTGAAAACTGGGGTTAAAAAAAAAGCAGATGAATGTGCTCACATCCAGGTCTGGACACAAGCAATAGATATGAATACTTTTGTTCCCATGGAAAGGTGGTTGTCTGCTACCTACTATGAGAAGCCATGGTCTTGCCTCTGGCTATTGAAACCTCGGGATTACCATCACATTTTCTAATGACTCTACACGTAATAATTCAGAAAAACAATTTAAAGCCATATGCTGCAATACCGTGATTGTTCTCCTGAATAATATCACACTTATTTTTTCCACCCTGTCAGTCTTGCATTGTGGAATCCAGAGTTTTAATAAATGGTACATGAAAAAATCTGTATTGGACTAGACATTTCTTTCTAGATGAGAAATGCCAGCATTTTCAATAATATTTGGTAGGTTTCCCTTGAAATTTTCTCTTCTCTTCCTCTCCTTTTCTTATTCTTCACAACACTGTACTATAAGAAAACCGAAACTGTGTTCTTCAAAGTTACATGGAATAAGGTAGGAAGCTACTGTGAAAGCATTCAGCAGTTTGCAGAATACAGAGCAGATGAGGCTGTTCCCAGCAAAGGAGCCCTTTGGAAAGCCTACATTTAACAATCCATTTCCCTCTTACTCAGATTTTGGTTATAATATAAGTCTTCATTCATGAGACCTTTTCCAATCTTCAAGAATAATTTTGAGAGCTTAAATGTCAAAAATATAAGTACTAAGGCATTAATAACATGTAATTAATTATACTTATATTCATTAATTAGTTCATTAAATACTATAAATGTTAAAAAGTAAAAACATTGACTCACTGAAGATGAATAATAAGTAAAGGAAAAACATCACATGAATTTTGATGAAGATACTCTAGTGATATTATTGTTATTATACTTGTAAAGCCTAGTTGCTAGTTAACATGGAAGGTCTTCTGGTATTGAATACATAAACAGAGCAATGTCAGATTTTTTGAATAATTAGTTACTATTTACTTATGTCCTAGGAATGAAAACTCTCCATAAACAGAAAAAAAAAAAAAAAAAAAACCAAAAAAACTATTTTGTTTTCTTTCCCTCCCTGGAATTCCCCTAAATTCCCTTCTTAAATGTCTCTTTATGCCTTCTTCCCCTTCTCCCTTCTTAATTTATTTGTTGACTGTTCCCCAACCTAGATTTTGCTTAATCTTTCATCAACTTATATTAGTCATTTCCTAACTGATGATGAATTAGCTTCACCGACACCTTGAAAATTTAATGGAATTTGTATTGCAAGACTTTCAAATTATTTCATATTTTAAACATTGGTAGAACTCATATTCTACCCTTTTCTGGAGTTTTCAATTCCTATTTATATATTTTAATAACATAATACACATTATATCAGTTATTATAAAATGTTCATCAGTGAGGAGCCACAGGCATCACTAATTTTATTAAGTGTTTTATTATCACTTTATTGTGCTTATTTCAAAGTTTAACCATGGATTTACCAACAAATATTGTCTGAAACACTTTTTCAAACGGTATATTAATAAATAACTTAGTGGTGGTGTGTTGGTTGGCAGAAGGAGTACCATGCCCTTATCTGCAGAATTAAGACTCAGATATATATTAAGTTAAACACATTTTAGCTAAAAATTATTTTTCTTTCAAAGCTTTTCAATCTTAAAACACCCTAATAGTTCATAAATTAGCTGATATTTATTAATCTAATTTGATTCTTATCAAATTCCTGAAAAATATTACAATTTAACCAATAGGGATTAAAATTCATATTTTTCATAATACTTTATAGTATCATTTATTAGTATACTACTAGCAAATATACTAAGCAAAATTTGAATTGCACTATGTGTAGTTATTATTTCATGTGTTGCTGCCAAAGCAACCATAAGTTACAATGATTTATAATGCATAAAGCTAAAAGGAAACATATTTCCTTTTTTCTTCATGAAACTAATCTGCATATAGTAACACAGTAAAGAATACACACTGGTTTTTTTCGCTGTGAACCAGGTCCACATGTCTACCTCAAATCTTTTCCAGGAGTAAGACTCACTAATTCAAGGAGTCAGAACACAGTGAATTTCTTGAGTTAGATTTAACAGTGAGCAACTGTGGGAACCAGGATACAGGAGGAAGAATCAAGAGCCCTAGAAAGACTCCAGAGACCAGCATAAAGTTGCACATTTATTGAATTGTGCAGCTCAAGTGTTTTTATATAGCCTTTGGACCAATGGGGAATCAATAAGAGCTCTGTAGTAGTCAACCATCCCGTTGACACCATGGTGAGATGCCAGCCTGTCAGCACCCAAGGAGATTTCCATGATGACATGGGGGAATCAGTCAAAGTCATGTTCCAAGCACATTCTGAAGTTCCATTAGGTTGCTACGATCCTCTATTTTGTGTCACATGGTATGACAGCAGCTATGGACACTATTAAAGAAGTATGAAACCCTTCCCAACCCAGGGGTCATAGAACCCTCAAACAATGCCTGACAAATACAGAGGTGGATACTCACAGCCAACCATTGGACTGAGCACAGGGTCCCCAATGGAGGTTTTAGAGAAAGGATTGAAAGAGCTGAAGGGGTTTGCAAATCCGTAGGAAGAACAAAAATATCAACCAACCAGACACTCAAGAGCTCCCAGGGACTAAACCACCAACCAAAGAGTACACATGGGTCAATCCACGGTTCCACCTACATATGTAGCAGAGGATAACCTTGTTGGACATCAGTGGGAAGAGAGGTCCTTAGTTCTATGAAGTCTGGATGCCCCAGTTAAGGGGAATGGGGAATGCCATGGGGAGGGAGGTGGGAGTGGGTGGGTGAGTGGAGGAGCACCCTCATAGAAGCAGAGGAAGGGGGGATGCAATAGGGGTTTTCGGAGGTAAAACCTGGAAAGAGGATAATATTTGAAATGTAAATAAATAAAATATAGAAAAAAAATGAGCAAGGACTTTGTCCTTTCTCTCTACCATATTCTGATTCTGGCTTCTACCATTAATCTTTTTTCTCTGAAGATATCAATATCTACATAGCTGGTAAATAGCAAGTTCAGGGTCTTCTCTATAGATTCAATCATTCTAAATTAGAGAAGAAACCTTCACATCATGATCTCTTGTGAGACTTAACAGACAAGCTTTCTACTACTCATGGAACAGCTTTTACTTGAGTAAATATCAAATGATATTTCCTTATCTCTTGGTTGATGTCCGTTGTATAGTAGCAATAGAATCTAGGAACATTAGATGATATTAACTACACGTTTAACCCATATGAGAAAAATCACACCAACATTAAATGAAAATGGCATAAACCAATGTAGTGAGAATACAGAATAAGGGATAATAATTATCACCATTAGCAATGAGTAATTGGTATTTTCATACTATGCATAGCCAGCATCTAGATAATGTGCAAAATGACATCTGTTTAAATCATGACTATCAAGTTTGTGTGTATCAGGAGACATTTAGGATTGTTTGACTCAAACACAACTACAGCAAGCACATTATGTGCTTGCCCTGAAGGGTCTACTTATAACTACCATTATCAAAATTAACTCCAGGTAAATGTGGTAACATTTTTTACTTATAAAGTATGAGTATATGTCTACTATAACATAACTGAATAAAATGAGCTACAGTATAAAATTGTGTCAAAATATTTTAAGAAATTTCTACATTTTTATAATCCTTCATGTATAAGTATTATTGTGATAAGTATTTCAGTGATTATAACAGTCCAGGGACATATATGAAACTCTGCTAAGGAGATGGATTTGATTTTTTCCTGTTTTAAAGTCCTTGAGCTTTAAAGTTGTATATCAACACTTACAAGTGCGGGAATTTTCTAGTAGGAGAAAAAGTTGATGTGATTTTTTTCACTCTATTACTTATAAAATGCCAAGAGGGTTTAAAGTCATAATAATAATATCATGAAACAAAACAGGCAATAAAATAAGATGGTTTTGCTGGAAGAAATACCCAAACAATTTCACCTACTAAAACATCAAAAAGTCCTAAACTTAGTGCCACAAAATGCAACACTAAAGCTTGTGTTTCTGAAAAATGAAACACTATGCAGTACAGCTTTGAGTCCCTGATATGTAAATACCACACTTCAATGTCTAAACGTAAAAGACTCAATTACTTAATATAGATGATTTGCTTTAAAGTCATGACAACACTTTGCCTATGGTGTTTCTATAGTTCAGTGTGACTATGTATGAAATTATTCTTCATTACTTTTAAATAGATTTAAAACACTGTAAATAGATATATCACAAGACATAGACCACTCTTAAGAATACACAAAGAGGATGATGCATCTTACTAGAGAGATACTTGTTCATCTAATTCCTAATGGACAGGAATTGGAAAGAACCTACTTATCTGTAAACTGAGGAATGGATAGTGAAAGGATGGCATGGTTACACTAAAATATTATGTAGTTATTATGAAGAACAGATTTATGAAACTTGAAGACAAAAAGATGGAGCTAAAATCATCCTGAATGAGACAACCTATATAGAGAAATACAACACTGCTTGTTTTCTCTTATATGAGGATGTTAGCTTTTAAGTTTAAGATATGGGTGCTTCAATAAAAATAACCACAGGCATCTGGTAAAAGAATTGGTGGGGGGATATTTTATAGAATGGAAAACATAATATAGTTTTATAAAAAACTGAAGTGAAAATGGAATAGGATGAGTTCAGAGAGAAGAGGGGAGGAGGAACTTGAAAATCAAACTAACACTAAAGATCTGTTGAAGAGTCATATGGAAATCTCCCACGGTAGAAGCTTTGAAATGTGAAGGAACTTAAACTGAGTAACCATATAATGGGGAAAACAATGTCCCATCCTTCCATCTTATACAACCAAAGAAAATTCTGAGTGCCAGAAATGGGTTATTTCTTGATGAGTCACTGGCCACTGAAAGCTCACATATTCCACCTAAATATCGCAGGTTATCTATAGAGCTATTGGTTCCTTTTTCATATAGTGATGGAAAGATACTATGACTGAAAGCTCACTTCCTTATGTTACCACTTACAGAGAAACAGAGATGTTCCTCAACTAGAAATATACTTCTGCTATCATCCCTGGTGATATTTGATGGTATTATGTATGTATCAATATCTCTCAGATTTCAAACCTGTGGCCCACAGTGACCTTTCCACAAGATATACTGGTGTATATTAGAGAAACAATCAAACTTTGGTATGTCTAAGACCTACTTTATAAGCCCTAACATACCTGACAGTGCTGAAGTTCCAAGGTACCTGAGATTGAATAGCTTGTAGTCCTAGGTGAAAACCTAATACTCTTATTTTGCTAAAAGAACAGAGTAATAAAATTACACCTAATGGCATATTGTTATACCAATAGTTGATACAGAGACTCACAACTGTACAATTTCAGAGAGTAAAAAATCCTTAAGACTATAAATAAGCCTGCTATAAACATAGTGGGGCATGCGTCCTTATTACCAGTTGCAACATCTTCTAGAAATATGCCCAGGAGAGGTATTGCAAGATCCTCTGGTAGTACTATGTGCAATTTTCTGAGGAACCGCCAGACTGATTTCCAGAGTGGTTGTACAAGCTTGCAATCCCACCAACAATGGAGGAGTGTTCCTCTTTCTCCACATCCTCGCCAGCATCTGTTGTCACCTGAAATTTTGATCTTAGCCATTGTGACTAGTGTAAGGTGGAATCTCAGGGTTGTTTTGATTGGTATTTCCCTGATGATTAAGGATGTTGAACATTTTTTTCAGGTGCTTCTCAGCCATTCGGTATTCTTCAGGTGAGAATTTTTTGTTTAGCTCTGAGCCCCATTTTTAATGGGGTTATTTGATTTTCTGGAATCCACCTTCTTGAGTTCTTTATACATATTGGATATTAGTCCCCTATCTAATTTAGGACTGATAAAGATCCTTTCTCAATCTTTTGGTTGCCTTTTTGTCTTATTGACAGTGTCTATTGCCTTACAGAAGCTTTGCAATTTTATGAGGTCCCATTTGTAGATTCTCGATCAAGCCATTGCTGTTCTATTCAGTAATTCTTCCCGTGTGCCGAAGATATCCCTCAACAGAGGAATGCATACAGAAAATGTGGTACATTTACACAGTGGAATACTACTCAGCTATTAAAAAGAATGAATTTATGAAATTCCTTGGCAAATGGATGGACCTGGAGGGCATCATCCTGAGTGAGGTAACCCAATCACAAAAGAACACACATGATATGAACTCACTGATAAGTGGCTATTAGCCCAGAAACTTAGAATACACAAGATACAAGTTGCAAAACACATGAAACTCAAGAAGAACAAAGACCAAAGTGTGGTCACTTCGCCCTTTCTTAGAATTGGGAACAAAACATCCATGGAAGGAGTTACAGAGACAAAGTTTGGAGCTGAGATGAAAGGATGGACCATTTAGAAACTGCCACACCCAGGGATCCATCCCATAGTCAGCCTCCAAATGCAGATACCATTGCATACACCAGCAAGATTTTGCTGAAAGAACCCTGATATAGCTGTCTTTTCTGAGGCTATGCCAGTGTCTGGCAAACACAGAAGTGGATGCTCATAGTCAGCTATTGGATGGAACACAGGGCCCCCAATGCAGGAGCTAGAGAAAGTACCCAAGTAGCTAAAGGGGTCTGCAACCCTGTAGGTGGAACAACAATATGAACTAACCAGTACCCCCAGAGCTTGTGTCTCTAGCTGCATATGTAGCAGAAGATGGCCTAGTTGGCCATCATTGGGAAGAGAGGCCCCTTTGTCTTGCAAACTTTATGTGTCTCAGTAAAGGGGAACACCAGGGCCAAGAAGTGGGATGGGTGGGTAGTGGAGTGTGTGTGTGTGTGTGTGGGGGGGGGGTTATGGTGGACTTTTGGGATAGCATTTAAAGTGTAAATGAAGAAAATATCTAATTAAATCAATGTAAAAAATAATTAAAAAAATAAAAAATAAATAAAAAAAAAACCTTAAGGTTATTAATCCTTACATGGCCAATATGTGTCAAACATCTCCCAAGAATCATGGGTCTATAAAGAAGACAAAAAGATTTAAAGAACCAAAGGTGACAGATGCCACCAATAAGACAGTTTTCCAAACACAATAAGACTAATAAACATGAACTAACAAAGACTATGACATAACATGAAAGATCTCACAGTTTTAAATAAACCAAATTTCTAGCAGTGAAGAGGCAAAGGGTATAACAAGAAGTTACATGAAAGTTTTTACTTGATTGGAAGGAGAAATTCAGTCTTTCTCCATGAACTGTCACTGGGAGTATTAACAATGCACAAAAGCAAGATCCATACACAGGAATTGTTAGTAAACAAAAAATTAAAATGAGTTCCATGTGGTTTTATTTTTTGTTTTGATTTTATTTTAATAATTAATTTGGTATTTTCTTTCCTTTTTTGTTATGTTAAATTATTTTGTGTGATAGTGAGGAGAGGAAAGATGGAGAAAGCAAGAGTTAGATAGTTAGAGAAGTGAGAAATATCTTGGAGGAGATGGAGTGGGCAAAGACTATTATCAAAATATATCGTATCTTAGGTTTCTCTCAAGGAACACGACATACTGAGTGAGTTAAAATTATGTTGATTTTTGGCTTTGTTCTTCTGTTCTGTTTGCATGAAGGTAACCTTTTTCAGTTATGTCCCCATTCTTCTCTCTGTATTATTCTGTATATATGTATATTCATATATAACATACATATATACTGAGGAAGAGGATCCAGGGATCAAGAAAGGAAATTTATTAGAATGGCTAAATGCTGTATTCCAGCTACGACAACAACAGCTGTCTAACTATGGAAATTCCAAGAATCCAGCAATTGTTAACTATATAAGTATGGATATCTCAGTAGGTCTTCAATACATGCTAGAATCCTGTAAAGATATGCTCTATTTCAAGTGAAGGATATTTGTCAGCAAGAAGGACAGCATGTAGACAAAGAACAAGCATCTTTCTTCTCTGGCCTTTATATAGGCTGCCAGGAGAAGGTGTGAAGTAGACTTAAGGTAGAGCTTCCCACCTTGAAAGACCTCCATAAACAGTTCCCACATTTCAAATGATTTAATTAAGAAAACTCCCTCAAAAGTACACTCATCTGTTTATGGTTTGGCTTAACGTATACATAGTCTAGTTATACAATCAAGAATAGCCACTTTTTGTTGTATGAAATTATATTAATTATATATATACCCTCCCCTGGCCCTGCTCCCCAACCCATCCACTCCTGCTTCCTGGCCCTGGCATTCCCTTGTACTGGGACATATGATCTTCACAAGACCAAGGGCCTCTTCTCCAATTGATGGCCAACTATGTCATCCCCTGTTACATATGCAACTAGAGACACAGCTTTGGGGCAGGTGGGGAGGGTACTTGTTAGTTCATATTGTTTTTCCTCCTTGGGGTTTCAGACCCCTTTAGCTTCTTGGGTACTTGTATGAAATGATTTTTAAATAACAAAATAATAGAAGAAACTAGTTACTCTTAAGCTCTTGCCTCTCTTACTCTCACTTCTCACCCTCTTTTACTCCCTCTCTTTCCCCCTCTCTCCATGTGGCCATGGCCAACCTTTGCTTCTTTACTCTTCTGTCTCTCTCTGCTTTTCTCCAGTAAAGCTCTAAAACCAAAAAAAAAAAAAAAAATCTAGTCATTTGACTAGATGAACCTTTAAAAAAATCCTGTTCTACCACTCAATGGGTTGCAGAACAGTAGACTGTCCACAAAGCATGACAAATCACCCCATTTGCTCCTAACACCAAATCTAGAATTTACCCTTTATACTTTCTTTGTTTTCTTAGGGGTAGGGTTGCATTTACATTGATTTTTACCTTTACCCATTAATATTTGCCCTGTCTCTCAAGGAAACTTCTTGTGATGATTTGTGTCTTGGTAGCTTCCTTCTGGTCATTATTTCCATTCTCACTCTTTGTAAAATACTATTGTACTTAGTAGATGGCTTCATTGCCTTCATTTCATCCCTGCTTCCCATTCCTTCCACGTGTTGTCAATATAAAACTAAAAAAGAGCAAATAAAAAATAAAGAACACTATAAATTAACAACAGAGTACAAGAGAAGAAAGAATAAATGAAATCTATAGATTTTCAAATAAAAGAAAGAAACTAAACTTGAAAGTAATAAAAACAACAATTTCTATATCTTAAATATGGAGTTACATTTTTAATGCATGACAAGAATAATCAAAATTAATTTATTCTTCTAAAGACTGTCAAACCAATTATATAATGTAAACCTACTATATTTATATATTTAATATATAAATGTGGTTTGAATGTAGTTATAAAATTACTCATATTTTTCATTTTACAAATGAATCAACATTATATTTTAGCATATTTTCTAATGTCATCCACATTCATGAGAACAAAGGTTAGGTCATTCCCGAGTTTGCAAATGAAAAGGAAGGTGGATATTACACATAAAATACCCAGAGGTGTCTCAAGAAAAAAAAGAGAATAAAGTAGAATGAGCGACACTGGTTGTCCTAGAAGGCACTGATGAAATTTTTACATTTGCAAAGATTTAATTTGTTTGTTGATGTTTAAGGGGAAAGAGAGTCTTAATGTATTATATCTCTGTAAGTTTTTGTTTGGTTTAATGAAGGGTAGGAAGTCAGGAAACACCAACAGTATGACAATAAAAAAGTGTTCCAAAATAGTGAGTCTCCAATGACCATGATAGCAGTGTTATCAGGAGGTAGTCTTGGTTCTTCTATACTCTTTTGCTTTGCTTTGCTTTGCTTTGTTTTGCTTTGCTTTGCTTTGCTTTGCTTTGCTTTGCTTTGCTTTGCTTTGCTTTATTTTATTTTATTTTATTTTATTTGAGACAAGGTCCTGAGCTTGCCTAAACAAGCAAGAGAATGAACCTGTTGATTAAAAAAATATATAGACTGGAGGAAGGATGTATGTGATCAGAGTAATTAAGCAAAATAAATCAGAACCCTAGTGTTTCTTAACTACGACTCTTGAAAACTACCTGGCAAGTATGAAAATACTATCATTAAATGCTTTTGATAGAGGAAGAGGGCACAGAGAACAAATATGGCTGAATAGGGCTCATCAGCTACATATGTTAGTATGTAAACCTCACTGCAATGAAGAACAATGAACTCAGTCTCATGTCAGAACCCAAAGCTCCCTCCCAAAAGGGACCCCATGAAAGAACTAAGGGAAACTCACGTGCAATCAAGCATGTGAATATGCACACACACACACACACACACACACACACAGACACACACACAGAGAGAGAGAGAGAGAGAGAGAGAGAGAGAGAGAGAGAGAGCAAAGATTTAAAATTTCCCTGTAATTTAGTACCCAAGCCTTCAACTGACATTTTACGCTTTGATTCATACCAGAGTTCCAAAATAGTTCCATCAGAATGAATCTGCCAGTTCAATTTCATTTAGGTGGGAAGACATATTTTTGGTACTTCCTACACTGTCATCTGCCTAGAATCTTCTGGTCTGTTTTTCATCTTCTATGAAAGAAAATTTACATAGTAGATCAGTATACTATTCTATTGAAGTATTTAAGATGTGATAAACATACAGTCAAGCAAAAAAGTTAACTATTATTAAAATTTCATGTTAAATATTATGGAAGAAATGTTACTTAATTAAACTAATAATTTGAGACAAATCGCTACCATTTCTAAATATGTTATTCAAACCCAAAGTCTAAACTTATATTTTCCTAACTTGAGACTAATTTTTCAGATAAGAACTGGTATTATAACCGAAACGCTAGCTTCATTGCATTTCATCAGGTGGTAATTCTGTGGCATGTTGACTAGAGGGAGAGTGATGCTAAGGCACCATCTGCATTTAGCCCAGCAGTGTGATGTGAACTAAGAGGGTCCTCATATGTTTTAACTGGGATTGAGTACACTGCACTCGTTCCTTTCCTATGTTAGTAGGAAGTTATTCATTAATGTAAGATGAGTGAATAGTTAGAATGATGCCTAATGAGAAGGTTACAATGAACTTATCATGGGATTTTGATATTATAATATTATATTATTTATTGTTTTCAGATTGCCTTGTTCCATATATTTCATGTTTTAAAGTGATTGCTCACCTTGTTTCCTGTATGAGACAATGCAGGAAGAAGCATCTACAAGAAGCTGAGCAGGCTACAGTGTAATATTTTATGTCCTCACCCTCAGAACCATTGTACAATTAAGAACGTCATTTAAATACATGCACACTTCATTAGTTGCTTCTTCTGTCCCCCCAACCCCCTATGGTAAAGTATTCTGACAATAGAAACTCCATAGAAAAGTTTAGGACAGACTGTAGCTTAAAGTGTAGTCATTCATAGTGAGGACATAAGAGGATCTAGAGCTTGAAGCAGTAGAGACTTTACATTGTGGTCAGAAGAAAAGCACAATAAAGCAGGAGATGCTATGCAATTCGAT